>NC_134701.1:78636334-78965501 GCF_043290135.1 Rhipicephalus microplus
TACGTATTCCAGCTCAGTGGTCACAGACATATCAAGCTTGGTAATGAAGAAGAAAAAGCACAAGCGCTGAGATATTTCGTTTTTTTATAGCGTTATATATTTATAAGCTATTAGAAGATAAAAGTTGAGGGATAAGCACACGCGTCGTGTGGTTGTGGGTCCCATTTCAACTTGTAGCGAATGATTTATTTTTCGTTCTAATTAGCGCACATCTGATGATATGAGGGGTTTAACGTCCCAAAACAACCATATATTTATAAAAGATGCCGTAGTGGAGGGCTCCGGAAATTTCTCACCTCTGGGGTTCTGTAACGTGCGCCCGAATCTAAGCACACGGGCCTACATCATTTTCGCCTACTTCGAAAATGCAGCCAACGCAGCCGGGAATTGATACCGTCACCTGCGGGTCAGCAGCCGAGTACCTTAAGACACTACACCATCGCGGCGGGGTCATTAGCGTACGTCTGCATCACGTATTAGGTCAGGACACAGAGTCTGAGCTGACACTTGCTTCAAAGATTTCTGTAAAGAGCACTGTGATGAATATACTGTCCAAACTGCAAATGCTTGTTTTTTGTCTTGGTTATCCTTTCTTCATCCAATGTTTCTGTGGCTTTGTAAGCCTCACTTCTAATTCCTACGTGTACGTCGTATTTGCTATAGCGGGGAATAATGACAGTATTCAATGTTTCCAGAAAAATAGAGGCACTAGCAACAACCGCAGCAAGCAGTGGCGCTCCGGAATTTAGACTGCTTCGCGTTGCCTAGTTTCCAAGGTCATATAAATTTACCCCCTTACATTGCCTAAATTGTAATTGCATAACTTTACTTTTCAGTTTTCCCTCGTAAGTAAAGAGCCCAAGGCTCGCAGTAATCCACCTGTGCATAGCAACGATCCAGCAAGCACATCCCGAACACTTTACTCTTTTCGCTACAGCTGTTCCGTCTGAACAATAAATGACCACAGAACGTCACCGATATAAAAGTGCTTGCCGTGTTACGGCCATTCACACAACTCTTTCCTCGGCTGCCATTCCCTCACCCTATCACCCGCGAGTAATTTGACAAAGCCCGCTAATCGACCCATCTCGTCCATTCCCCCGCTCACGTACGCTGTTCATCCGCGGCAGCTTTGCTTTGAACTCCTTGTGTGATGGCGGGTCAAGATACCCCTCTCTACGCTGAGTTTCTGCCCTTTCCAGCTGTTTTCCCTCCGACACTCCTTCCACTAATTTACGTTCGACCGCGACTCCAAGTTGGTGCGTGGGCAGTGGGGGCCATTGCATACAGGAATCACCGTCCACCACGCTGCGTCTAAATAAATCGCGTTCGCACGCAAGGTTCTTCAGCCGAACGCGGCCGCGCCACTATGCGGCGTCCGAAGACATTCGGTGCCGTGCTGTTCAGCCATTCTTCCGAGGATTCCCCATGCCCACAGACCAGCTGCCGACACGCGGAAGAGTTTGGGCACACTTCGCTTGAGACAGCACATCGTCCGTGCGTGCCAACACGGAGTGGCCCCGTGCCCTTTGGCAGAATCCCCTCACTGTCCGCCACCTTCGCAAGTGAGAGTAACGTCACCCGCTTGGCTGTGGGCAACGACGCTGGTGCTTCGGCACGCAGCGTAATATCGGCACGAATACGGATGCTCGACTTTTTAGACGTCCGTGGTTTAGCCGTTACTCTTTGTGTGTGTATACAGGGAGGAACACGCTCACGGCACCCCCATTATGCTCGCGCTTGCGACAGCTCTGTGGAGCGCATGCACAGGTATTTGCGCATCGCCGCAAGCGACACGATAATAGACGGCTGTTGGCTGTGATGAGAAATGCCGGTAGGCCACGTCTCATAGGCTTCTTTTCTGACCGATGCCTATGAGTTGGAACACTTTGTAACGCTCGGATAAGTGAGCAGGAAAATGGGTGTTCAGTGTAGAATCGTGGCAACATACACGACAGCCTGCAACCTGCAAACGCGAAGACGCTTTTTTGTGTGTTCTCTGTGATTTTTCTATGTCTGTATGCTTTGTCCGTTTATTACTTCGTATTTCTTCTTGAGAAGAGGAAGAGGTAAGTGTGGGATTACTGGAGAAGGGCTGCGTGGTAAAAGCTTCACCAGCCGACACCATGACGTATGTATATTGCAGGCCTCTTCAGAATTATGCCTGCAAACTTCATATTTTACCAAGAGCAACATTTCGCTGGTAGCCTCAACTTCACTTTTACGCCATCGGCGCGAATACCGTAAAAATTGTACACCCAAAAATCATGTGCATTCCCACTTCTGCCATTTCTTCAACATACGTGATCGCCCCTTCTCGGCAAAAATGAAGCGGCAAAATTTTCAAAGTTTAAGTTTCAAAAGGTTCACGGTGCTACTTCAGTCGCTAATAAAGATAATCTATATAGTTCTAGTATCAAAAGCATTTCGAACAATTATTCGGAACTTACACGATGAGTTAGAGCAGGGGTTCATTTTCCTTTCATCTGTTTTATAAATTTAAGGTATGAGGCCAAGTGAAAGATTATTTAAGTGAACTATAACCACAATAGAATATTATTCCTTGATATAAAGCACATATATCTGAATTCACGTGAGAATTAAAAAATTGGCAGATCCCACGTACAGTGGGAATCGTTGATATGTGAAGCACGAATGAGAAAGGTTGATATGCCACTTTAAAATCAGAACAACGTTACGAGGTGGAGGCAAATGATGTCGTACATGACTTCTGTGTCATGATTATCATATTAATCGAATGATAGCGCGACGAAAACAGGGACAGGAAAGAAAATACAAACTACTGCGCTGACTCGCAACTAAAGTTTATTCCGAAAAGAAGCGGAACATATGACATCTGAAAAAAGCAAATCAATGACAAGAAAATAACCATCGCGCACGCTCGAAGTGACAAAACTCCACAAATCGCTATGTGGCTAATAAAACGTGCAAGCTATATGTGAGATATGAAACTTCTGCACCTGATAGTGTTATGGAAGGCTGGCTGATGCAATTATCACCTTCTAGTGACATATAAAAAGCTTCCATGATTTCTCGGGACCCTTGGTCTCTGTGGAAGGTTGACATGCATGCCATGACAGGTATGCCATGATTTTCATGTTAGGGTCAGTCACTTGCGTTCCCCATGCAATCATGTCACACCATACCAGTTTTGTAACATGCCATGTGAAAGAAACCACCGCAAAAGCTGCAGCACCAAGAAATGTAAATCAGGACATTTATGACATCCATGTCATGATTTTCATGTTGTGACTAGTCAAATATGTTCTTTATACGGTCATGTTATGCAATTCCAAGTTCGGTATTGATACCATTATTGAAACGGCCAGGAGAGCTAAACGTCGTAGGCAGCTAGATAGATAGATAGATAGATAGATAGATAGATAGATAGATAGATAGATAGATAGATAGATAGATAGATAGATAGATAGATAGATAGATAGATAGATAGATAGATAGATAGATAGATAGATAGATAGATAGATAGATAGATAGATAGATAGATAGATAGATAGATAGATAGATAGATAGATAGATAGATAGATAGATAGATAGATAGATAGATAGATAGATAGATAGATAGATAGATAGATAGATAGATAGATAGATAGATAGATAGATAGATAGATAGATAGATAGATAGATAGATAGATAGATAGATAGATAGATAGATAGATAGATAGATAGATAGATAGATAGATAGATAGATAGATAGATAGATAGATACGCGCAAAGTCGCCGAAGTTCCTTAAGAAATGCTTCACATTTAAAAGCCACTCGTATTTTCGTTACTTTTTCATAAATAAAATATTGAATAAAAGTAGGCTTTACGCTTGTTTGCAGCATAAGTAGGATGACGGGGCACTTTGGCGCGGCGATGCTGCTTTTTTGTGAGGCACGCTTTTTCAGTTCATGGTCAAGGCTCGCTCTCAATTTGAATAAACGTAACAAATGTTCTTAATTGGCCTTATTAAATGGTGCACAGCGTCAATCAACTAAAACTTTATGGTTTATATCTTTATACACGTGCAATTCAGCGTGAACAGCTCATGTACCACTTTACGCATTGACCTGGTGAGAGTTTTGTGAGTTAAATGATAAAAAATAACAATACTTTTATAACCTTATGACATGTCTGCACTTGATTTGTTCGCTAAATAACCAACAAAATACTGCTTATCAAGCTAACCCTAAGTAAATTGCTTTTTTGAATAACACTTTGGCAGGTGGTGAGTGCTCTAAAATTTAGCACGAAATTGTTTTATGCCAGGGTCCACCACGGCTCCGCTGACATACTTTCGTCACGGAAGTGGTGTTTAAAATTATGTACAAAGAAATTGCGATAAAACACATCAGAAAACAAGCATCTGTCGCACGGAATCGAACCAGAAACCGTTCGATTTTGAGAGCGCAGCGCTAACCATTACGTCACGGAGCGTACGTTGTGTTGCGTGCTAGCGGCAAGCCATTCATATACACCCCACACAGTTTGGCAGTCCTCATTGCTTCAAAAGCTTAGCTCGTTTTCGTTATCAGTGGTGAGATGCCGTGACGGGCTCGCGTTGGCCGCGCTATAAAGGTCGTCGCCTCCACGAAGCGCAGCATTCATGGACGTGGTCTCCTCTGCGCTTGCGCTTATCGGCCTCGTAATTCGGAAGTGGACGCCACTTCGCATGCTGCCGTGGCCGCTTTCACGAAAGGAACACGCTACTGACACACGGCGCAGGAACCATTGTGACAGTTGTTCGCGGTATTCCTGTGTATAGTAGTGCGCTCGTTTCGTGTGTCTTTCTGTTTGAGAAACGCGCTTTAAGTGTTGAGTTGTGAGATTGGTTAAGGCGCGTTTTCACTAGAGCGACACGACACTGACACGAGCCCGCCGAAGACACGAGACAGACGCAAACCATTGGCCGACGAGTCGCCCGCCTACGAATTCGCCAGACCCCATGGTCACACTATAGGCCGATGACGAAGAAGATGCTTAAAGAGACAGCATTTTGTCGTAGTGTAACATGGTGCGAGACCGAAGGCACCAGCAAAACGCATCGGCAGACCTGTAGTCGGCGTTTCTTTGGGAGATCGGCGGGTGGCTGAGCCAAACTTCGCCCCATGTCTTTGCTTCAAACGACCACGAAGCGGCCAATCTTGGGGGTGTTAACGATGCCCTTTTTGAGGCTTCCGCAGCGTATGAATAGGCAGCTCGAGCACCCAACGGATGTATTTTCTTCGCTTACCTATTGTTGGCACCACCCCCGTTCCTCGTTACCATGGATTATGGCGGGGGCTGCGCCGAGTAACTGCAGAGGGACAATGGCAGATTGGGAAGCATGGCTGAAAAGGAGGTGCAGTTGTGCAAGTTCAGTCGGTGTCACTGCGTGTTCCTCCAATGTGAGTACATAATTGGCCAACGAAAAACTGAGCATGACAAGGCACGGACGGGGTCTTGGCGAGACCACCCGCAGACTGCGTGTGTTTTTGAAGTGTACATAGGCTGACGACAACAGAAAAGAATCTTCTAACGACAGCCCGCCGACCGAAATCGGTGTCATGTTTCTCTAGTGCAAACGCGCCTTTAGTCGTCGCTCGTCTTATGTATGCTAATTTCGTGCGTAGTTTCTGCTTGAGGTGTGTGCTGCAAGTTTAGAGTTGTTCAACGTTTTTAACGTGGCTGTGCGTTTTGTTGCTGTTGCTGAAACAATGCACAATATACGCTCAACTTCTTATGTAAAGATAAGTTTGATTTTCGTGTTATACTGATTCCTATATAAGGTGACCAACCACTTTTTTTCTTGTATCTTTTGCAAGAAACTGTGCAAGTAGAAGCTTTCGGCAGCAAAATTACGAGCAATATTTGGCCTATTCAGCATAACCAAACACCGCGAACAAGGACATTTTCAGAAACTTTTCTTTTTCAACTTGGCTTTATACCATCAGTGACTGTCGTAACGGAAGAGAAACCAGAGCTAAAGAACATTTTCATCGGAGTTCCGCTTATAAGTAAACTACATCGTCCTCCAGAACAATAAGAAGATACTGATTCGAAGAGGGTTATAATGATGTCAGTGAAGTATTCTGCAGGACATCACAGTGCCCTCACACGACGAATATATTTGTGTATAACTGACAATTTTTGTCTGAATCGCAAGCGTGTGTATTAAGACAAGAGCAAAGTTTCGCCTGAATTTGCCAGAGCTTCAGTGACCCACAGAAGGCACGTGTCTTTCGCTGCGGGCGGCGGGTGACGTGCAACTACTGCGACAGCGTTCAGCCTGTTCGTATTGTATCCTCGCAGCCAGTGTTCCCTGGCCATGAACTAAAACGTAACCGAAGCCGCATCCGCTGCCATCGCTGTACCTAAAGATGATAGTTTGAACTGTAGTTACGTAAGCTAGCAGTAAACACTGGTCAACGAGTATAGTAATCATTCCTACAATGTAATAACGATGCCATGAAGACCCTCTAATGAAACGTGAACCAATGGAGGGGATGGTAGTTGTGGTAAAAATTTATTAAAAACAGAGAAGTTGCCGGGAGAACCAGCCTCTAGTCGGTCAGTTTGCCTACAGTACTTGGTGGAGTCCTAAGTCAGGGACACTATTTGTCGTGACCGCTGTCCTGGCACGCTGGACCATGGCTCGTTGGGCCGGAAAGTCCTGGCAACCGAGGGCCACCTCCCAGTCCTCATTAATTGAATTCGGGTCTGGGGGTAAAAAAGGATTGAGCTGGCATGCCCATACCTTGTGAAATAGGTGTCAGCCACCTCCACACAGTACTGGCAGAAACCGGAGAGGAAGAGTCAAAGTGTTTAAGCATTGCCAGGCACAGTAACGTATTGGTGAATTGCCGGAGAAAAATTCTTTCGTCCGCCTTCCTGTGTCCTTTGCAGGGCGGAGGAAAACGGTGGTGGGAGTCTCGGGGATTGGTAATTATCTCTCTAGAAGGTAGAAGCAGAACGTTCTCTCCTGGAACACAGGGGTCATCGGTGGGCGAGGCAGTAGTCCGGGGAATGAGTGTGTGTGCGGCCGCGTGCGCCACCTCATTTCCTTCCATGCTTTGATGACCAGGAGTCCAGATTATTGAATGTGGAGAGGGGTAACCTACTCGCGGACACGATTTAGGAATTTTGGCCGCTGGGGGTGAGACCCATTCCAATTGAAAATTTCGGCAAGCTCCTCTAGAGTCTGTCGCCATTTGCTGCTGATGTCCCGGGCAGTTAAATCACAGACATTACACTTTTGTAGGTCCACGAATTTCTCTTCAAATCTTCAAACATTTAAAATTGCTTCATAAGCCTTACCCCCATATGTGCACCAACTACTCTATCGTCGAGTCCTGTTTCTCTCTCTCTCTCTCTCTCTCTCTCTCTTTTCTTTTTTTTTTTGCAGCGAAAGTAGTTATGAGGTTCGAACATGGGTCACGCGCCGTGCCGTAGTTGTCCGCCGCCGCTGCCACCACTGCCGGCGTCCGTAACCACATCGCACGAAATTAGAAAAAAAGCCAGTACCAACGACACAGTGGATTTCAAACCCGGGTCCGCTGGTTGCCAGCCCGGTATTATACCACTAAGCCACGCCGGTGCTTGGGACTTGTTGGCAAACTTGCCTTAGGCAGGCTTGATTTCGGGAAAGCAATCACGTTAGTATGACCTATAAAGAGTTTTAAGACAGCAAAAGGACAACCAGTCACCGCACAATGTGAATACCGTAACGAGTTGGTTGTACAAGGCTCCAACTCATTACAAAATCTTGTTATTGTTTCCCTATGACCAGTGGCGCATTGCCGCTTAAGGCACAATTCCTCTTCGTCATCAGCCACTGCATGAACAATGGGCACGAAACTTCTTGCAAGTGTTTAGCGGATACCACGCTTCTAATAAGAATGACAAAAATAGCATAGTGAATGCCAGCCTACAACACAATTTTTCTTATTACACATGCCGCAGTGAGTATCAAGCAAGTGAACTTGAAGCAGTTATCCAATGAGTGTTTAGAAAAAGGCTCTGAAAGGACGTTTTTTTTATAGCTTTTGGTTTGACTGTGATGTGCCTTCCGTGCTGGCCTGGCATTTTTTTTTGCCGCTTTTTTCTTTTTGCCAAGTTTGTACACAAAGCCTGTGCACAATATTTTCTATGCATGTTGCTCTTTCAAAAGTATATATAACATGTACTGCCTTCACTACAAATGACTCAAACTTATGCCTGTGCTGTTTTTTTTTTGTCGTAACTAGTGCTAGTCATTGCTACATTTTACGTGATATGTTGTCACCCTACGTCTCTGGATGTAACTAGGGGGTGAGAACTTGATCAAGGGGCTAGTCGCTTTGTTTTTCTGATTCCCTCCATCAACACTATACTCGTGAAAATAAAAAAATGTCATTGTTACCCCTATCTCTTTTAACTCGGTAAATATAAAATACCAGAGCCCCGCCGCGGTGGTCTAGTGGCTAAGGTACTCGGCTGCTGACCCGCAGGTCACGGGTTCGATTCCCGGCTGCGGCGGCTGCATTTCCGATGGAGGCGGAAATGTTGTAGGCCCGTGTACTCAGATTTGGGTGCACGTTAAAGAACCCCAGGTGGTCGAAATTTCCGGAGCCCTCCACTACGGCGTCTCTCATAATCAAATGGTGGTTTTGGGACGTTAAACCCCACAAATCAATCAATCAATATGAAATACCAGAGAGGAATATGAATTTCGCGTATGATAAATTCAATAGCGGGTACCACACTTTTCTGTATGGCGAATGACAATGTGGACGCTTCCTCACTGCACAAAAATTTAATGATTTATGACGTAGTGGGTACCATGTGTGTGTGCTTGTAGCAGTTGCCCCAAGAGTGTTACAAGATACTCTAGAAAGGCCGCTCCTCAGCCTTGGCTGTAGGGTGCAGCGCGGTGGCGCAGGCCTCGAGATTTTTTAATGAAGCAGAAAATGAAGTATGACACATATCGGCAATACTTATTCGTTATTTATCAATTATGCTACATGGTTCACCGCAAAACTGCTGACCAAAAGCATCGGGGTTGACTTAGTCCATTCTCTCTCAACTGGCATCTCCTTCTAAAAACTACCCCCTCTTTGGTGAAGAAAAAGCACTGTTACGGTCTACACCTGTGCTGAAGGGGGAGCGGCGCCCCCTGTTCTTTGAACAAGTCACCGAGGGGCTGCTGTCCTGCTGGCAGTCGTTCAATCACGTGTATTGTCCTTCCTAGCCGGGAAGCTAATAGACAAACCTGGCAAGATAATAGAGCCAAACGTTTGAACGCAGTAAAAGAACTGAAGCGCTTCATTGACAGTTTGCATTCCAACCGTTTCCAGGCATGGCACACTTATGGCAACCGTTCCAAATTATGCGTAGTATGTATTAAAGGCAAATGTTTTACGCCACTCTGTATTCTTGCTGATTACATCAAATTGTAAGTCCCCTTAGTGGTCTATAAGTCCCTTGAGTTCATGCACCTTGTCATCGGCCTCGTCATCCAGAAGAATATAGTTCGAGTATGTTCTTTCTTGACTTTGAGCAAGTTTTTTTCGCAACGTAACACGGACGAAGACGAAAAGCGGAGAAACAAAGAGTCTCTATGCAATGCCTGACTTCTATGTAACTAATTGTTTAACGCTCCATTAGCTCCACTTCTCCGCGCTGCTTATTTATTTCATTTCATTTATTGCATCCTTAAAGGCCCGAGGGCATTACATAAGAGGGGGGGCAAAAAATACGCTGTGAGTGTGAATAATTCAAGTTGAACAAATTATTATAAACAGTACAGTTCTAATATGGTAGTTTGGTCAAAAATGACAACAAAAATGAATCAAATAACACACAAAAGAAACGCTTTGGCTGGGAATTAGAGTACAAACAACTAGGCACAAGCAAATTATACATACAGTACGTTGGTAGAATATATTTACAGCCACGGGTTAATGGGTTGAATCAAAGTGAGATTCCAATTTTGCGCGGAATGATGTGCGGTCAGGTGTGGCAACAATGGTGTCGGGAAGGCGATTCCAAAGTGTTATTGATTGGGGGGAAAAGGAGTCGTTCATTGCGGATGTACGGCCGTTGATTCGTGCAATGGGGTTTGAATGGTTAATGCGGGAAGAAGTTCTGTTTGGGGGATGTAAAAGTTCGTGTCTTGATTGGGGTCGGAAAAAGAAACTGTGGAGGAGGCATAGGCGCCAGATGAGGCGGCGCGACGCGAGTGATGGCAGTTCTATTGATTGTTTTAGGGTGGTGACGCTGATTTCTCTGGAGAACTGTGAGAATATAAAGCGGGCTGCGCGGTTTTGAACTGCTTCTAGTTCGCTAACGAGGTATGCCTGGGATGGATTCCAAATGGACGATGCGTATTCGAGCTTTGTCCGTACGTATGTTAAGTATGCTAGTTTTTTTAACGTCAGGAGATGCTGATTTGAGGTTACGGCGCAGAAAACCAAGCGTACGCAGAGCGTCTGAGCAGATGGACTGTACGTGCGGTGCAAATGAAAGAGATGGGTACATGTGCACTCCGAGATACTTGTATGACGAAGCCGAATCGAGAGGAAGCGAATTGATAAAGTAGGTATGATGAACAGTGGTGCGTTTACGGGAAAATGACATCGATTTGCATTTGGTTAGATTTAACGGCATTGATGAGTCTTGGCACCATAGCGCAACTGTGTCGAGGTCTTGCTGAGTTTAGTACTGTTTTCAAAGTTGTGAATGGGGGAGTATATGACACAGTCATCTGCAAATAGTCGAAGTTTTGTTTGAATGTTTGTTGGCAGGTCGTTCATGAATATTAAAAATAGAAGAGGTGATAAGCCCGCACCCTGAGGGACGCCTGATGATACGTGAGTTTTAGAGGAGTTATGATTATTAGCAGAGGTGAATTGTTTACGGTTGGAGAGGAAGTGTTTAACCCAGGAGACAATATTCTGTGCAATGCCAAGGGAATTAATTTTGCTAAGTAATAAGTTGTGTGGTACGCGATCAAAATCTTTGGAAAAGTCTAGGAATATGGCATTAATCTGCAGGTTATCATCCATGCTTTTTAGTAGGTCGTGGGTAAACTCGGCTAATTGGTTCTCGCATGAAAAGTGCTTTCGGAAACCGTGCTGGTGATTATAGAAGAAATTTATTGATTCAAGGTGAGTCGCGATGTGAGAAGATATAATGTGTTCTAGTAATTTAGAGGGAATGCTTGTCAGGGAATTAGGGCGGTAGTTTGCTGGATTCATTCGCTCTCCTGTTTTGAAGACGGCTACTATTCGGCCTATCTTCCAATCGTCTGGAATTTCGCTTGTTTCAAGGGACTGCATGAAGATGAGGCAAAGAATCTGACTAACCACTGTGACGGTGTTAACTAAAAGTTTGGGGGTTATTTGGTCAGAACCTGGCGCTGAAGATATCTTAAGACCGGTGATTAGTTTAACGATTCCTTCAGGGTTAAATGCTATTTCGGGGGATACAGCGCCGGGGGAACGGGTAGGTATTCGTGTTGACTGTGTAATGTTAGGAGTAGAAAATACTGATGAAAAGTAATCATTTAAAGCGGAGCCAACGTGTTTTGCGTCTATTGGTTCCCCGTCTGGGTCTAGAAGATCTATGTTGGTACTTTGATTTTTGTGAGAGAGCATGCGCCAGAATTTAGTGGGATTCGAGCGGAGGATAGATAGTAGGTCACATGAAAAATATTTATCTTTGGCTTTTTGTAGTTCCGCAAGATACTTTTTGGCGCACAGGTGATATTTTTCCCGTGTTAAAGGGTTATCGCATTGACTGGCGGTCCTATAAAGACGTTTCTTTTTATTTAAAAGACTTTTCAGTTGTTTGTTGAACCAATGATTTGTGGAATCTAATTTTACGCGAATGGTTGGAATATACTGTTTTTTTTTAAGTTAAGTATTGTGTTTTTGAATATCTGCCAGTTGGCGTTTACTGAGCGGGTTTGATATGATCCGCGAAAACTGTCAAGAAAAGAACCAAGTGTGTCGTTGATAGCGTCATAATTTCCTCGTTTGTAATCAGTTACGAATTTTTCAGTCGGCGACCTTCTGATCAGAGGTAGAGATATGCAGTTGTGGATAAGGTTATGGTCGCTAAGCCCGGGGAGTACTATTGTGCGCTTTATGTCCTCCGGGCTTGATGTTAGAAGAAGATCTGAAGTGCATTCTATCTTTCACACTTAGTTTGAAATTGCAGCAACAAAACGATTGCACACTTGTCAAGCCGGACAGAACGCAATGGCAGGCTCCCCCCACAAGGACGCCTAGTTTGTAAACTTGTAATATATATCATTCAGACCAGGCTGATAACGTTATTCATTTGTTTCAATAATTTTTTTTCGATCAATTTCCCTTCAGCTCAATCAATAATGGCGAAATGTTTTCGTTCCTTCGCAGTTATTCCAATCCCAGTGCTGTGAGCTGGGTCACAACTCCAGTGATTAGGCGTGCAAACAAACTGACTCACTCTCGCGCCACGCGAGACAGCCGAAAAATAAAGCGTATGCCCACTCTGAGATATAAATCTCTCGCACAATGGTCGACAATGTTGCACAAGAAGACGACACGATCCGACCTCCGCTGTGAGGCAGCGCAAATGTACCCCGCGTCCTCTCCGCATTTTCCCGCCAGTCTCCGAGAACGCCGTTCCTGCAGGCGAGGAAGACGTCCCCGTGAGAAGACCGCGCTCGTCGTGTGCGACGAGAGGCGGACCGATGCGAGCGGCCCGCGTCACGACGTGTACGTCGTGGGGAAGTCGCGCTTGCCGAAGGACACGGAAACGGAGAAAGTGGACCGCTCCGGACGAGCGGCGCGTGAATCTCGGACGGCAGTGTGACAGCGCCTGTGAAGCGTACGTGTTAGCGTACGCTGACGCTAAACGCGCGGGGTTAATAACGGACAGGTGCATTGTTGAGCGTCCCTGCGAGTGTCAGCCGGGACGTTGGGACGTTGCTCCGACAACGCCGGCACGTATCGCGGAAGGGCAGAGCGATCACTCACGATTGCTGCGGCCGCGAAGGAAGATAGAAACAAAAGCAAATGCGAGACACTACGCCACTTCTGTCTCCATGATGATGTCAGCGCCTTATGGAGCATTTGTACGGATCTCCACATGACAGAAGTCTAAGCAACTCTATGTTTTGTGCATTCTCTCTTTCACACTTAGTTTGAAATCGCAGCAACAAAACTGCTGCACACTTGCCAAGCCGGTTAGTGTATTGTGCCGTGAAAAAGACATTGTTTAAAGGCACATCTCTGTGTCAAGAAAAAAAAGCTCAAA
Organism: Rhipicephalus microplus; assembly: GCF_043290135.1. Lineage (NCBI taxonomy): Eukaryota > Metazoa > Arthropoda > Arachnida > Ixodida > Ixodidae > Rhipicephalus > Rhipicephalus microplus. Next base: position 78,649,620 of record NC_134701.1, read on the forward strand.
GGCTCATTTATGGATTTACCAAGACGACTTGAAGGCGTAAAATGATGTTTTTTCTTCTCTATTGGAGTTTTCATACAGCCCCCGTGGCAACATCCGAAAGCTTTCTGCACACAATGTGCTTTCCTACTGCTCCAGTAACGGATGCCCATCTCACGCTTTTGCACCGCCTTAGACCAAACTAAGATTTCACGTGATGACAGCAGCATGCGTCGTTGCCTCACCCCGACGTCATAATGCCAATAAAAAATTTCGACTTGACAAATGGGATGGCGTCCCACGGTGACGTCATCGTATCATACTTATTTTGACATCACTCGTGTTTGGTGATACTTACTAAGGCTTTTGTTTCGATAAAAGGAGAGTTATTGCAGTTACAAGCGTAAGAAAGCGTAATGGTGCATGTTTTCAGCATTCGCCAAAGAGAAGCACCCTGGATACCGAGATTGGATTTTGATGTCACACAAAGCAATATGTGAAGTTTGTCCCTTGATGCTCAAATTATATATATATATATATATATATATATATATATATATATATATATATATATATATATATATAGATAGATAGATAGAGAGAGAGAGAGAGAGAGAGGGGGAGGGAGGGGGAGGGGAGGGGAAGGGGGAGGGAGAAACCTTTTTCTTCTTCTCGAGTGACGCGCAGTGCACTGCTTCCTCTCCTCAGAAACCGAGAACAAACCGCGTTATATACATATACAGGTTACACGGCTAGCCGGAAGAGAATTGGCCGAGCATGCAATGTGCGCTAACCGAGTCGGACGCAAAACCGGAGGGGACACACGCCGCGTACCTGTACATCACGCGACTCCCACTCTTTGTTCGGTGCGCTTCTGCTAGGCGCAATTTTGCGCTTACTATGTATGGTGGTTACAGGAAATTTTTAAAAAACGGGCTTGTGATACCCTTGCACACAATCACGACTTGTTATTCCCTGCTGCTTGAAAACTGCGACAGTGTCTTGCAAGTGTTCTGGAATACCAAAACGGGACACCAAGTTAAATTTACAGATATAAGGCAGGTACAATCAAATATACAATTCCGTGGATTCATTGCAGCCTATGCAAAAATAAATGCTTATTAGGCCAGCGGCTAGACGCTAGAGTTGTGCCATAGGGACTATGTGAAAAGGCCTTCTTGCTGCTCTGCGAACAACAAGCAAGCATGTCTTTTGTTACTGTATATAGTAAAAATATTCTGTAATGCAATTTGTGGTAAGGGCTTTGTTCAGAATAAACCTTATCTCTCCGAGGTAAATGTAGGCTTTGTTACATGACTTAGGCATGTCAAAACAGCGCATAACGGTCGGTGCGTCAAGAACTCATGTACGCTTGAAATATTGAACACATATATTTAGTTCATGCTCCATCTGAGGTGCCTCATTAAGGACACAGTTTTCAGGTCCCGCCCTCGTCCTACATTTCTAGTGAAGAAGAGCTACAAATATAAAAACTTCAGTGTCACTTATGCGTTACCCTAAGACGATTCGAAGGTGTATATTCATATTTCATTTTTCTTCTCATTTTATCAGCCCCACCCCTTCAGAAAACTTTCTGCAGCCAGTGGGGTTTCGCATTGCTTCCGGTATTGGCCTATTTTTGACAAAGCGGCGATGCCGCATGATATAGTGCCCTTCTTACGGTGACGTCAATACATGATGATTTCTTTTATATTCCCCGTCTTGGTGCAGCCGACCATCAATTTTCGCGCTTGATGAGCCATCTAAGGTTCTCTCCTTCAAAGTTATTATTGGTGAAGCCTTTTATTGCCTACTGCAAGCAATTTTGGCGTCTATCTATCTATCTATCTATCTATCTATCTATCTATCTATCTATCTATCTATCTATATATATATCTATCTATCTAACTGTCTATGTAATAGCCAACCACGTCTGGGTTTTCTCTTGATCACCTCCTTCTCTTGGGATAAACTAAAATTAGTATGCGGGGGGTGGGGGCGCCAGGGCTGGGCAGTATCGAAGATACATGTATCTGATATACTATCTTAGATACACTTTGGGTAACTTGTATCTCTATCGCGATACGTTTCGCAAGACTAGTATCTGTATCTTTATTTCTGTTACATTAATAATTTGTCGTGTATCCTAATATACAAGATACGAACGCTATACTATGTGAAACACTAATCGCTGACTCAACACTGCTTTTCAGGTCGGTACTGGCGCCACTAAGCCACCTGAATAAAAGTGAAGGCAGCGAAACTATTTTATCTTTTCATCTGACTCCACCAGTCAGCGCGGACGATGAGGTGTGTACGTCCCTTTCGATGAAGCAAAGAAATACGTTAGAGCTCACGCAGTCTTGACATCAACTACGCTGGCGTTATTGCCCAGTGCCTTCCCTTTTTGATATTCCCTTTTTCTTTCTTTATTTTTATTTTATTTATACAATACTGCAGACCCTATTTGGGTCCAAGCAGCAGGGCAAATACGTGAATATATATATACACATACACACATATACATATACATATATATATATATATATATATATATATATATATATATATATATATATATATATATATATATATATATATATATATATATATATATATATATATATATATGTACATGTATATATCCATGAACAGCAATCAAAAAAATGAAAGGAGAAAGTCACAACTAAACAAGATGTACACTGAAGAAATACCAAAAACATAATCAATGAAAACAACGTCAGAAATAGATAACAGAAGTAAGAACACATTGCATGCTCATAAACATTTGCCTATACCCCCGCAAGACACTTGAAATACAAAAAAAAGAATTAAAATACAAAAAAGGAACACTAAAATTTAAAAAATGAAAGATTAATCAACATGACAATGGCGAACATGAAGTAGATATATGTTCAATGGAGTCTGTGCTTATTAGTTGCGATAAATGCAGATTATTCCAATCGTTTATAGTGCGCGGAAAGAAAGAATATTTGAAAAGGTTAGTTCTGGTCTTATATAGTGTTAAAGAAAATTCGTGACGATGCCGTGTTCGACGTGCTGCACGTGGTGTCACATACGCGTGTGGGTTTAGAGAGAAAGCGTTGTTTTTCAGTTGGTAGATAAATTTTAGCCTGTGTATTTTCCTTCGAAGCTGAAGTGTCTGGACATTATGTTGTTTCATTAGGCTAGTGGGAGAGTCAGTTATTCTATATTTAGAAAAATTGAACCTAACTGCTCTGCGTTGAATCATCTCTAGAGCGTTTATGTTAGCTTTTGTGTAGGGATCCCATACGATACTTGCATATTCTAGTTTCGATCGAATGAGTGAAGTGTAGGCTAGCATTTTAGTATAATGAGGAGTGTGCTTTAGTTTGTGCCTGAGGATACACAGTTTTTTGAAGGAGGAGTTACATATGTTTGAACATATGTTAGCTGTGTCAGAGCCATAACACTTACGCTGAGAAATTTTCAAGCTCCGCGTACCACAATGCGTGCGGCAATGGCCGCACAAATTCTGATGCTGCTGTCCAGCTAGCGTGAAACTATAACATACAGCACAGCTGGTACTGATGCTGTATCTAATAAAACAAGCGCTTGCCCATCAGACACTATTTTGGCGTGCCATGCCACTTTCTTTCTGATATTTCTATCCACACACTCTCGAAATTTTTATAGGATTGCATGCACAAGTGCTTTTGCAGTAGTCCTTTTCTTCCATTTAATACACCCTCTTTAGCACTCTGACCTGTTTTTTTTCTATTGAGAATGCAAAATAACTTTTGTAAAAAGCATTCAAAATAAGCTGTCTGTCTTAACATTACCTTTGATTGCCTGTTTTATTTTTCGCGCGATTTGCACAATTATATTCACTTGAGTTTACTCTTTGGCCAGGGTGATTTTATTCACTCACGGAAGGAGTCGCACTGACAAAATGTCTTGTGGTCAACTGAACATAAGTCATTGGCTGTCATTGCACCGCTCTAACTAATCATCATTTATGACCTTAAATTTTCTTTAACGTGCCTGACAACGTCGTTTGTTAGAATGCACCCTAACTTGATAATGAGAGCAAAAACACGTAACAGATTTCCCCGCCTTAATTTTTGTTCTTTTATTCGTTACGCGAAGATCATTTAGTTTATACTCCAAAAAAAACTGAGATATCGTTCCCCCGGCAAACGAGCGCGCCTGTGAAGGCGTATATAAACCAAAAAAAGCATGAGCTCACCTGCTGGATAGACAGTGATTACATTCAAGCGCCTACTTTGGAATCAATCAGTGCCAACTTGCCCACTTCTGACCATTATCATTAGTCGAAACTGGAAAAAATCATCTTCCGGAACCACCATTATTGAATTAGCAGCACACGTGGAGACTTTAACTGTAGAATATTTATTTTTCCTCTGGTAACAGCGCTCAAAGCAAGTATTTTTTCGCGCCTGGCCGGACGGTCCCGACGTGGGAGTCGTCCGCTCCCCGCTGACGCGCGCCTCGCCGGACCTCAATGTAGTTTAACGCTCTCACATCTGGGTAGGATGTTCCGGCACAACCAGCATAGGGCCCATGAATTTGGCTATGTTACAGATTACGATGAGCAAGCACTAGCACCAAGCACGAACAATAAACGACGAATGATATTGTTAAACCACGAATGATTCAGAAAAAAAAGTAATTGGGCCCGTCACATGATTCCGCTAGCCTCCGCAAGTCAAGCTCCTCTGACGCCACCCGTCACTGCCAGAGGACGGTGCCCCCAAGGAGGATTAGGTCACCGCTTTACGGGCACCAGACAGAACTAAAGCGAGTCCACTAATGTGTTAGCGCTTGCCTATCACGTGATTACAACCCCTGAACAGCCGCTTAAAATACGAAGACCGAGCGCGCTGTTCTCCCGCGGCATTTCGTGCCTTCGTGGCACAATTCGTGACTCCAGCTGTTAGTTGACGTGACCTCGGGATCAAAGCTCTCGTTTGATCAATATAGGTAAGATATCTGCTGGGACTAGTCGCTTATACCTGCTTTGTCATGCAGTTACATGCCCGTTCTACCTTGCCTCAGATGCGCGATAAACTGACTTCGCTTCGTTTTCTCAGTTTGCGACCGCTTAAGCGGTGATAGTTGTGTGTAATCAAAAAGCGTGAAGTCCTGACTGGCTCAACACACAGTGGTAAAATTACACGTGTGTTTGAAGAAATAAGCGATGAGAAGGATGCAATGCTTGTAGGAAGGGCAGAGAAGGCCAGAAAAAAAGTACCCTCTCGCCTTGAAGCTGTGTGAGTTCAGTTCAGGGGCCCTTTACACTTGTTTAGGAGTGGTGCTCGAGATATCCACGGGACGGCCTCTCCTTGGTTTCCTTCCTCGATGACACCTGTAGCGGCTGTCACCGGAAAAATATGGGGCCATCAAGAAGCGTTGAAAATTACGGTGCATACCGTACCCGGACAAGTAAAGTAGCACCTTCCCTCAAAACAGTAGCTGCGTTGCCTGCGTCCTCGCTGTGGCGTGAACGTATGCAGGAAGCGACAGTCCCGGCCGGGGTGACGGGATATGTCGCGTTCTAGCCGAGCGCGTGCAGCATCTTGCCGGCGGCCCCTTCCAGCGCCACGCGATCTTCTTCGCTGCCCTCCTCTACACTTTCCTTTACTGCACACCGACCTCCAGAAGTCGACCGCTAGTTTTCCGATTTTTGAAGACGGTAGTATTTCTTGGGGACCTTCGACCCAAAATTTTGGTCTGTCTGTCTATCTGTCCGATTTTCTGTTTGTACATTTGTCTGTTCGTCCGCCCTTAACGGTACCTTAAACGGCACCAAAGTGACCAAACGATACTCCAAATGGCCACAGCGCCTACCCATATTGCTTAAGATTCATCGCTCATACTTGTACGATTGTCAACTAAAAAGCAATTATTGCGCATGCCTGAGGCACCACAGCAACATGTCAATATTATGTATGTGTATTTTTGCTAGAAAAGGCATACATAAGTAATTCCGAGGACCATAGCAATCACCACGCTGCGCTGACCATGCAACGCTTGCACAAAAAGGCAAGTGTTTTCAACACTCTGCTAAGACGACACGGTGGTGGCACCTACCCGTTGCCTTGCGTTTTAAACCTTAACACCTCAAGGACGGGCACGCACGCCGCGTGCTTCGTTTTCCAGGATAACTGCCAGATAGCGCTCATGTCTCACGTGTGACGTGACTTTGTGCGCTCGTTCGCCTCCGCTGCATGCTCGAGGCACTGTAACGTAGCGCCTCCAGAATACCATTCACCGATTTTTTTTGCACAGAACATCAAATAAACATTTTGTTAACTCTCTCCAGGCGCTAGACTATCGTCTTTCGACGACATTTGCCGTGTAACATGCAGATACGGGGCCAATTTTTTGTCATCAGAACGTCTCTTTTTCTCAAGCGGATGTCTTTGTTCCCTGCGTATGTCGGGACGACCGTCTTGCAAGCGTGATTCGCAAGAAAGTTCTCGCGAATACGAGCCAGGATTCATGAATATAAACCATATACGTGGGGCTTGATCTTCACAATAATGCATGAAACAATAATTGTCGGGTCATGTACGAGCAAACAATAGCTCGACAGAAAGCGAGGCGGACGAGCATACCAGCTGATGACATGTATTCATATCACACCATTTGGCTCTATCCGATCAGTCACGTAGATGGGACCAAGTGCACCACAGCCGCTTGATTACCGCCCTTATGTAATATCTCTCAAGCACGCACAGAGACAAGTAATTTATATATCGGCACGTACTAAAGTCAAACCTTACGTTTTTTTCAAATCTAACATGACTCTTTTTTCCATATCTATAAAGACAACTTAAGCAATGAAAATACCAAATAACGTCGACATACCAACAATTGGTAACAATTATGTAAATTATCGGCACGAAACAGTATCGTGATGAACCAAGGAAAGAACATGCATCAAACGTTATTATTATGAAACCATTTTGCAATACAGATGTTTTGGGAGGTTCTCTTGGTATGTGAGTGTGTCTTTGGGAGTAGGAGGGCTTCAGTGGGATGACCAGCCATGGGTTTTGCACATTATCTTTTTTTTACTCTCAGAAGTTGACAAGCCAAAGGAAAGATGGATCAAACAGGGCGGCCGAGCGAACAAAAGCATGAAATCCGGTAGCTTTGGTTGCAACAGGTGGCACCCTCCGCAAAGAGGTCACACACTTATTGGGCAAAAGCGGCCGTGTGTAAACATTTACCCAATTACTAAACTTATACCTCGGGCAAAAGACGGTATTGATACCTACGCACAGACACTCAACACTGAAAATGAAAGCAAACCACGTAAGTTTCGTTTAGGAAAAAGGTAAAAAAATACCAATGTTACAGCCGAAATAGCGAAAGTAGCGAGCACCAAGAGATTCCCTTTCACGATCCGTTTACACTAAAGGCGCGATGAAGATGCGAGAAACGCGCGCAGGTCCCACTGACACTTCCTGGATCTCCGGTTTCAGCGTCTTACACCGAGCAAACGTTGCGCACTTTTATGTAATTGTCGTAGCAGACTGTGAAGCAGAAAAAGAGGTCGCTATAGTATACAGCGATCAGGGGCCGTGTAAGTGCGAAATTGCTCTCAAGTGGAGCGTCACAAGTGAGAGACACGCTTGCGCGTGGGCACGCGTTTGTATACATCTCGGCGCGAACGTTCCGCACCGACGTGTTGCGCGCAGCGGACGAAAGGGGCTCGCGAGCACCCCGCGTATTTTAAACCGTTCGTTCTTACATTTACTTCCTTGTTTTTCAGTCGTGAAGAGGGAATAGCGGTCATCTTCTTTGCCCGCGAAAAGCTCCCGCTGCATATTTTTGCTGCTGGGCCCATGTTTACACAGATTCCAGTGAAAGATACCCGTACCAGAATTACGAGCTCAAACTTGTAGTTTATAAGTCGCGTTTCAATAGCTACAGATTATCCAGTGGTAGCACTAATGATGTTTCTTTTTTTAGTTCACGAGCCAAACACTCCTATAAGTTACGTACCTTTCGTAGACACCGTCACCTTCATGTGTAGTTATAGGAGGCACACTCAAGTAAATGAAAAAAATATTTAATAGACAGAACACACTTCTCTACAAACTATGGCATCAAATTTAGGCGTGAACAAGCAGCGCTAATGGGTGTAAATCAAAAGCTGCGGTGAGCAATTAACTATTGCCACATTCACGATAGTGAAATTCTCGCTGTCTTGAAAAGATTTCAGACAGTGCGATTCATGGAACCAAAACTACATAAAAATGAAAATACCTCGCCTGAGTCTATGAATTGTATTATTGTAAATCCTCAGTTGCCAACATTGTCGAGCAGGAGATTTGACAGGAAAAGTTTCTTGCCATGTTTTAGTCCTTCATCATTTTCATAAATTGTCAGTATCCGTGTACTCGCAAGAATCTTTCTTTAAAAACACTAACAGCTTGGCTTAACAGATTATCAGAGTAAAAGGCCTTAGAAGGAAAGATATTCAACTGCGTCAAAAGTTGAGAGATTCGTCGCACAACTAAGAGGTGCATCTTCTATTGTATGTTATTCAACTAACTATACACCCTAAATATGGCAAACTGGCATGCTGAGTCATTTATTGTAAGTTAAATTTTTCACAATTTTTTTATTTACGTTGTAATTTGTCAGCAACCGACACAAAGTCATGCCGAGTGTATGACCGCGACCACCATGACCACTATTGTTTACTACAGAAGTGGGGTGTGACATCAATTCACTAGAAACTTGAAAACCAAAGCCTTATTTAAGCCCCGTTCGCAAGAATAAGCTGAACTTTTCTCTTTGCTAACATTGAGCACGCAGTATTAGCAAATATGACATCTAGTTTGAGAAGCAGCAAAAAAAATGCGACAGATTCCACGTACCGTGGGAATTCATTCAATGCAAAGCATTCGCCAAGAAGGCGGATGAAGGTAGTAGTCAGTAAACATATGCACACAATTTAAAACCATTCATGCATCTATAAAACATGAAAATGTGACCAGTGTTTGTATATAGCTGCTTGACGAGGCGACCACTAACGTGCGAACTACCGGGCCTCAGTTTTATAGGTAAATGTTTTATTCCTCTATTAGTACATAATTTTTCTTAGGCGAAGCGTAATGGTGAAGCGTACACTGTTTATTTTTTGTTTATTTCTCAGTTTTTTTTATTTTTAGGGAAGTGTTACCACAGGAATCGACGTCAAATGCACAAGTTATGTGCACATCGTGAGCTTACCAGTAGAGCTCACTATACTGGCATTTGTTGGTGACTGTAATTGGTAACTTATGGTCTGACATAACGTAAATATTCACGTTAGAGCACAGAGGTTAGTATTATCAAAATGAAGTTCACCTGAAGTTGGGAAGACATCAATACCAAAAGTGCCTTTCGCTAAATTACACTCGTGGAGTCAAGAAACGCTTCATGATAGACGTTAATGCAATGCGAATCGCAATAGACGTTAATGCGGCAGGACGTATGTTTCAAAAATTTGCATATGTAATGTTTACTGCCTTGTTATCAAATTAGGTTGCCAGCACTGCTATCGAAATTTAAGTTGCACCGACTTTAAGCCTGCACAGCGTTTTTTTTTCCAAAGCAGTTTAAAGACAAGGCATGGTTCTTTCGTAAGAAACCTGATTGCCATGCAAAATGCTTGGGTTTGACTCCTGCTCAGTTCTTGACTTTCTTTCGTTGCATTAATCGGGTCTGCGCTGTAGATGTCAGTTTCGCTTATAGCTGTCACATTTAAATTACTATCGTCTGTCCTCCCCGTTTAGGGTTAGACATCACCTGTCCATCGCCTAACTCTTCATCACCAGGGGCACATACATGCGTTCAGAGGCCCGTGCTTTTTTTTTTTGATTGATTGATTGAACGTTTATTATCATTTGTCACATGAAGTGATACATGAAGAGTATACGCGTATCATTTGTCACGTGAAGAGTATACGCGTATGAGTCGCACGTGCCCGGAAGAAATGGTTTGATGAAGTATGCGACAGCATTTTCGCGTTATGCTTACTGTGACCACATAGTCATACTCCCCACTCTCTCTTTCTCGCCCATACCAATCTGATCTACACCAATCCATAAGGCAATCACTAGAGCATTAAGATGCAGGCAGCTGGGTAGATATACAGATACGTAGATAGAAACGTTCATAATACCTGAAGCGCCCTTAGAAATGCTTCGCATTAGAACAAAGAGCCCGCTAAGGGTAAATAATTTGTTAGAGTGCATCAGCCGTACAAGCATAATTGCACGTATCTGTAGAACCTATTGACGTTTGCATGTGGACATGTAGCGCGTAGACAGGACAATCGCTGGTGATTAAGAGTAACTAACTGGATTCCCAGAGAATGCAAGAGGGTTAGGGGGAGAAAGAAGGTTAGGTGGGCAGATGAGATTAAGTTTGCGGGTATAAATTGGCAGCAGCAAGCACAGGACCGGGTTAACTGGCGGAAAATGGGAGATGCCTTTGTCCTGCAGTGGACGTAGTCAGGATGATGATGAATATGATGATGATGATGATGATGGTGGTGGTGGAGGTGGTGATGATGATGATGAAGAAAATGATGATGATGATTATGATGATGATGATGATGATGATGATGATAGAACCCATTCTGTGAATTGGGAATCATCTAAGCCTTGTCATAGTTTAGAATGCCTAAATACACTGTTGAAAACATCCGTCGCGGTTATTTCTAACCAGCGTACGAATCACAGAAAAACGAGAAAGGAAGAAAGGCAGCAATTCTTCGCATACCACAATAAAGCCGTAACGTCCCGAATCTTTCGGCTCCGCCTGGAAGACGCTGAAGAAAAAAAAAAGAGTCATTCATTCGGGTCCGCCACTTCCGCAGGTGCTTTTTTTTCGTACAATTTCTTTGTGAATGGGAAATAAAGAAATGGGAGGTTCGACCGCTGGTACGAAGCCAGCTATATCAAATTATATCAAATGAAAGATGCAAGAACCGACCAGCACTATAAAAATATTGTCAAGAAATGCAGATCTAGCCATGGAACACAGCCAACCGTATAAAACAGTATGGCGAAGTCTCGAGAACCTCGACGCATTTTCTGCTTCCGCATTCATCAAAATATTTGAATTTTTTGCGCAAACTGTTCTTAGCTCATCAATATCTAACCCCCAATAAGATTTACTCTGAAATGTAGCATAAAAATAAAAATGTTTCACTGGAGACACGAGAGCGAAAAAAATAAAACATAGCACCGTAAGGCTAGTCCCCTGGGGCACAACGTTTTCGAATTCGAGAACTTCTCAAAAAAGTGTGTAAGCACTGATAGGTGAATTTCATTATACCCTGCTCTACCATGACTTAATCGCCTGCGTGTACGGCTGCAATAGCACTTAGTCTGCCCAGCACCATAATAGGCGCAAGCCTGGCGTTGTCAGCATCGAATTTGGCAGCGGTGTATGATGTCATCAGAGGGTTGTTATACGCAGTGACCCTTTCTTGCCTACCTCAGCCTATTGTTGCATAAACACATAATTGTTTTCTTTCTAGGAAGCAGATCCCGAGAGCAGATCAACATTAACAAGCAAATGGTTTTCTATATCCACGGCCAGATCTCTGTCGTCCTCCGATGACTCGTGTCGTGACTGACACTACCACCTGTGTGGTTGCCGCGATGATACATAATAACCGAATTCCTGCACGTAGATTGTATTTACGTGCGCACTTTGCACAGTTTGGACTATTGTAGCGTCATTACACCGTAAAGACCCCATAAAAGGCAGTAATTACCGCTACGAAAAACAATTGCGAAAGGTCAAACTACTTTGCATCATCACATAGCTGCAGTTTCAAAGATGAATTGAAGATGGGCACTTGCACCTTTGGCAATCGCGCAATGGAAGCGTTAAATAAAGCCCCGTATGACCATTTAATACTGGCCTGAACAACCTTGCCCTTGGAGACAGGCAGAAGGACGAAGTTCACAGTGATTTACGTGGTTCTGTGTATGTAGGAGTGCAGTAACATAATTCATGAGGCAGCATTTGCCCACGGCATCGTTTTTGGGGGATATTGGCAATGAAAAAGAAACTCGCGGCGACCCTAACCATTGTCTTATGAGTCAATCTTCGTCTCTCATCGCACTTCTGAAGCCTATTTGTGGCACTACGTGAAAAGAAGCTGCTAGTTGTGATTTTACTCTGCCAAGTATCTCAACAGTCCCAGCTGCTTAAGAGAAGAGCGCCTACAGTTACAATAAATTGATTCACAAAATGTTAGTCAATTATCTTCGCAGGTAACTGGTATTTATGGTAACTAAAGATATGATAACATATCACATCAATTATCATTCCTTAACTGGAAACACTCATTTTGTACTAGCATTATTTTTTGAATGTCACTTACTGAATACCAGGGTTAGCAGAAGTAAGTTCTCGTCCGGCAGTGCGTGGAAGAGAACCAGGAGCGCCCCTCGTTACTCGTGCAATGAAAACGTTACGTCCTACGGAACTAGATATATCGGCAGCCTTGCCTGAACAAACCTTGGAATTCATCCTTGAAATTAGAACGTGCAGTTCCGCCTACACCGACGAAGATGCAGTTTTTCAGCAATTCAGTGATATGTTAGCAATATCGCTGAAAGGACGAGTAGGCAAAATAAAGTGACGTCGGACGCGCTTGCAAGGAAATCGGTGGGGAAAAGCTGTAAGGCGTAAGACCCTACAAACTTTAGAAAACCACATCATGCGGGAAACAGGCCCGTTACAATTGTTCAAGTTTTATAGCACATTGTTTACCTCGAAGTACGATTATTCGAAATGGACAACTCGCCGCCGGCTGAACGCAGCTGCGTGATGTGAAAAATGGTGATGTTGAAAATAATAAAACAAAAAAGTGGGAGCTGGAGGGTAGATTAAAATAATTTATATTTATTTACTTACTTATTTCAGCACCCTCACAGCCCAAGGGCATTTACAGATGGGAGTGGGCTGCATTTTGAAATACAACACATATGAACGCAAAAACCTGGGAGGCTTTATAGAAACCATGAAGCAAACCAACAAAAACAGCACACAATAAAAAACAAGAAACAGTTGATTAAGAATGCACAGCATAATAGAGTCTGTTACAGCAAGGAATAAACGCAAACAAAGTACCCCTCGAACTTAAGCACGTGTTTATGAACCGAAGAATACATCATTCTAGCAGCATGTAAAAATATTTGCATGTTCAAAAAGCAAGACAAAAGAGCTGCTAGAAAATGAAAGTACCTTTACTCTACAAAACTATTATCTATACTACAACTACAGGTTAATTTCAGCAGCCATAACCTTATCACTAATTCGTCAGCTCAATGACAGATCCAAAAAGGTCATTCTAACTCGCTGACATGCGGGGGATGATAGGTAAGAAAGTTTGCGGTATCATGATGAAATACCAATTTTTCAGCGATGATCGATGCGGCCAGACAACTGAGAAGAAGGGACTATTAATCTATTATTGAGAATAGGATAGCCGTAATACAGCTTGCAATAAATATGTGATAAAGAGTTAATTGAGAGGGGAACATATGTGACACAAGTTCCAATTTTTATAGAAACTCGGCTTTGTCTATGAAGCTTTTTTGTTGTTGCTGTTAAAATTCATCCAAGAATCAAAAATCGGCTCTTCAAGCAATAAATGAGGCCGTTAGAATAAAGATTTTGCCCACAAAACAGCAGCTACAACTTACGTCATCACTGTGTGTTTCTTCTATTTATGAAATTGAAAAGATTTTAGGTAATTTTGGACAAAGCAGTGAATTACTGATTGGCAGAAACTTTATGCCTAATACCATGTAATGACAAAAAGAGACAATGAATCGCTACACATGTGCAGCAAAAAAAAAGAAAGAAGCGCAGAGTGACCTAGTGTGTTTACTGTCAAGGGTACCTTGTCAATCTGGCTGGTGCCTCGCAACGCAATGTTATACCGGTATCACATGGGCACATCTACTCGCGATCAGTGTCGATCCGGATTAACCACGAACTAGATCAGGTGTTGCTACATGGTCACATTTAATCATGATCAGGCGTGATAGGAATCAAGACTATCACGATCCGCGCATCACAATCTGCCTGAGAGATCGCGACTTTGCAGTCGTCGGCAACCCCTAGCTAAGCTTGCTCAAAGCACAATAAACAAGAAAATCCACCACAGTTCAATAAAAACGCTTTAACTCAGCTAGATTTTAAAAAAAGCAAATTCTAAACAGTTTAAAATGAACGAAAAATTGGCAGATCCCACGTACAGTGGGAATCGATGACATGCGACGCACGAATGAGAAATGTAGTATGTAACTTTAAATCAGCACAACGTTACAAGGTGGGTGTAAAAGACGCTGTACATGACTTCCGTGTCATGATTATCATGTTTGGATGTGTTGTTTACCTTCGTCATCTATTCACGTTACGTGATACCAGATTTAGTATGAAGCTAGTGAAACGGCCGCGAGCACGCTATGAGCATGGTATGTTGCCATGTTCTTACATGACATGCATGTCAGGATTATCATGCTTGCACCAGTCATATATTTCTTCATTCATTGACGTCACGTAACACGAAATTTGGTATATGTTGAGCTAGCAAAACGGCCGCGAGCGTATCATGAAGGGCCCAATATACTCCAATGTACCGATGAACGCGCGCGCATGCTAGGCACAGCAACGCTACCTTAGCAAAACGCGAGCACTCTATATAGTCTGACGCCAAGCGCGACCAGCGTAAGTCAGCGCGGCCCGACGGCAACCGGCGCGAAATGCGACATGCTGAATTTCATGCCGACGTGTTACCCAGACAGCACTGCGTCTCCCGCTTTTCGTGACGGAGGGACACTGGACGCGCTGAAAGGCGCATGCGTCAAAGCAACGCAGCGCTGTGCGTGCCTGCGAGTATATGGCAGGACCAGCGCCTATTGTGGCAACGCCGGCGCGACACGACGAAATGAATGCCGGTGAGCACGCACACTGCGTCACGTCGAAATGTATTGGCGCCTTGACTGTGGCTTGTAGTCATGTGCACATCACACGCATCTCATGATTATCATGTTTGCACCAGCCACATACCTTTGTCATCCATTGGCGTCACGTAATGCCAAATTTCGCATATGTGAAGCTAGCGAAACGGCCGCTAGCGCATCATGAGCGTATCATGTAGTCATGTTGTTACATGACACGCATCTCATGTTAATCATGTTTGCACCAGTATCATACCTTCGTCATCCATTCCTGTCCCGTAATGCCAAATTTTTTATTCCAAATCTTAAACCTTCCTGAACTCGCCATTCGGCGGAAAATAGCCCGGCTAATTTCTTTCATAAACTTTATTATCATAACAATGGCCTTCGCGAGCATTTTGTTAAACCCCCCTCATCCGTATCATCCAGAATAGATCATCCACAAAACGTTCATGTTCCTCAATGCAGAACCACAACCCATTTGCATGCTTTCATTCCAAGAACTACATCTCAATGGAATCTACTCCCACGATCAGCTACCGCAATCACCGACACATCACATTTTAAGGTTTTTTTTTTACAAAACATGCTTGGCGCTACTTGATTTCTGCTTTATGCATATGCTTTCTGCTTTATGTATATGATTTCTGCTTTATGTTTATATGTATGTATACATAATGTGTGTGTTTGTGTGTCATGTCCTTTTCTTGTTGTTTTTAGGAATGTTTATTGTTTGCTTAGTGCTTGAACATGTACTACCTGACTTACCGCTACTGCTACGTTGTCTTTGTTGACGTAGTTTATATATAACGTAGTTCTGTATTATTCTGCCAAATATTGAACTTTTGTTCTGGTATATATTTATCAAGTGTTGTTTCCCATTTTTGACATGTAACATGCCCCTCCCCTCTGTAATGTGAAAACCCTGAGAGTATAAAAATAAATAAAAAAATAAATAAAATGAGTGAAGCTAGCGAAACGGCCACCAGCGCGTCATAAGCGTGGCATGTAGTCATGTTGTTACATGAAACGCATCTCATGATTATCATGTTTGCAGCAGTCACATACATTCATCATCCGTTCACGTACTGTGATATCAAGTTTGGCATATGAAACGCTGGCGAAACGGCCTCGAGTGCATCATGAGCGTGGCAAGTAGTCATGTTGTTACATGCCACGCATGTCATGATTTACACGTTAGGGTCTGTGGCTTGTGTTCGCCGTGCAATCTTCCATACCATACCAGTTTTGCAACATGCCATGTGAACGAAACCACCGCAAGAGCTGCAGGACAAGGAAATGTAAATCATGGCATTCGTGAAATACATGTCATGATTTTCATGGTTTAACTAATCAAATATGTTCTTCATACATTCATGTTATGCCACACCAAGTTTGGTAATGATACCATTATCGAAACGGCCAGGAGAGCTGAAAGTCATAGGCGGATAGATAGATAGATAGATAGATAGATAGATAGATAGATAGATAGATAGATAGATAGATAGATAGATAGATAGATAGATAGATAGATAGATAGATAGATAGATAGATAGATAGATAGATAGATAGATAGATAGATAGATAGATAGATAGATAGATAGATAGATAGATAGATAGATAGATAGATAGATAGATAGATAGATAGATAGATAGATAGATAGATAGATAGATAGATAGATAGATAGATAGATAGATAGATAGATAGATAGATAGATAGATAGATAGATAGATACGCTCAAAGTCACTGAAGTTCGGTAAGAAATCCTTCGCAGTTATTATCTAAAGTATTGCATATTTTAGGATTGGCATCGACCGCATGTAGTTACGGGAGAAAAAGACGACATGCATTTGACCATTGCCTTCAGTGCTTAGTTCCACTGTCGATCCGTCGGAGCTGTTGGAGCACCTAGAAGCAAACTGATTATGAATTTCGCAAACCTTATGCGCACTTCGTGGTCGAACTAAGAGATATTTACAGTAACTTACCACTAGCAGGAGCGACTGGAACAGGCTTGAGGCACCAGAAGTGAAACACTGGCGCGTACAACGAGATCGACGCTTTGCTGCGACTACACGGCTACGAGCGGGGGCCATCAAAAATAAAAACGAACTTTAATAATCTCACAAAGCAATACAGGTAAGTTCTAGAAACATTTTATTCAGTGATGGATTTATGAATTCACTATCGTAGTGGCATGCAAAATTTTTGGCGTTCGAGCGGTTCTTGCCCGAATAACATTGCTAATAAAGGGCTTCATAGACATACCGTACGTCGAGTTATGTCAGTGGCATGTTTTACGGGACGCAAATGCCACCTGCGGAATTTCATCTGACCCAAGCTCAAACCGGATTAGCTTGGGCCATGTAGTGGTGGTGATAAAGTTGATCGCGATCAAGAGAACTGATCCGAATCGCCCTGATTGCGAATAAAAGTGTCAGTGTGACACCGGCAATAATTGTCCCAAAACTGTAGCTGTGAAGACAAGAAAGCCGTCTTTTTGTCAACACTTGTTTTCTGTTTATGTTCCTAAAATGATCAAACCTTGGCATTTTTATGCAAGCGTGATGATGTACTATTATTAGGGCTTTATTTAGCTATATAATGAACTGAGAGTAAAAATAAGCCGACAGCCCGATAACGTTTATCTGCCTTCCTAATTAGCAAGGGCCTCCAAATAAGGCCATGTCATGCACTTGCTGTGCAGTAAGACCACCTCTCGTGCTGCCTCTTTCGATGAGACCACTACACGCTAGTTCTTTCAAGTCCTAGTTAGTATGTAAATACTTCCTACAGAAGCATGTGTAAGCAGGCATTTATATTTCTTCATCGGCGTGCGTTGACTGCTGGTGCGACCTTCACACTCGCTTTGTGTGCGGCCAGTATTTAGTTTCACTTACACGTTTTTCTTCTCTCTATCGAGCTCCCTTTAATGTCATGGTCAACACGTTCGCTGCCATCTTCGCTTATCATAAACTTCATGTACATAAATAATGCCTCCTGGCATGCACCGTAAACAAAAATAAGCCGAGATGGGTGTAAATGGATTGTTCTCTAGCGCAATGTTCTGATGGGGGTTTTATAAACACCATTTGGATGGACCAAAAAATTTACTCCCCAACAGGAGGGGGTTTTTGGATGGATTTAGGAGAGCTTTTCACATCTATTGGGGAACTATTTCAGGTCAGTGTTGAAGGAAACTTTCACATCCACTGAAAAAAAAAATAACGTCCGCAGCCGTACCATCCGCACGCTAACATTAATTTGATTACCTTCGAAGCACATAACATATATCATAGTACACAAGCATGCTCACAATGTGTGTTTAGAAAATTTGGTTAACGATTTAGAGCACTTGGTACTCTACTATGGGAGAGCTTAACAATGCTCACGTGCCGTTGCCAGATAGGAAGGAAACGCGGCGCCGAAGGTACTTTGTCTCAGAGTCACACATAACTCATCAACCCATCATCATCCATATGACTCTCCCGGCATGTCTCCCCCCCCCCCCCCAGGGTCGTATGAGGGGGGAAGTTTTTGTTTATGGCAGAAGGCCATACCCTGGCAAGGGGGCCGCCGTTCGGCACCAGGCGCCCAACAAATGCGACCTGCCTCCTAGCGTAAAAGCCCGGGAGACCAACCATAGGGGCTACCCTTCGGTGCAGTCATTCAATCACGACACACAAAGCGGACATACCCTGGAAAGGTGGGCTAACGCATTGCGTGAGGCGCGCTGCGGTCACGGCCCGTCTCCTGACCGCGAGGGCCCAGCGAGACACAATCCGTCCCTTTGTGACTATAGAGGACTGCTGTTTGGTGCAGAAGCGGATGCCACTGCACGCAAACTCGACGTACCCTCGTAAAGCAGCACGGCTAAAAGCCGGCTTAACCCTTACCGAGGAAGGGAGCCCCCCTCCACCTCGACGAGTAGAGTCGCCGAGCGACCCACCACGGTGGCCGGCGCGCAGTGGGAGCTCACTATACGACGCGGGCTTGATACCGACGGCATAGCGAGGCTTTCTTGCCACTTGGAAGTTGCAGCTGGTGAAATACCGGTAACACTCCGAGAAGCCACCATCGGCTGAGTCGGGGCGAGTGCGTCGCCGGCGCAACTCTCACACCGGTTGCCGGCCACCCTGCCCGTGTCGAGCGAAGCCTACTTCTGACCGCTTCGTAGTTTTAGACGGCGAAACTTCAGGAGCGATCTCTGATGATCGTAATAGCTTACTTTTGTTACCACGCAATTATTCTTCAAAATTTTTTGTAACTCAGCCCTTTAAAGAGCGGCATTCGCGGAGTTTCGTTGAGGAATCGGAGCGATGTCCAGCGTGCTTCAACGGTGCGAAATATCTTGAAACGTTCACAATAAACCCCAGCTGGTCATTGCAAATCTTTGCTGCGCTGATAATTTTGTTGCCTATCGACAGATGCTCACGCGGTCAGGCACAGAAAACACTGGTGTTTCACACTAACGTGCAAACAAATGCCCGTTGATACACAAACACACACACACACACGCACGTGATGACCAGAAAGGTTTTTTTTTTTAAACTCCCTTAAGGAGTTTGTAACCGCGTGACCTGAACCTTCGCGGGAGTTTAACAAGGTCATGGCGTTCATAAACTCTGTCAATAAGTAGGGGGCGTTTTACGACGACATGTGCCGAGTTCACTCCATACCAAGGAGTAAATAATTGGCGCAGGAAAGCTTCAGGGGCTATTATGTAAGAGAAATTCCCATCTCGGCTAATTTTTGCGCATAGAGTACTAGGACGCAGCAGTCAAAACTTACACGGTTATTGTCATGTGAATTCGGTAATTTCTCACCCAGTAGCAAGTTCGTTCGAGTAACAGGCACATACGCCTATTTGAGCTTTTGATATTTTGCACTGCAGCCATCCGCGGCTGCAGACTTCATTTTGCTACTGACTTTGTAAACAGACTTCACAAAACTGATTTGTATGCAAACCCAAGAAAAGCACTGCGTAATGTGGCAGCTTCACTCGGCTGCATAAGCAGTATTCAAAACAAAAGAAACATGTTCCTAAAACTTTTAATAAAGTGAAACCACAGATGTTGCAAACAATATATTGTTATTTTCGGGATGAAAAAAGTGATGTTTCGTGAATCAACAGTGCCTTAGTGTTTTAATAATGTGGGGGCGAAAAAGAATCTCTTTCTCATGATGGAGAACCTTTGAGCGAAATTGTGGATATGTACGAAAAGACAGGCTTTAAAGCTACGCATTTAAAAGGAATAAGGCAGCTTTTTCAACTGTAAGGTGGAAGTGGAACTGTTGCCGTATTAACGCGCCCTCAAACAGTGAATAAATAAATATATATATATATATATATATATATATATATATATATATATATATATATATATATATATATATATATATATATTATGTGTGTGCGTTAATTATCCTTTGAAAAATGCAGGTTTTGGTCAGAAATTCCCCTCCCATTGTATTCAAGTGTATTCAGTGTCGGTACCCAAGCATTATACGTAAAATCACTTTTTATTCATTCATTATTATTATCAATTTTAGGGCTACGATTGAAAATGTAGTCGCTAATGGGCAGCAAGGTCCCTGATGGATTTTTTTTATTTTCGAGTGTCTACTTTAAAACACTGCTGCAATCGTACTTCTTTAGTTCGCAATATAACTTTTTGCAACTACTTTACGTTAAGGAAAATAGAGATGTGATAAACCGATATCGAGAACTTGTTAAACAGACGCCGGGAAACTAACTAGGACAAAGCCCAGTTGGCTACACTCTCTCCTTTCTTCAAACCTTTCGACTAAACCTTTTATAGAATAAGATAAATTACATTGTCGATGTCACCAACCATACATTTCTCGTATCTATGTCACGAACGGTAACCGTAACTCATTCCGGTAGGCATCGGAAAATGCACCAGAACTTATGCGACCTACTCTAGCAGCAACGTCAGAGACCATGGTCACATGATTTTGTTTACGATTCAAATTTTTTAGCTCGACTGATATAGTCTTGTGCGAAGGGCTTTCTTCCTCAAGTCACCGTCTACAAGCAGTGAAGCATACTCTATACCCATCATCATAATCGTTCACATCACCTGATGAATTACGTTTTGTGCGCTATATACAAAATCGCCGTGCGCCATGCTTCGTACAGCGACGAGATAAATTATATGCCTTCGGTAAGATTTTCTTATCAGAAGCGTTCACGTTGAAACCAGTTTTTTTTCCAACATTGTGCCTAAGTGGGCCAATAAATTTCTTAGCACCTGTTTTTTTTTTTACGGATCCAGCCAGTATCACGGAAGAACTTTATTGAGTCATGCATGAGGATGATTGGTGCCTCACTGGCTTCTGCAGCTTGCCAGGACTTGTTGTGCATTCCCAGCTGGCTTTGCAAGTACAGTTTGGGCTGTGGTGCTGCCTACGATCAGTTGATAATCAGACTCTTACAACAAGGCTTCATTTTCCCTCAGCCAATTGTGCCGTACATAGCACAGAAATTCGTTTAATTCGGAACTATTTGTTTTCACCTTTCAGCACATCATGGAAGTTTTGTGTTGTTGTTTCTCTACCGGTTGCACTCAAGAACGGCCTACTGTTTTGGCATCATGGCACGTCTGGTAGTAAATCTTTGAAAGCCCAAGACAGCTCGTGACATTGAGCTCCGCGAAATTGTCTCGAACTGTTGGCGTCGAAGCCAACATTTTTGAGTAGTGACGCAGCGTGTGCATAGCACGTAGTGGTAATGTGAGCGTGGAGAAGACTTCCGGTAGTCGCAGAAGCCGCACTCGTGGGTGGAGTAACGAGCTCACCGGAGTGGCCAACTTGGCTTGTTTACAGGGTTTAGTAACTCGATTCCTTACTTGGAGCAGCACACACTTACGCTTTGCCGTATAGTTATGCACCCAACAAGCATCCGTGTGAAGCATGCGTGAAGCATTTACCTCAACGTAAACTCTCATTCACCTGTTCCTCTTCCCGTTCACTCGAATGAATTCACGAGATCTTCGGGGGAGCCATTGTTCTGGAGTGCTAACGTCGCATATGTTCTCTTCGTGTTATAGTAAGGCATTCGCTGCTGCCCATCGAGCCGAGATAACGGCCTGTGCGGAGGCGGGCGTGACGAACGGTTAGGACGGGGCGACGCATCGCGTTCCTTTCTCGAGTCCACAGAGAGCGAAAGGCTGCTCTCGAAGCGAGTCGAGCACGACGCGACCGCGGGGTCACGTCTCATAAAGCGAAAGAAATAATAACATCGCAACTGCCCTCCCGGCCCGCTTCTTCCGAGCGCCTTCTGTCAAGGCCACTACCATGCTGTCACTCGTGGAAGGGGGGGTTGGGGGGGGAGGCAATAGAGCGGGTAAAACAAAAGCAACATGCCGCCATCACGCGACCGTTAAGAAAGCGACAGCCGAATAACGTCGGAATGATACGGTCCGCTTGCTTCTCTTACGAGACACGTGACGTCATTGCAAGTTGCCAAGCGCCATTGGAAGCGCCGTCCTCGAGCACGGGCAGAAGGCTAAGGCAGAATATAAAGGGAGTGAAGATGAGCGACCGTTTTGTCTTTCGTGTCTCACCCTCTCTCTCTCCCTCAAAAACGGCAACGGTAACGGAAGATGGTCTCGGCCAATCAGCGACGTCGCTCGGTGCCCTCTCCTCTCTTTCTGCCTCGGAAATTTCGGGTGAGAGCATAGGCGCATTGTTTCCGGGCGAATACGAGGCGTTGCTTCCTTCCGGGCTCATAAAAGCGCACGCTCTTCGCTGCGGCCACGCTACATCAACTCCGTGTGCCTGGCAAAACGTCACAGCGCCGTCCACAGGATATCACACGCACCGCGGCGGCCCGAGACCCGAGGACTTTGGTTATCTGCCACCAACCGCGTAAGGTGAGATCAGATTTTTTCGGAATGTTTCTTCTAATTCTTGCACTACCCTTCACAATTGTTCAGTTCTTTCAAGATGCCTACTGCTGCAATTCTTCTCGAAAACTCCTAGACGCTCATGGCAATGGTCGTTCCAGGCGGGGCAATCATGTACTTCTGTTATGTTGGTAACATTAAAACATGGTTCATTTGAAGATAATACTATCAATACCATCGCGACATCACGCTGTCGTGTGAACTGACACAGACATTCAATTTGTTTTCCCATAGGCAAGCCAAATTTCTGTAGCTATGCGCTCGGCAAAGCTAGAAATAAAACCGAGACGTTGTCATTTCTTCGTTGCACAAGGGATTTCACGGTAGACGTGTGACGCTATCCCGAACAAAAGAATTGTCGGCAAAAGTGCTATCTATACAAAAAGACTGGATTAACAGCTATACCTTCTCAATTACCTCAGAATGTAATTTTGGTGACGAGTGTTGTCGTCGAGTAATGTTTATTAGTAATAATAATAATGGCACCTAAAGGTTCTTCATTTGTGGCAATATTTTAGAACCTGTCAAAGTGCTGACTTTACAGTCTACCTCGTTAAAGAGAAGCATAAGTGCTGACCATTACTTGCGACGAAGACCGATAAATGCTCAAGAGTTCACCATGAGAAAAATGTTATGTCATCATTCTCACATCCCCAATATCATATATTTTTGTGCATGCTCTCTGGCCCTTTCTTACTGTGTTGTCAGACTATAATTGAACCAAACTTATATCTGGCTCGATAATTCGACGCATATTTATAAAACAAGGTTTTTTTTTGTACAGTCATCTTGCAAGTGAGACCTCATTTTCCAAATACCTGTTCTATCATCTCGCGTTTTTGAAGGTTGTGAGCGGATATAGACTTGGCCGATTGGTGTCAGTGCTACATTGCATTACTGTTTGGCTTATGAACAGTGGTAAAGTAAAGCAGTGTTTGCTTTCACAGTGGGTAAAATTGGTTTCACTGAATGAATCGACTAGATCTTCTAACGAACATATCAGAATAAATTTATGATGGGTCTAAAAAGGTGTACAGCAAATTGAAAATGGTAGTAAGATTGCAGTGCGTTATAGGAGATGTGCAAATGTCAAATTCGCTCTCACATAAAAAAAAGTGGAAGAGATAATAGAACTTCAAGCAGGTTATGTTATGTCCTTTTCTACGCTACTAATGTGGGGGCAATAATGAATTCATAAGAGAAAGGTAATATATTGAGACTGCCACGTTCTGTACCAGACAATCATGCCCAGTGAAAATCATATACACCTACTTTCAAAAGATAAAACGCTGCGCCAGAAATCAAAATACTTTCAACAGGAGTGTCACTTCCGGCGAGGTCTCGGCCAATAAACTTGACTTCTTTAAGACCAGTTGCTGCTTCAAAGAAACCAATATCTCTTGCCAAAACCTTTCACTTCAATGAGAAGCCCTGCGCAAAATTTTTTTGTCATCCCCACAAGCCTCCGTCGTCCACTGAACGTATATCTTGTTTAAACTCTGCACATGAACACATGCCAGCGCAAGTTTGCTTTCTCACAAGCACAGATGCGCCAACATCTTTAGTGAGCTTCCAACACAACGGAAACAAATGAGGAACAGGAAGTCGGAAGAGAAACAGAACAGGAACAGGTTAAAAGCAGCACTGTCTGCGCTTGTGTCCTGTTCCTCTTCAGCGTCCATACACTACATGCCCCACACTGAATGCTTTCTCGCGAAGGCACGACCCTACCGCATGCACAATGCAGGAGAAAAAATATTTCAAGGCTTTGTTTTATCATGTCGTGTGCCATGCGTGCACTTCCACTGCCTCTAGCCTTTGACCTGTCATACCTAAAGTCACTGAAACATTTCGATCGAATTACGAAAAGTTCACAACTTTGTCGGTCAGTTCAATGTGCGAACAGCTGCTCATATATAGATAAAAAAGATTAGACAATTCCATTTATAGTTGCTTTCATGAAGTGCTCAAAAATTAGACAAGACAATTACTTCACTAACAGTATATACAACAGTAATAATTAGTGTTTACCTTATGACATCTTTTTACTATTCTTTTCAAGTTTTCCAACAGAGAAAAATTTTACTCTGAAAAGAAAAAGTGCGCCTGTTTATATAATTCTGTCCTTCGTAGGTCATACTGTCTGTTCGAATGATTTATCGAAAGTCTTCATCGGTCATTTCTTTTTTTCTCAGCGTCCACAGCATAATTAATATACAACCACAGCTCCTTGAGACAGAATCCTGAATAAAATGAGCATCATTACATTTGTTGGTTTGTGGTGCCGGCATTTTCGTTTAGGTCATCAAAGAGATGACGTGGCAGTAACCTTTCAAGCCACGGTACACAAGCTCAATCAAACGCTTGACAGATTTTGAAAGGTAATAGGATCTAGAAACAAGTACAGAACATCGCAATTCATTTGCTTGAATGCGCTGAACCCCGATGATATTCCCCATGGCAAATTTTGGTGCTTCGTTATATTGTTCGCACCAAACTTAAGTGTTCACGGCTAAGCACGATTTCGTCGATTCTGCTCAGTAAACTAACCTGTAAGAGAAAAAGAAGTAAATGAGTCACAGTAAGGATTACCGAGATAGACATTACGACATCACTACCAACGTGCTATCTTGTATCAAACTAAACACATCTCATTGAATCCATACCAGCGTGGCCTATGTGTATCTATCATTGACTATGAAATTTTGAAAACTGTTCATGTCAGTACATTGATTTAATAACAGGAAATAAGCAGACCTTCATAAAATAATTTATCCGGTTAAAACTGACATGCAGATGAACCTTACTTGACAAGGTTCGTGAAAATAAATAACCTCCAATGATTAAAACACCTCTTTTTACTTGGCAACTTCCCATTTTTCGAATTTCACCTAAATGTTTTCTATAGGTATGTGCTACTAGTTTTATTTCATAGCCGAGAGGTTAGACCTACCACCCAGAGAAATTCTACGCGGTGAAGCAGTGGTTATTCCGCTGTGCTGCTGACCCGAAGATCGCTGGTTCAAAACCCACTGTTACAGCCACAATTCGATAGCGTGGAAATGCCAGAGTACCATATGCTGAGCGATGGCAGTGCAAGTCAAAGAACACCAGATGGTCGAAATTGCCGGAGCCTTCTACTACGGCGCTCCTAATAAACGTATCGCGGTTCTCGGACGTAAACCCCCAGATATTACTCTCATGACCAGACAGTGAAGACTTTGGAACGTGTTTGGTCGGCAGACAAGCACGAGTTTCGGTTCGACTATCGAAGCTCCATTTCCTGAAAGTCAACACACGTTTCCTTTGTATACAGCTTCACACGTCTTCTGCAAAGACAGCGCTATGATTCGAACACAAGGCAGTGTACTGAGGAGTAAAGACACTTCGGAGTTGCAATAGAAGGAATCATACTCATTGTCGAAGCTCGTTTACACGTAGAGAAAATATGAACGCACTTTAAAAAAAAGAACGCTGTTTAAATAAAGAACATGACACGCTTTGTTTTTCTCAAACAGAACATCAGACAAAATTACTTTTACATTGATAGGATTTTAAAAGGTTAGACAACGTTTTTCAATTTATTGTTACCGTAATTTACCGCACCGTTTGATTGATATCCTTGGGAAAAAAAGAGGGCAGTGTTTATGTCACAGCGGGAAAGCCAACTGGAGAAGTTAGTTTTATGTTGTTTTGAATGGTTGCATATTTTAATTTATTTATTAGGTAATTAGTTCCGCTCTATTCCTTTCTTTTCTCACTTTTTTGTGTGCATATTTTGTATCTCTTCCTATTTCTTTTTTTCACTTTATCTCTTTCTCCTGATTCTTCTCTTTCTCGGCTATTTACAAAGCAAACCCACGAGCGACTGCAAATACGTGCCACACGCTATGAAACTTAAAAAAAAAAATATGGGTGGCACTTCAGCTTCGCCTTTAAGAGTTGAACGCGATAGTGAAATCCGGACCCTAGTGCGCGCTTCAACCACTAAGTGCATACTTATCAATATATTGTGCTACATACACACACACGCACACACACAAACACGCACACAGTAGATCGTACCAGCGCGCAAATTGTACATACAGGTTTTTGTTCTAAAGCAAGAGACACATGGCCTCCAAGATAAACGCCACGCGCTCGCCATCTCCGAGGCTATAAACAGTCTCACAATGCCTCACAGATAGTAGCACATTATCTAGCGTTTACTGTTTTCTTGATCAACGTCTCTGGAAAGGCATGATATGTTTTCTGCTAGATGGACATAGTTGTCCAATTTTAGAGCTGTTCGAAAGTTCCTGTGTGTTTTTAGCGGCGATGTCTTCACTATCCCGGCCTTTTTCGACGTAGTTTAAGGCTTCCTGAATGCGCCTACAAATTCTCGTTTTCGTCGTGACATCTGTAGAACGTAATGCGTTAAAGGGGCCCTGAAACACTTTTTTCAAGTAACCATGGAATTAATTCACTAGAAGAGCATAATGCCTCACGAATTCAACACCACAAAGAAACTTTAAGAATTCCTACAGTGCGGGTGGAGTTACAAAGGTTTGTCGCATGCTGCAATTGCAATATCTCTTCTCTCGTCTCGACGAAAGTGCTGGAAGCTAAGAAGGGGGAAGGGGGTGGCAGGGGCAAAAGACCTACCGCGCCTCATATCTTTGAGCACTCTTTTTTCATCGAATGCGCGACTTTCTCAGTGTGATCGCGCGCGCACGCGCAGACAAGTAGCGGCTTCCTGCAGCGATATTGGTAACTTGATTTTTCGGTCACAGACGCACAGACGATTTTTTACTCACAACCAACGGGGTCCACACCGACGGCGGGTTTTCTGCGACACGAGCTCTCTAACGCTATCGCGTTAATACAGTAAGGCATATCTTGAGTTGCACACAAACAACGTTTAGAAGATCACTTCGTGACATTTCTGTGCAACAGATTCTGGCACTAAGTGTAGTCCCGCAGGCAACAGAAACAGTGAATCAAGCTCCGCTAAATGAAGGTATGAAAAATATATTTGAACAACGGGACCAAAACTATTCGCAAAATGTAGTTCCTAATAGGTGCAATCTACACCAGATTATTTTGTTCCTTTGGAGTGAGTATAAGAAAACTTATGGCAGCATAACTCTTGGAGTCTCAAGTCGGCAGGAACAGCACAGCTTCTTCGTTTGTCTGTTTCCTTCAAAATATGGCTCCTACCCACTCAAGTGGATTGGCCAAGAAAGAGCAGAGTACTTTTTTTCTGTGAGCATTGCAACCATGTATAAGAATGAATTTATATTCATGCCCAGCAATCTGGGACATCTCTAGTGCGACAAAGCCGACACCAAGCAAAAGCGCTGGGCGTAATGCTATGGGGAGCATTCTTCAAAATTTGATTACTTGGCAATTCCCAAATTTTCGCTGATTGCACTTGAGGCACTCAATGCTGACGACCTCCTTATGCTGTACAACGCGATTAGTTTTGATTGATCGGCTAGATTTTTTCCCGAGAGACTAATTTGTATCCATTGAAAATGTATGGGGTGATTTTTGAAAATCCAATTGTAGCGCAACGTTAAGTTATTCGCTAATTGCACTCTGGTGGCATGTACGATAAGAAAACCTGTCTTTGTTTTTCGCAAACTCATGGGATTACGCTGGGTGGACTTTTTTCTAAAGAGCTTCTCATATCGATGGTGCAGGAAAGCAGCAATACAGGGGCAAAGTAATCATCTGTCCGTAAATTGATTAGAAAGCATGGTAAAACCTCAACAAAAGTCTGTAGATGTCATGTACATTATCTAGATGAAGCATGAAGAATTTCATAACTGTAGTAAATAATTATCACTAATGTAACAGTTTAATTTAACTTATAGGGGGAAGCTCTCAATGTAGAAGCACAAGGGTAGTACAGTACCGATAGCGTTTCAATGTGAACAGTTACGATAAAGTGCTAGATAACAATTTGATATCTTTAGTGTGTACTGTTTATTGTTCACATTAATGAGGACTTCAGGTTAATTGACATCATTAATTGTAGACTATTTATGTGTTGAGTGATACCATACGAAAAGCGTCCTAAATGGCAAACAGATTTGAAAGTATGAAATTCCGAAATAGGTGTTTCATGACAAACACGCAGACAGGCACACAGACAGACAGGCAGGCAGGCAGGCAGGCAGACAGACAGACAGACAGACAGACAGACAGACAGACAGACAGACAGACAGACAGACAGACAGACAGACAGACAGACAGACAGACAGACAGACAGACAGACAGACGGACGAACGGACAGATGGACGGACGGACGCTGCGCCCCATTCACCACCATGCACTCCATCGATATGCTGTAAATTTTTTAGCTTCGCTATGCAGTCATGTCACGTTATATGAAGTTTAGTACATATATTTAGCAAACGAAACAGCTGCTTGCACGCCACGAACGTGGTATGCACATCATGCCGTACGTGACATCCGCACCATCATTTTTATAAAAGGATTCATTATTTGCGTTCGTCATACAGTCATATCTTGCCATAGCGAATTTAGTGCCTATCCAGGAAACAAAACCACTGCGAGCGCGCCATGACAGTGGAACGTAAGTCATGTCATACGTGACATGCATGCGATGATTTTTATGTTAACACTTTTATTCTATATTTGTCACACAGTGACATTACGTAGTACCAATTATAGTATATAGTACCAATTAAAGTACATATCTAGTGATCAGTAATCTTCGACGACTTGCGTGGAAAATCACGTTTTCACTATGGTGCCCACCAAGCAACGAGACGAATCGTCAACACCACCGGCCCACTTTGATTTCTCTTCCCGTGCCCACTGGGCTCGACCGAAGAGAAGCCACCCTTCTTCATCGCTTATAGGTAGGAGTGGCATTCATCATCATCATCATTATCATCATCATCAGCCTGACTACGTCCACTGCAGGACAAAGGCCTCTCCCATGTTCCGCCAGTTAACCCGGTCCTGTGCTTGCTGCTGCCAATTTATACCCGCAAACTTCTTAATCTCATCTGCCCACCAAACCTTCTGTCTCCCCCTAACCCGCTTCCCTTCTCTGGGACTCCAGTTAGTTACCCTTAATGACCAGCGGCTATCCTGTCTACGCGCTACATGCCCGGCCCATGTCCATTTCCTCTTCTTTATTTTAACTATGATATCCTTAACCCCCGTTTGTCCCCTAATCCACTCTGCTCTCTTCTTGTCTCTTAAGGCTACACCTACCATTTTTCTTTCCATTGCTCGCTGCGTCGTCCTCAATTTAAGCTGAACCCTCTTTGTAAGTCTCCAGGTTTCTGCTCCGTAGCTAAGTACCGGCAAGATACAGCTGTTATATACCTTCCTCTTGAGGGATAGTGGCAATCTACCTGTCATAATTTGAGAGTGCTTGCCTAATGTGCTCCACCCCATTCTTATTCTTCTAGTTACTTCAATCTCATGGTTAGGCTCTGCGGTTATTACCTGCCCTAAGTAGACATAGTCTTTTACAACTTCAAGTGCACTATTACCTATCTCGAAGCGCTGCTCTTTTCCGAGGTTGTTGTACATTACTTTCGTTTTCTGCAGATTCATTTTAAGACCCACCTTTCTGCTCTCCTTGTCTAACTCCGTAATCATGATTTGCAATTCGTCCCCTGAGTTACTCAGCAATGCAATGCCATCGGCGAAGCGCAAGTTGCTAAGGTATTCTCCATTAACTCTTATACCTAACTGTTCCCATTCTAGGCTTCTGGAAACCTCCTGTAAGCACGCGGTAAATAGCATTGGGGAGATTGTGTCCCCCTGCCTTACACCCTTCTTGATTGGTATTCTGTTGCTTTCTTTATGAAGCACTATGGTAGCTGTTGATCCCCTGTAGATTTCTTCCAGAATGTTTATATATACTTTATCTACGCCCTGATTCCGCAGTGTTTGCATGACGGCTGATATTTCTACTGAATCAAATGCCTTCTCGTAATCTATGAAGGCTATGTATAGTGGTTGGTTATACTCTGAGCATTTCTCTATTACTTGATTGATAGTATGAATGTGGTCAATTGTTGAGTAGCCTGTTCTAAATTCTGCTTGTTCCTTTGGTTGATTGAATTCTAATGTTTTCTTTACTCTGTTAGCAATTACTTTTGTAAATAGCTTGTATACTACAGAGAGCAAGCTGTTCGGCCTGTAATTCTTCAAGTTCTTGTCATCTCCTTTCTTATGTATTAAGATGATGTTAGCGTTCTTCCAAGACTCTGGTACCCTACCCGAGTGGCATTAACAAAATCTTAATCATTTGTTATAGGAATGGCCCACAACGCTCTCTGCGATGCCTGTCGTTGCGAAAAAACGCTACACCTTACACTGTGCGACTATCCATTGTATGACATCCAGAGACAGTCACTGGCGTCCGTTCTTGCGCGCATCGACAACAGCCAAATGTCTGTGGACACTATTCTTTCAAGTGCCTGAGAGAAGACATTGCAACAGAAGGCGATAAAAGCTCTGTTGAAATTCCTACGCGACACGCACTTGAACAAGCGCCTGTAACAGCATTGTCACACACCGCGAAAGGCAAGACCGGACTAAGACTGAGTGTGCGCGCGTGTGCTGCTGAATGTGCCGTGTTTATCTCTCTTCCCTCTCTTCTCTCTATCTTTCATCTCCCCCATCCCAATCCCATGCACAGGGTAGCAAACCAGTTGCCTATAGACTTGTTAACTTCCCTGACGTTCTTTTTCTCCTATTTTCCTTCCTTCCTGCCAGTGAATGAAACAGCCGCAAGCGCACCACGAAGATGGCATATAAATCATGTCATAAAAATGGCATATACGCCATCGTTGCTAATACCTGCTCGTTGTTTTGGTCATACGCTCTTTACGAGCCTCACTATTTTTGGCTTACCTTAAACTAAGAAACGGCTGCGAGAGTGCTATTAATGTAGCATATAGATCATACCATTCATAATATACGTGTCGTGAGTTTCATGTTAAAACCTGACGCTTATATTCTTCATGCAGTCATGTCATGCCAGGGCAATTTCAGAATACCGTACTTTCAAATCTGTACGCTATTTCGGACACTTTTTGTATGGTATCACTCAACACACGGGCATCATATAAATATAGATTGTAGTTAACCCAAACTGCCCAATATTGAGAATAAACTGCACAAACCAATGATATGAAATTGTTATCAATCACCTTATCGTAACTGTTCACACTGAAACACTCTCTGTATTGTACTACATATGTACTTCTACATGGAGAGCTCCCCCCCCCCACATAAGTTTAAATTAAATGGTTACATTAGTGGTAATTATTTACTACAGTTATGAAATTTAGGATGCTTCATAGACATAATGTACATCACCTCTGCAAACTTTTGTTGAGGTTTTATTATGCTTACTCATCAATTTACGGACAGATGATTCCTTTACCCCTGTATTGCTGCGTTTTTGCGCTATCGGTATGGGAAAGCTCTTTTGAGAAAAAATCCACCCAGCGTAATACCATGAAGTTGCGAAAATGAAAGACAGGTTTTCCTATCGCACATGTTACTAGAGTGCAATTAGCGAATAAGTTAACGTTGCGCTACAATAGAATTTTCAAAAATCACCCCATATATTTTCAAAGGATACACATTAGTGACTCGGGAAAAATCCAGCCGGTCAATCAAAGCTAATCGCGTTGTACAACACAAGGAAGTTGTCAGAATCAAGTGAGTCAAGTGCAATCAGCGAAAATCAAGGCATTGCTCGGTAATAATTTTTTGAGGAACGCTCCCTATAGCGTTACACCCAGCGCTTCTGCTTGGGGTCGGCTTTGGCGCACTAGAGATCTCCCACATTCCTGTGCATGTAAAATATAACTAATGCAAGCCTTTCTGGTTTCCCTGCGTTTTCCTCTTTCCTTCTTGTCTTCCTCTCTTTTTCTCGAAGGCATACTTTGTTTTTTGTTTTACTTTTTCTTTGTTCTTTTGCATCTCCCTCTTCTGCTTCTTCTCTCTTTCTCTATCTCACCTTGTCACTTCCTTTTTCTTCCACTGTCTTTCTTTGTGTCTTAATTTTTTCTTCTTTCCTATCTCTTCACGGTTCTGTTTCTAAATTTTTTTCTCTATCAATGCTTCTTGCTGCCATACTATAACTTTATATGTTCATTCCATTTACTTTAATTTTCGTCTCTTGGTTATAGTGCTCAGAATTTGACCGATAGGATTTGGGTTCCATCCCTACCGTGGTGGTTGCATTTTTCCGAAGGCGAAATCATATATGCCAGTTTACTGTGCGACGTCAGTGCACGTTAAAGGGACACAAAGGTGAAAAACCATTTCTCACGTATTCGTAAAGCACACTTTCATAATCTTGAAAACACCACTGTTACCTCACGACGACGCTTGGCAAGGGAGAAGATGTGCCCAAAGAAAATGCGGACTAACACGCCACCTTGGGAGTCCCACACCGTGACGTCATACATTTTGAAAGTGTTCTTCGCAGCCTCCAATCGCTAAACATGAAGCACATTTTAATCGATGGGTGCCATTGACCTAACATACAGCGTTCCAGATAATTTCATTCATCTAATGTTGCAAAAATCGTTTTGAAATTTTAACGTCACGCGTGGAAATATCAGCTCGAGATTTAGGAATCAAATTTCAACCTTAATTTTCTCCTTTAGTAATGAAGTTCTGCCGGTGAAACGTATGGCATTTGGTTTTCATAGTGCAGTTTATCAATGTAAACACCATCACTGTTTCTCTTAAATGTTCGTTTAAATGTGAACACCAAGCGGTCGGAATTTCACTCACAATGATATCGTGATTTTGGAGCGTAAAACCCCAGAGGTTATTCTTCCTCTTCCTAATAATAATAATAATAATAATAATAATAATAATAATAATAATAATAATAATAATAATAATAATAATATTATTATTATTATTATTATTATTATTATTATTATTATTATTATTATTATTATTATTATTATTATTATTATTATTATTATTATTATTATTATTATTATTTCTATCTCTCTTTTTTGCATGCTTTACTTCGCAGACCAGTGTTTTCATCTAACGTTCGTACCTGCAGCTGTAGTCGGTGGTGGGGTTTGCCATATTCCTTTAGCGCTTACCCACTTGATGAGACTTGTACGGCAGGCGAAGCGTCTAAGTTACTCTGCTGCTGACCCGCAGGTCGCGGGTTCGAATCCCGGCTGCGGCGGCTGCATTTCCGATGGAGGCGGGAATGTTGTAGGCCCGTGTGCTCAGATTTGGGTGCACGTAAAAGAACCCCAGGTGGTCAAAATTTCCGGAGCCCTCCATTACGGCGTCTCTCCTAATCATATAGTGGTTTTGGAACGTTAAACCCCACATATCAATCAATCAATCAGGCGAAGCGTAGCTGAACAAGCTTTGCTGTAATATATGCATAATCTTTAGGAAGTGTATACCTGCTTCTCTTCGAGCGTTTCTTCAAGACTACCAGTCAGCAGCCGCCTTGGTTTTGCCGCATTCCTTGTTTATAAGCACCATGCGATTAATGATGCGCTTTTTCTGTTTTCTTCGACCGTTAGGGAAAGAAATCTTAGCCTTCTCATGGAGCAGGGACACCAGATCCTGTCTTCGACATGTAAAGAAAGTGACACGTGAGGAGTGGCTTCTAAATTTTGTGCGTCTTTTTCTTTCCTTCTTTTTTTATCATGCAAATTCCATACCTCGCTCGCATATTCAATTGCAGGCGGTACTAACTTTGAGTATACGTGGAGTTGTTTAGTATAGACTCTGCGGGTGCTTGTCTTAAAGTTTATCGAACAAATTCTCACATCTGATTTGCCTTGTCTACTGTGTTTTCAATATGACAGTCTCGCAAAATTATATTTGAGTTCAAATTTACGTTCAAGTATTTTCAGTTACCCGAATGATCGTAAGACCTCTGAGAGTAACCTTTCCGATGTGTGTTGTGTATGTACTAATAGCGCTCATTGAAAAGTGAGGGTAGCTAGAAACACCATATGAGCTCAACCGCCGATGTTCTTAGTGCGAGAGAACCGCTGAAAGGAGGATGCCCTCATGGAAATGGAATGTTATGTGTGAGACTGTCAAGATTTCTGTAAATATCTTGACACACCGAGTGAGTGAGTGGTTTTCGTATGACTCCTTTTTATAAGTTATGAAATACACATCCACTCCGACGTTGTAAGCAATATTGTGCTGCAGTCAATCAGGCACACCTCCGTAAAGGTTCGCCTCTATTGTATGCGCTTGCCCTGTGATCCTCAAAGAAAAATAGTAAGACAGCACCTCACAAGTGCTGTCAAGTGTGAAGGATGAGTTGCCTTCTTTTCTTTTTTCTTCTTCTCTTTTTTTTATTTTTGTCTTCTTCTGTCAGGCTTCAAATCGGTAGCCGAGGCTCCTGAGAACACGCACGAGCGAAATATTATAGCACAGCGCGTGACCTCGAGTCCACTCTCAAATTCAGCTAAATTTTTTTTTTCTCTCAGCAAATGATGCACCAAGCTTGAAAATCGATTAGTACAGCCTTTGCGTGAGCCATTGGCTGATTTGAGCATGGCGCGCCTTGTGGTCGTTACTGCGACCGCCGTAGGAGGTCGCGCCTTGTCCACGCATGCTTGCGTAATCGCACCGAGAAGCGCGTATTTGGAAAAGTCGGAGGGGAAAAGAGCTAAATGTGGCAAGGCACGCGTGCGGGTTTGCTTTCCACTGTTGATTTCTCCCCGCTTAGGTTTCAGCACTTTAGTCGGGACGAGAGAAGAGAGAATATAATTGCAGCGTGCGACAAATCTTTGTAAATCCGCAAGTACTGGACAGATATGAAATATTTTTCGGTTGTTAATCCCTCAGGCAATCAGCTCCTTTAGAGAACCCATTTCGTGGCTATTTCAAAAAGGGTTGCAGGTTCCCCATAAGACTGCACGATGTGCCACAATTCATGTGTCGTAGTCTTGATTGTCTCCCCTAGGTCGAGTGACCTATTTCGATTGCCACTGCTTTTCCATATGAGTTTTAAAATTCGTCCAGTCCTCCTTTTAATTGGTGTTGCAGGTCTTAAAAGACAATAAACCTTCAATATTGGCATATGTGGGACTGTGGTCACATCCGTTCATTTAAGTGCCTACCGCTTACCACTTCTCATCATTGCTGGCGACTCTAATGTGGATGTTTCAAAACACTACCAGACTTGGTTCACACAATACATGAAAGAGGTTTTCTATGTAGACAGAACCTCCGACTGCCTCGTGCCCACGAAGAAGAATGGAGGTGTCACTGACCACTTCTTCATAACAGACACGAACAATTTCAATAAACTAAACTAGGCGTCATACTTCAGTATACATAGGCCCCTCGGATGATTATAGGAACAACTATACTTTTGCTGATGGTGCTGATATATCACAGTTATTCGGCCCAAGTTAAGGTGTCAACAGCCCACTGGACGCGTATTCATTACGCACTGACACATGGACGTAAATATATGTCACGGATGTACGCGTGTTCGGGATGTGCGCGTACGGAACCACCATCACATGGTATTGATATATTCCAGCCTACCTTAGTTTGTAATGGAAGCGCATGTAGAGCATGTGGCTAACGTCCTTCCATCGGCATGCCTCGCATAACGTCGATTCCCAAGGTACGTGGGATCTGCTCTTTTAAAGACGATAGTCTTTCTTTGGGACCTTCGACGGAAAGATTTTGGTGTGTCCGTCCGTCTGTCTGTCTGTACATTTGTCTGTTTGTCCACCCTTAACGATACCTCAAACGGCATCAAACGGCCAACGCCACGCGCAGCGCCCACCAATATTGCTCAAGATTAAGCGTTCATGCTTGTGCGAGTGTCAATTAAAAAGCAATTATTACGTACATCTGAGGCGCCATAACAACAAGTTAATGTTTTGTATGTGTGCCTTTATACTAGAAGAGGCACACACAAGCCACTTTAAGGAATGTAGCATTCATCACACTGAGCTCACAATGCAACGTTATGCTCAAAAAGGCAAGTGTTTCCAACGCTTTTCTAAGACGACATGGTGGTGGCACCTGCCCGTCGGTTTGCGTTCAACACCTTATCACCTCTGAGACAGATGCGCATTTTTCTCCGTGGGCGCGCACGCCTTCGTTTTCGAAGATAACTGCCAGATGGCGCTCGTGTCAAACTTGTCTCGATGTGCTTGTTCGCCTCCGTTACACGCTCGAGTCACTCTAACGCAGTGCCTCCAAATACCATTCACCGATTTTCTTGCGCAGAACATCAAATAAACGTTTTGTTCACTCTTTCCAGGCGCAAGACTATCGTCTTTCGATGACATTTGCAGTGTGACATGCAGATTCGTGGCTAATGTTTTTAATAATATGGCGTAAAAGAAGAAGCTAACGCAAAATAAGGCGCCTGCTACTTCATAGCTGTTAAGCTGGAATCGAGCATAGAACAAAAGAAATATGCCCAGAACAACAGTACATGGAAAATAGTGATGTATTATCACAGGATCTCTCTATTTGCTCCATAGGTTAGCGAACTCCTTATGGGCTGACTTAATAGGACTCACTCAGACTCCGATCGAGCCGTGAGTTTGAGTCTGAGTTTGTCCGTGTGAGTAATATTTTGGTTAGTGAGTTCAAGCGAGCCCATTTGAAGAAACGTTTCGCGAGGGTCAATTCGAGTGAGCTCAGCTCAGGAAAATATTAGTGAATCTGAGTCTGAGTGAGTCCAAAGCCCAATATATATGCTACAGGGTGTCTGAGTGAGTTTTATTAATAATTTTTTTTGCCGACCTGTGGCTCCTATATACTTATCTTAGGCCTCACTGTTAGCCTTACCTGGATTCACGTTTATGCTGGCGTCTGCTCACACGCAATCCGAACTAGTATCACTAGTACACCAGTTCAATATTAATCAGGGCCGAAAGTTACGTAAGCAAATTCTTTAACACCATCCCCCCCGACAACACTTCCAAGGAAACTCTTGATAAGTACACGTACATTTTGTTTTCTTCACTGCGAGCAAACCTATCATAACTTGTATTTGAAAGCAGTAAATTAGAAGGCGCTATTAAGAGCACTGACTGCGTGGCACAGTGGTGTTAAAGAGCGTTGACACCATGGTAGAAAAAACTCATCTTCGGCTAACTAACTCATACGTCGACTCACTTGAACTCACTCGAACTCACTCAGACTCAGATCAAGTCGTGAGTCGGAGTGTGAGCGAGTCCAGGTGAGTAATATGTTGGTGCTTCTGTGTCCGACTCTGAGTGCCTAAGTGTGAAATATATTTCATGAGAGTCTTACTGAGCTCCATCATTTTTTGCTGACCTAAGATTGCCTCTGCCGACTCGGCATTTGCGGTGTATACATAAAATACGCTTGAACAGGAAGAACAAGATATTGACAAAAAAATGCGTCATACGTTCTCACTTATAAATCCAACAACTTTTAGAGGGTCCCCCACTACTTCACAAAAGAAATGATAGCTAGACAATAGAAGTTGTGGCATGAACGTTGTGCCACAATCATTTTACAAACTGGTCATTAAGGGCAGAGGAAACCAATATGTTGAAGTCAGCGCAAAACCATGACGTGAGAAGGGGAGCTAGTTATTCTTACCCCTCACTCCGTGTAGCTTTATTTAGCCAAACTTCTTTCCTGCACAGGCGCTGAGCCTTGCTCTCGATTGCGTCTACTGTGAGAGACCTTAGGGCACCGATGTCGACATAGAATAACAACAGCATAGCACAGATAACTGCGTCGGGCAATGCCTTGTTTCCTGTCATCTCCTCCGTCTTCGGGCGCATGACCGCCAGAAGGGCAAGCGGCGTTTGGTTTAATCTTTTTCTGCGGCGCGTAACGCGGCAAATGTTGGCAGGCGTTATCATGACCTCACAGTTTATAAGTTGGACGTGTGAGCTCGAATTTGGACCTTTTCAATTGTGTTATTTTCATGCACATTTTATTTTCTAGTTTTATTTTTTGGTACATTATGAATTGTGTCTTAAGCATGGTAATACGTATACATGTAATTATATTTCCTTTTATGACATTACACGTTTGATAACCGATTGTACAAACATACATTATAGCTCAAATGAAATGCTCATGAAAGTAAAAGCTATAATTTTAACAGTGGTGCTATAATTATTGCATAATAGGATGTGATACTTCCATTGTATTTAGTGTGTAAGACGCGTGCGATTTTCCGAAAAAGGTAATTTTAAAGTTAGGTAGCTTCACTTTTGTGTATGGTCAAACGTGCAGCAAGGGACTATATCTTTCTTATTATTTCCTTTGAGCAAATTAATTCTTAAAATTAGGTTCAAGGTCTCTGAATTTTTCGCAGAAATTTGTGACACGTGCATGCATAGAGACTGCGTCGAAGATTGGAAATTCTGAACCTAAACTTGATGAGGCCACCTTTATGCCTTTGTTCTATGACGCCAAGTGAAGCAGAGAACAAAGGCATATGTTTGTTAACTGGTCTCAGTGATGTCATTAGTAATGCTATTTTTTTCTGATATCTGAACCAAGCTCTGAGTTTTTAAGAAGATTCAGACTGCCCCCTGGTAGAGGACCTATGATAAGCCAGCAAAATACAATACTAGGTTTAAAGGTTCACTTTTTTATGTTTTTTCCTGCCATTCATTCTCTTCACAAATGCAATTCACAATTTCAACTCTTTCAATCATGAGTCGGCCAAATAAATCGAAAGACACCCGGTGACATCTAAGTGACGTGTCAACAATGATGTCCTCCGTGTTGTAATATGCGCATTCCTGCCTTTTTAGGGGCCCCCATCGCCTTCACATCAGGAGTCATGGCCTCCGTATCGTGGCAAGTAGCGCTCGTAGCAGCAATGCTTACGATTTCCATAGCCACAACACCAGCACGGAAGGTAAGGCACGGCGCATACTTGCCTTGGACAATATCGGACAATGTTTTGGCTCATCAGTTCTTTTGGCACTAATCAGCCAATAGTACACATATGTGTTAACCAATTGCACATGTTTTATAAAGCATATGACCTAGGGCTGTGTACCATTTGCTCTCAGGAAAGTGTTGTGTGAAAATGCAAATGCGTTTTAAATCTGGAAGTTTCGTCAAGTTGTAAGCTTTCCAAGGTTGAAAGCAGCGGAAGTGATGCGATACAAGCCAACAGAAACAAGAATTATCCAGGAAGATGATGCGAACAATGAATACAGTAGCGATCATGGTGTTACCCCGCACCTCTACCAACTTTCATGGGAAGTAAGGCCCAAAATAAAGAATATACCGACAAGATGAACCGATAGAGATTTATTGAAGCAGTTGCAGCCTATATCCCGGAACATCCACAATGGGAGAACTCTTGCATTCGCAGTCTTCATCGCCTTTCTGGAGCATTCTCTTTCCTGATGGCTTGAAACGATACCTATGACTTCCAAACGCAAACCATAATGTCTGAAGGGTAACGATTGTTGCTTTGGGGCATATCGCAATTGGCACTTCTGGCCGACGCTAATGTTGTTGTATTTGTAAAAAAAATACCTTAAGCTGTCATTTCAATCCCGTTCAGGAACTGAATTGATAAATATTCGATTCGGCACAAAGTCCTTCGAAGAAATTGAACTCCTCCGCATTAGAGCTGTTGTGATATCCCACAAGTGGCCTCTCAATGAAAAGGAAGTGCGAGAAGCGCGTTTAATAAAAGGTTGCTGTGGAGAAAAAGCATCATTTTCCGTTAAGCTTCTTTATCTTATTCGATTGCTCTTTGGCACTACCAAAAACGCTGCGCCTTATACGTGACAAGACTCCCGGTGAGCGAGAAAATGAGTTAATAAAAATTCTACCGGCGACTCCATTTTGACAAGCCGGTTTCCTGTGGCCTACGTAATTCTCAAATAAAGTGAGTTCTCTTCCGAGGATGCCTTATA
The DNA here is from genome assembly GCF_043290135.1 of Rhipicephalus microplus. Taxonomy (NCBI): domain Eukaryota; kingdom Metazoa; phylum Arthropoda; class Arachnida; order Ixodida; family Ixodidae; genus Rhipicephalus; species Rhipicephalus microplus. The sequence continues at coordinate 78,690,433 of NC_134701.1, forward strand.
CAGAAGATGTAAAATTTCAGAAAATTTCTTCTGAGAAACTCCACCAGAACACTAAAAGAAAAAAGCCACAGTTTCGCCACAAGGCCGAAGCAATGAATGCGATAGCAACACATCGGGATGTCATACGAAGTAATGTTAGGGGATTACCATATGCAATGTAGTCAACATGGTCAATTGTTCTTGAAATGACAGTAATATAGTAACCACAATCCCTAAACAGGAGTTGCCAATAGTTGACTGCGTGACGGCCAACAGGAGGCGTTATCTAAGTTCGGCATCGAGAGACGTGACGAGCCGCTGGTGTACACGTCGATGTACATTAACATTGAAGTCTAGAGTGACTGTCACCGGCACATCCTGTAGGCGAACGACACGGAAGTTGTGCAGCAGGCAGTTCATGACGTCAGTCTGCAAGCTTCTTGGTGAAGTGTTCACTGTGACGTTGAAGCCGTGCGATGTTTTATTGGCGCAAGCGTCATCACAACTAATCTAGGGCAGCAAGTTGACTTTGTACGGCTAAAGTGATAGTAGCGGTGCTTATTTGGATGTAAACCAATCTTCACACACACGTAAGAACCAGCAACTTCCTGAATAGTTCTGAACATAATGTGAGCAATTTTTCATGTTGCTTCAGAGTGACAGTGAAGCCAGAGACATTTTGAAATACCCCTTTCATGCTACCATATGTGCTTTAGTGAATCCACCCTTCAATTGATCAAGTCATCGGGCACGTCAATGTTTAGGGGAAGCCCCACCACGGTGATCTAGTGGCTAAGGTACTCGACTGCTGACCCACAGGTTGCGGGATCGAATCCCGGCTGCGACGGCTGCATTTTCGATGGAGGCAGAAATGTTGTAGGTCTATGGGCTCAGATTTGGGTGCACGTTAAAGAGCCCCAGGAAGACAAAATTTCCGGAGTCCTCTACTACGGCATCTCTCACAATATTACGGTGGTTTTGGGAAGTTAAACCCTGCATATCAATCAATGTTTAAGGGAAGCACGTATGGCTGGTCCAGACAAAGGGCTGGCTTTGGTGAAGAAGGTTTATTTTAAGTTCACTTTCAGTAAGGTGGTGGTAAGGTGCGTATATGCATAGCTCGCCATCAGTGAGATGACATGTATGAGCGGCGTGGCCTGGTTGCTTAATGAAAAACGCCGAGGAGCCACAGTCAATGGTTCGAGTCTCCAGCCGGTGGCTTGGAGTTTTTTTTTTCCGAGTCATTTTTCGTTGTGCCTTTTACGTATATTACATACATACATATCCAGGACATGACGGTGATGGTGACAGCAAAAGTCAGCTCAAAAGGTTTTAAAGAAATAATTAGAAATCCTAAAAGTAAGGATTGAAGATTTAGGCAAGAAATTTAAAAGTGAAAATTTCGACATTGACTTTGCCATTTCCTAATAAACCTCTGATGGGGAGATTGGCGATTCTGTGGTTTTCAGAGGACAATTCCTTCGTGTAACCAAATTTACTGTTTTACTTTAGCGTCTTGTCGGTCAATGCAACTCGCCAAATGCGAGGTCGGGAGCACTGACGTACGTTTCTGACTTTTTTTCACATCCTTGAAAACAGCATGGATGCTTGTCGAGCTGAATATTTTCTTTGTCCACGAATGTAGCCATGTTTCTCCTGGTGGTCACTGATGAAAAAAGCAATAAGGCATGCGAATAGATGTGCGTAGCGTGAATATTCATATTCAGTGTGCTTATTGTACACAAAACCCAAAAACGATGCCTTTTCGTTACAATGTTCATTCTATAGCAATTTCTTTTTTTTTTCTAATGAGTTATCCAAAGCGAAGCGACAAGAACACTTACTTGGCTGTGGCCTGTTATTTACAAAGATTTCTCGTGTTTAGCCATGTGGCTGTTCTCGTTTTCTGATAGCTTTAGCAAATTCTATATTTTGAGCTATAAAATCACTGGCTAACTAATAAAAAAAAGCAAACAAGGTAGGAACATTTTGATTTATGATATGAAAGGTTTAACGTCCCAAAACCACGATATGATTATGAGAGACGCCGTAGTGAAGGACTCAGGATATTTTGACCAACTGGTGTCCTTTAACGTGCACCTAAATCTGAGCACACGACCTAAAGCATTTCCGCCTCCATCGGAAACGCAGCAGCCACAGCCGGGATTCGATCCCACGACCTGCGGGTCAGCAGCCGAGTACGAAAATGAGAGGAACATTTCGAAAAAGCTTTTCGAGGCACGCTCGTCTGAAAATTCATGCACTTCCAACCTCTATTTGACGGTAAAACGTACCTCAGCGTTTCTATTCGACGTTACTGAATAAGTAAAATGGTAGTACGTAAATAAACAAGCAAACAAACAAAAATGGGTACTTGTTACACTTTGCATGAAATAAAGAAAACTGTTGCGGAAGAATTTCTGAAACCAACTTATGGCTATGATGTTGATGTCTAATAGAGAGGTCCTCGGCCGGTCCCCTCTTTTGGGAGGAGTAATTAAGTTTTGATCATCATCATCTATTAGAGAAGTACATTTGAAGTTGGCGCAAGAAAAGAGCTTGAGCGTATAGTGACCGGGCAAATGTGGAGTACGAACAACAAATATAAAGGTAACAGTTTGCCTGGCAAAAAATGTGGCAAGAATAAGTCATTACACCAAATCTTGGTCTCATACTAACATCGACGAAGCGAGTGATTGTTGTTAGTAAGGGGCCATTTTTATACCTTGTGAATATCAACAGGTAACGGGCAGTAATGATCAGTTCTGACATGAAGTGGAATGAGCACCTTGGTACTTGAAGAAAAAAGAAAGTCATGCAGAAGCACGGTAATTTGAGGCGTCCTTTGGAAACTTCGCTCCTTGAGGTAAAGCTGTTGTCTTATAAGTATTTCGTCCCTTCGGTGTTTGAGTATGCGTCCGTCGTCAGAGATGCGCATAATGGTGACGCAAAAAACGGGAACGATATACAGCTTAAGGTAGTCATGCTTGTGTTCAACATTTTTAGCTAGCGTGAGTCGGCAAGTGTGATGATCGAAAAAGGAGAAGTAGTTACCCTTTAATATGAGCCAATAGTGTATATACTTCATATTGGACAACTGTGCATAGAAAAGGACACACACACTGAACCTCTTCTTTTGTCGATCAACTCGGTAAAGCCTTGCACATCAGCTTGAAATTATCACTGCAAAACTAAAACATTAGGAAGTTCACATTTCTTTGTGAATTATCAGGAAATGGAATGTGCTTATTATCAAAACAGCTTGATGCGACACCATTACATCTGTTCGGGAAGTAATCAACGACATCGCATAAATGTGCGAAGTACACAAACTACCTGTCCTTCTATTCTACTTCCTTTAGTTTTTAGCCAGCGTTTTGACGCGACCATACACAATTACTTTTTGATACATTTTCACACACCTAATTTCAACATGTTTGTGTTGTAGAATGTATGCTTTGAAACCATTTATGGCGCAGTGTATACTTTGCAATGATTTTGGATTCATTGTGCAACATGCCGCATTTTTTGTGACGAGTTGCTATATTCTTCTTCTGTGTGCCATTTCACTTTGCGCAGCTTTTGCTTCCGTACTTGAAATCAGGTGCCTTTTTTTTCACTTTTGCAGAAAGACAAGCTAAGCATGCGTGTTTATGTAATTGTTTAGGGTTGCATTTTCTCGATGGTCCGACATTTTATTAAGTGAATTTTGGCTTCTCTCCTGTTTCTAACCATTGTTCTGGTCTGAGGGTGGCTTTTTTTAAAATGAATAAATAAAAAATGAGACGCCTTTTTAGAGCCACTTCATCAATTATTTGTTTTTCGCCTATTTTCTTTATTTCCATTTCCCCAAGCGTTCCAAGCGGCAGGCGTACGAGCTTCCGGCTGGCTCCGAGCTGTTGCTGTACGCACCACTGGCCACAAACTTCCGGTGTCCAGGAGAAGGATACTATGCCGACATCCAGAACAACTGCCAGGTGTACCATGTCTGCCACCAGGTGAGAAGGCCACCATGGCCGCAACAGAGAGAGATTATGGCTTGATGATCACAAAGACGTTAACGGCTGCCTGCAATACTTTAGAGAGCGTGGCGCCGCCTCGAGGGAAACGGAGAAGGGGAGATAAGTGAACTTCATTTACAGTGGAGCTATGGAAGCTTTAGGTTACTCCATATCCAGTGACCACAGAAAACTCGGCCGTGGAAAGCGAAGCGGAACCATAGCATAGCCTTGTATAATATAGTACAGCAAAGCGATGGGAAGGCAGAGTATGGGTAAGAATGAATGATCTGAGTTGGAAGAGAAGGTGAAAGACAAGTAAGAGAGGGCAAGATGGAAAAGCATAGCATAGTCGTCTTTAATAAATTGTAGCAAAAGGAGGGAAAGAAACTGAAGGTGAGGAGGAATTATGTGCTTGTAAGGTGGGGCATAAGAGGAGGACCCAAATTTGAGAGTAACATATATCCATGCAAAGGCCAAGGAGGAGAAGAAGAGGGAATGATAAAGGGGAAGGAAAGGTACCAGTAGCGCCTCTGTTTTTGCAGTTTTCACAACATTATAGTGCATTGCTGCCGCTATTTTAATGAGGAAACTTCATCAACTTTTGTGAATGATGTATGCGATATACTGGTGTGTTTTATATTCACTGCCAGCGTACTCTGTTGTCTCTTTCTTTCTCATTTCTTTTTACAGTGAAACTGGCGGCTTTCTTCTTAAAGGTACAAGGTGCATTCATTGTCCCGCCAGGTTGCGAATAATTGGCAAAGAAAGTTGGATTCGGTTATCGGAAACAATTTCTGTAGACACCTAGCTGTAATACAAACAAATTTACCGGTTTTTATTTGACGAATTTTGGTGCATATTTGGTAAAAGACACGCAGGTTGCACCTCTGCAGTTTGAACGAGTTTTAGTTTTTGACAAGCAGTTCGATCGGGAATAAACGACACGGCGCTTGTATTCCCAGTATTTGATGTTCCATCAATCATCTTGGAAGTCTTTTTTGTGTCTTGTGCATGGCAATTATACGCATTCAATATGGCACATAGAGACATACGATTCAAAGGAATGTGGCTGCCCTGGGAGAGAGACTTGCTCAATTATTCAATACTGTACCACCGCAGAACTGCATTCGTATTAGCTGCAAAAAACGCAATGCTGTCACGAAGAGAGAACGAGCAGCCATCTTTGACGCGACATGTATTCCACGTGCCATATCATTTGTTTTTCAGCATTTTGTAACTGTCTGTACCCCCCCCCCACACACACACACATACACGCATAAAACGATGTCGCTGGTAAAGCGAAGGTGACGAGCAAGAAGGCGAATGAAGCATGAATAAAACCGTTTGTCCTCTTTTATTGCAGGTGACGCGTCCGGACGGCTCAGCCGACACCCAGCAATACACCTTCATGTGCGGCAACCAGACCGTGTTTGACCAGCTGTCGCTCACGTGCGCCTTCCCTGAGGACGCCGTGCCATGTGCAAGCGCGCAAGACTTCTTCTACGTTAACAACTACATTGGCGTCGAGAATGCACCCTTCCTCACCGACGACGACGTGCGTCGAGCGGACGCCTACAAGCAGGGATGATGGAGTTCCTCACGATGCTGATAGTATAACGCATACTCGGCTGCAACGAACACTCGTCATATATGTTCGCCACACTGCCTCGTGCAAGGCACTGCGCTTGTGCTCGCAATGACCGACAGGTGTCTTTGGCCAGACGATGGGTTACCGCTTTCGCAACTCGCTGAAAAGGCAACAAAGTTACGCAGTGGTAGCGTGCCATACCGGGTTTCTTTTTTTATGAGGTTTCCTGCTGGTTCCTCAAAGGCTTGCTCGGGAATGTTTGCCAGGCCTCTAATATCAAGCAGCATATTCCGCTTGCTCATGGGACGCTTATCTTTCTTCCACTGGGCATCGACTCTCGTGAATTCTGCAAATATTCTGCGGTTTTGGCCGCCCAGGTGCCTAGCATTGAGCGAAGTACATTTCTTCCCTTCCCACTTTGACAAGCAGTGTTTCCGGAGCTCTCTCCGGCTTAGAGCTCTTCACGGCGTTCGATAAAAAGCATTCGCTTCGTTCACATTTACGGAGTGTAAAATTCTTTCCAAGCATCGTCATGTCTGTACATCTTCTTGTGTGGCAAGCTTATAGAAGAGACTGTCTTCTAAAGACGTCCCCTCTCTTTTCCTCCAATCATCACAGTGCCAGACGTAGAATACTATCATTCAGAATCTTATTTTCGCTTGCATATGAAATTACCCTCTAGCAAAGGTAACTTCAAGGATTGCTTGCGACAATGTTACAGATAACGTTCGTCGCACCGAAAGTCGAAAATTGAAGCAAGTGACAATTGCAAGCTTCAGATGTAACAATGCTTTTTTCAGGGCACCATATTGTAGGTCTGGCTCAGGAGTGTCACTTCTGCCCTTGCTAAAGCTGTAGCCTCCGGGTGTCCACCTGCATAGCTAATCATCGCTGTTGTAAGATTTCTACTAAACATGTTTTATACATTCGCCTTTACATTACGTTATATATGCTGCATTAGTCACCAAGCTTTCGGACGTTAAACACCAAAATGTATTATTAAGTTTCCTCCTTATTATTATTATCTGCTTTCCTTTCACCAATCATCAATTTCTAACTTTTACTCAAGTATGGGAGATGTGAATAGCACGTCTTCGCTGATCTAGATAACTGTTCTAACTGAGACAGTGATAAAGAAACAAGAATGACTAAGAATCTCAGTCTAAAATGTTTCTCCACTTGATATCCTCTGTACACTTGCCAGTTAATACATGTCCCAGTGCACTTGCTCAAAGATAAAATCACTCCTTGCTTACGTCCACGTACCGTTTATTCTGCTCGTTTACTTCATCTTGATTCCTCAACAACTTATCTGATGGCTTGTGTTCGCTTCCAACAACATGTACTTTGCGTCCTAACTTTTATATGTGTTCTCTTCCATTCAAAGTGAAAACATGAAATGATACTGTGCTCGAAAGCATTTAGAAAAAATTCAGCCTACATCTGTTGTAATTGCCTTCGATGATGAGTACACGACTGATATCAGGTGAAATTTTCAAACTTTATTTCGATCACTCAGGCTGCTGAAGGTCACGGTCAAAAAACCTCCGTGACCACGACCCTATGCGAAAGGTGCGTGAAGTCAAAGTCCACTTATTTTTTCCTGCAGTTTTCAATAGATTTAAAAGATCGCCGTTAACAAGATATTGATAAGCTGCTTGTAATCCAAATAACATTTTATATGCTCAATTAAGTTTGCTATTTTCTCCCCTAAAAGTCATAAAATACTTTCAATTTGACTGAATGTTAACGCTCGCGTATTCTGTGCCAAATATTTATTCTTCAATTCTTAGCAGATTCTGCAGACTTAAACGTGACCAATTTCTCGCAGCTGCCTACTGTCTCCTGGAATTCCATCGTGTTTCACGTAGGGTTCAAGCAGGCATCTCTTCTTTCTTTTTTATAACAATCCTATATGTCATTTTTTTATTTTCCGCTAGGTTACTGTTTTGTAACGTGTTTATAACAAACTTCACAAATTGTTTCATTGTAAAAAACTACAATGGCCTGTTTTTGTCTCTTCCCCCAATATTCTGAATTTGTTTGTCACTTTAGTTATTGCTTCCTCAAGGCGACGTTTCTCGCTATATATGTAAACTCCGTGCTGCTCTTGTGATGTTTCAATTTGTGGCAGCAAATAGGACCTCCGATGCCTTCGTCTGTTTTTATTGGGTGCTCCTCTTCTGAGCTCACATGTGTGTAACAAAAGCGATAACCTGTTAGCGCAGTTAATATATGCCCCCTTTCTCCGTCACATGACATGCCTCAGCACAATATATCAGTCCAATGTTTTCTTGTTGGTATCGAGAATTCTCCGAATTCATGAGCTGCTGGTCAGCGAAGATAATTCGAACGTTCTGCATTCAATCTTGCTGTGTTTCGCAATGGTGCCTCACATTCAAGTTCGCCTGCAATTAGGCTGCGTCATAATCATGAGTTGCGCAAACTGTAGGATGTTCATCGTACCATAGTTTACAGTGCATCGAGTTTGATACGGGCTCAAAAGGATTACAGCGCTGAACTCGCAACTGAAATTTATTTCAAAAGGGAAAGAACTTAAAAAGAAAACAATCATTCCTCAAAATTAGCCAAAGCTTTTCGTGTTAGATCCAATAACAAGGGCATAAGTCCTCCATCTATCGCTCTTCTAGATGAAGAATAAACTACCTCTTAGACAAGACATGAATCATGCAGTGTTCTGCGCGCACTTTGTTTCCTATATATGTTCTTTCATTTTCCAAATTTATTTCAGTTGTGATTTGAGTCTTGTGTCCCTTCTCTATAAATTCGTATATAACCCGTTGCGCTGCAAAAGATTCTACGACTATTAAGCTGTGTTCATGAATGCACGACGTGCAATACGATGTTTTTTCAGCACGAAATGTTCGATTTTCAAGTCTGTTGTATGGGCCAAAATACAAGCAACGCATTAATGGGATTCGTTAACGAGAGCAAATGTCTTACAGTGAGTCTTAGCATCGTAATAATTCGATTGCTTTGTAATCGAAAAGCTCGAATTAAGCCATACAGAATAAATTGTACTATCTTGAATGTCTGCCTTTTGCAAAATGAGTGGCAAATTCAAATGTAGTGGCAAGTACGCCTTGTGCAACAGCGTTGTGGCCACACTCGCATGTTTCCAGAAACAAAGGGGTACAGACTCTGAAAAAAGATGAATAAAAGCGAAGACAAATAACAAAAAATGACAGTTTCTTTACCTGGAGCACAACGCCATAAAGGACAATTGTCCACAATGCTTTTGCGTCTGAATATACCGTTGAAAAAAAAGAAAGCATGTGTGTTTTCGTCCTGTGTGTTCTGCAGGATCCGCCATCTGAAGAACGAAATTTTATGCGGCCACATCTTTTAGCTTGGCTGACTGTTGTTGCTGCCCTTTCTAGTGCCGTAGATCATCTTCTGATAATGCCAAAGGTGTTACTATCTCACCACTGTGCACATACGTGGCTTAAAGTATCGTGTTTATTTTTTGTTTGCTCTTGCCTGAAACGTCCTTCCTCCCCTCCTACCTTTCTTCCTTTTGAATATTTTGATAACTTACGACTGACTTCTTTTCTCGATTTAAAAATAGTGGACTACATCTCTCAGGCGCCTGGTGGCAATGTCATAAAAAAGTGAAATATGGCATTATATACTCGAGAATTAACCCGAAAGCTTCGGGAGAAAAAGCGACGTTTATGTCAAGGTGGGTAAGGAAGCGTAACGAGAATAGACGTGGCAATGTCCGCAAAATGGCGTTCTGCTATTCTATTCAATCGGCATAATAGAACAAATTGGCCTCATGTACACAAACACTATTCCTAGTATTTCTGCAAAATTTTTACCACTCTATAGTCAAAACGTTTGCCACCTAAAACCTCATATTGTCAACTGATATAAACAAAATTATCTAAAAAGCATGCGACAGCTGGCAGTTGCGCGCCCACTTGATTTAAATCGTTAGTTGCATTTTAGCACTTAGCAATGTACTCACACTGGACAACCATATTTGCTCTTTCAACGAGTGGTTGTCATTCCCAGTGTCATACATATAGGGTAGTGATAATGAAGCTTCTATAATGGCTGCTTGCACACGATAGGCTTGTCTGTGAGCGTCTTTGTTAAACTGACAATACTAATCTCTACCCATCACTACCAATTCCTCTACCTATCCACCCTTTCCCCGTGTTCTTATTGATGTCTTGAGCCTATGTGATTGTTCAGCTGTTTTTCCTTTGGGCTCTGCATTAATATATCTTGCACGATTTATATGCGTTACATATGTTGCTGAACTCTTCATAGTCAACTAGAAGAGAATAAACTTTCTCTAGCTTAGTCTTTTGCTTGACTCTTCTTTCAATGTACCCCATCCCTTTCTCCTGTGCAGGGTAACATAACGTTTATGCTATACTGGTTGACATCGCTGCATTTCCTCTGTATCGTCTTCCTTCCTTCTTTGCCGGCATGGAGACTTTTTTTGAGTATAGTCTTTTCCAATTAGAAATTCTCATGTATTTCGCTGTATTTTCTAAGAACGTGTATTTAAGAAGTGCTGCGATTCTCTATAAAACACATCTAAGCAAAGGAGCAGTAACATTCCTCTGCAACTTGGTTTCGACTGATGATTGTAACATGTATCCAAAGTTAAGAAACTAGAAAACCGAATAGTAAAGGCTTCAATGTAGCATGGTAATGCCTTGGCGAAGGAGCACATGTCACATGCTGCTGATTGATTTAATGTTCGTTTCAGCTTTTCGAAGGATAACCCGACATTTATGTGTAATTTCAAGAATACGCCCTTGATATTATTATCTATCAGCTAATTACGGCTCTAAAACTGCACCTTCTTAGTGTTGCTCTCAAAGGAGCAAAACATTTTCGCATACCAGCTATTCCATATTGAATGAGCAGCATGCTACGAAACGCAAAAAAGCAAGAATTAGACAGGACATTGCATACACTACCAGCTGCACTACATTTCTTTTGAGTTGGCTTCTATGATTATTTCGTTCTTTATGCTATTTTTGTTTCGTTGTACGCAATAACTAGTTAGAAGTCTATACGTTGTGATGCACAACCTTTTCCTGTTGTCCAAATTTGTTTAATCATTCATTGAATCGTAATTGACAAAAGTATCTTCCGTTTAAATGGTGTTTTCTGTTTTAAGCCACATTTGTCGTTTTCGTTATGTAGACACTCTTTTTAAAAAAGGATAGCACAGCACAGACTGAAAGCATTCAGTCTAGGCACATCGACACATTATGATTTAACTGATAGCAAGCGTACTATTCTTGTGCTTTTTTTTTTGTTTCCTACGAGTGCTACAAGTAAGGGACCATAGTTGTTTTTGTTGATTAATGCAACGTGGTTAGCAGTATGGGCCACTTCAGTATCTTGAGCTGAATGCATGTGGTATCACAATGACAGGTACACTGAATGGGTAAGGGGGGGGGGGGGGGGGTCTGAAGTTCTAAGGTGACACTGCCAAAGGAATACATGGGATAGTGGCCTGGGACTTTCTAACTAGCCCTTCACGTACTGTGGTTCCGAAAAGTCGATTTTATCATTTGCTTTGTGCGAGACTTAGTAAAAAAGGCTGCTCGCTTTCCCGAGCCTTTCAATGCTTATTAGCACCAATCATGACATTGTATTAACACAGCATGCTCCAAATTTCCAAGCAATAAATCTTCAGAAGGTGTGAGTCCGAATTCGAATGCAATACTTGGAACAGATGTTCCCGTTGCACCGAAAAATATGTTACGTTTCTTATTTATCAATACGTTAATAATTTGTTGCCATCTTCTATAACTAGATACTTTATGATAAAGCTGAGAGGAGTCTCTTGTTCGTTTCCTAGCTTTCAGATGCATGTGCAGCTCTAATGTTCTCTGCTTCGCTCTTCAACACTGAATTAATTTGAAATGTGATTCCATAAAAAGAAATAGTCACAGTTTACCTTGGCTTGAACAAAGTTGTTTGCTTAGTTCATTGACATTATACTAACTTTTCAATGAACACCATGATAAAACAATGCAACACATTTGTTTTATTCAGTTCAGTGATTATAGAGTACAAGCTTTTCGAGCCCCACATGCATCTCTTTAAGGAAATTTGACTTCAGTTTGAGCAAAAGGTTCCTCTTGGGAGGTTATTAATTGTTTTTTTAATAATTTTTTTTCTTGTATCCTCATGCGGAGCGATCATCTTTGTTGTTTATGTTAGCTAATTATTGTTTTCTGTATAACATCTTTTTTGTGGAGATCGCCGACGAGCGTGAAACTACCACACTCCTTGTTTAAACCGAAACCTCGTTGCATTGATAAAACGGTATTTCGCTCTTGTGTTTAGAAAATTCGGAAAAAATTATCATTTAGTGCCTTTGCTATAGCTCTGTGAGGTGCCATTTTGCTGAAGTCATTCTACGAAACGAAATTTTATCCTGTAATTGGCTGAGATAACATACAAATAAAACTTGCGTCGAAAGTACAAAAATGTGTTTCTTGTTTCTGGTTATACGGACCGAGTGCTCGTAGCTTCACAAGGTTGGTACGACACTTCGTATTGTTACAATATATGCAATACAAAAAGGTAAATAAAATAGTATCCTCGCTTGCAACTGATTTCTAAAGCGTCGTGTTGTGTAACAAACGTGCTACAATTTCTGAACGTCGAGATAAGGGCTCTCAAAAAATAGACTTCACGCTGACGTGCCAAACACATGACACCGGTAGCATGTTTCTGGTGCAGTGTACCTACCGCACTTTTGGAAAGCATTTCTAATATCAGAAGAACCTGATCTGAAACAAGACAATAAAGAGTTTGATCAGTAAATAAAATCAAGGTAGACAGCCCTTAATCATGAAAGCAATGAGAGTTTTGCGAACGCTGCAGTATATTTTGTGATACCACCGTGACGCATTTGCTACGGATATCAGGCATTTTCATGGAAATGTTGGGATTTAAAGAGTATGATTGTAATTCACGCAAAATTTTTAAAAAATGCTTATCCATGACTTAACTCGGAGCGCATACCGGCACTAAGAGATTACGCTCACGACCCTTCACACACATTATAAATCGTATTATTGCACTTTGCTTCAGAAATCCCATTCTATTATTTATTACTGTCTGCACTACCTACGAGATGCACAACCAAGAGTACACTCTGCGCTCACGTCGAAAGACGGTCATGTGCAGACGGAGTCTACCGAACGTCGCGCCCTCTCTGAAGTCTCCTACTTTTGTGGATAAATTATGACGCAGACAAGAACACCCCATACGCTTTCCCAACTCTTTTTCCAATTTCATCACGTTCAAGTTCTGAGGTTGCTTTGGTTCGACAAACTGTAAGAAATTTCAAAGGAATGTTTGGTAATGCACATGCAATAGAAAAGTTATAAAAGCTTCTCGACGAACGGGCTTCTTTGGTAATCAATTCAGCGAAGCCTCACGAAAGAACTTTGTTGGGCTTACGCTCTGGCAGTCCCTGTCGGCACGTACTCTTAGCATTCCCCCCACTGTTATGAGCCAGGAACTCACAAAGAGGGCTCGTTCGTTCTTCCTTATGATAGGGAGTTCTGTACTAGTTAGCTCAGCATGTTGCAAAGGAGAGTTCAGAAGCAGTTCTGAAAAAAAGTACTTAGGGCAGGAAAAACGCTGTCTAATTTCATTATGAATAAGCTTTCCACCACAACAGTTCACGCACATTTGTAGTCGAGTAAACTTATCTTTGATATAAGAAGGAAAACAAAACTACAGTTTTAACACTCCCCTTATATAGTTTTTCAAGGTTGAAGGTAGAAAGAAAGAGCATGATCTAGGAAAGGAAAATGGGCTTAGCTTGCCCACGCCTTGACGTACAGCTCAGGTGTTCAGTTATCAAAAACACGTAATTCTTTTGAAGACGGGTCCATTACCGCACAAAACTCTATGTATACTCATAATACTAGCTTCGATACAAACATGAAATAAATTCTCCACCTGCTTCAATCAAACTGAGCCACATTCACTTCAGCAAGATGACGCTTTGCGGGCACCTCGTGACCAAAACGCTAAACTTAGTGGCATCATGTTTTTGGTACATATCACCAGTTGCACTGATACCATGTTGCTGCTCCGAATATAGTGATGAATTTAACACATATTGGCACAATCAGCGCTGATTTCAAAACTTTTGAAAATGAGCGAACTCATCTAAACAGACGGTCTATTCTAGTATTCTAGTTTTCAGCCGTGCTCGCTCAGTTGTCGCTGTGCTGTATATAGCTCACTTTTCTTTATGGGGTTGGCAACGACACATGCAACTGTTCGCACACTTACCTTGCCATAGTTGGCGTTTTTCGCATGCCCACATAGATGCAGATTACCGCCTTCGGCATTACAAGCACACGCCTATACAATGACCTTGGCAAATCAAGGAATGAAGGAAGCGATGTAGAAGAAGGAAGGGCAAGAATGTCAACGCGTGTCCGGTTTGCTATCCTATGCTGAGGGAAGGGGATTAAGAAATGAAAAAAAGAGAGATAGAGAGAAAGAAACATAAAAAAAACGAAAGGTACAGGTGAGTTCAACGCACACTGCTGATTTGTGCAGCCGTGGACGCAAAATTTTAGGCATATCCAATTTCACTGTAGGGCGTCCAGCTGCCATGATCCCTACTGAAGGTTTGCAAGCACTGGACCTAGACCACCTCGTGCCTGTTGTACGGACTCCGCGTACGGTGATTTCAGCCTGCCACCAAACACGCGAAGTGTGCTTAACAGTGATGTAAGCCCTATGTTGATTGACTTGTCTTCTTCTGGCAACTTGTGAGTCGTGTACTCAGGGCTCACACTCATGATATGCTCAGTGAGTCTCAGCTACTGCATCTTCGGCAACAAAGGCCAAGCTGCGTCATGCTGCGGCCATGCCTTCCATGGTTTTCTAGTTTGTACCGGCCATCGCCGATACGAGTGGCTGCGGCTTCGACAATGCAAACCTAGAGGAATCCACAGCAGCCATGCTTCTCATTACAACCTGTTTCATATCAGCCGCGCAGAGTTCGGGTGACAAAGTAGGTGAAGAAGGTCGTCGAATGTGCGCTGGGGATGCAGACGCATTGAATTTTGCTGATGAGCGTCGGCGTCGACGTCACCGCTTTCTGACGGTTGTGGTGGTCCTGCAATACGATGAACGGTTTCTTGCCATTCGTCTCAATACGGCTATTTCTTTCTCTTGTATTTTTGGGCAATCTTTTGAGGGAGTTTCGTGGCCTCCATTACAATCGGAACACTTGAGAACATAGGCTTTACAGCTGTCCGCGGAATTCTGTTCAGCACAGCGAGAACATACTCGTTTGTCCATGGGGGGCTGCGCACAAAGTTAAAACACACAAGAGAAGGAGACAAAGCAAGCTCTGGTTTTTCTTCTGTTTTGTGTTTTAATTCTGTGCGCTGCCCACGATGGATAATTCCCATTCACCCGCCTTTCGGTTCTAATACTCGCTGGTGTTCACATACGCTATTCACGTGACCGATCTTCATGCAGTTGTGGCACTGCAGTGGCTTCGGCACAAAAGGTCTTACAGGATGACGAAAGCGGCCCGTTCACAACATAAAGTACTTTGAGGTCCCCAATAATTTAATTTTTATTTTGTTTTTACGGCAAGAAGCTTTTGAAGACATTATGTGCCTTACAAACAAATACGCCGTTGAACGTCTGTTAATATGTGCCTGTATACCTTTGTTTTCACGGTACGTCAAAAACAGGTTCTCCACTCGGGTTACGTCACGATAGCGGCCACCTGGACTTTCAGTATTAGTGCAGAATAGGACGCCACTGGGTCGTTCGGTGCCCACGTTATTTTGTGCTCACCCCGCATTTTGTTGTTGTTGTTGTCGCGCCAAAGGGGAGGACAAAAAAAAAACGCAATGCTGCACCGACCGGCTGCAGCGTTCTTCTTTGACGTGACTATCAGCGGTAGTTCGAGCATATTGTGTGCATGTTCTCGTATATCAAAGTCAAGAGACCCCCTCTTCCTATGGGTATGCTTCTGAAGAGAGTACCAAAAGTAAGGTAGTCGCAGCAAAATACAATGAACGGCAGGTAATTGATTTATAGATATGTGGGATTGGACGTCCCAAAACCATGATATGAATATGAGAGACGCCGTAGTGGGGGGCTCTGGAATTTTTCGCTACCTGGGGATGTTTTTGACTACCTGGGCCTCCGAACCACACTCGATCACAGCGAAACAACTCCGGCTCAGCAGTGCACACTTTCGATAGATAGATGTTCAACGTTATATTAGTAGCTAGAGGTGTGAAAGTGCCACAGCATTGAAGTAGGTGGTAGCTGGCGCCATCTAGAATAATTGATTCTTATGTGTGGTATATGTCCCAAAACCGCCGTATAGTTATGAGAGACACCGTAGTGGAGGGCTCTATGAAACTTTGACCACCTGGGGCTGTTTAATGTGCACCCGAAACTGAGCACTTAAGCATACAGCATTTCTGCCTCCATCGAAAATGCAGCTGCTGCAGCCGGCATTCGATCCCGCGACCTGCGTGTCAATAACCGAGTACCTTAGCCACTTAACCACTGCGGCGGGTGTGAATCACGGGTGGATTGACCGTTTGGAGCAGCGGCCTCTCGTTGCACAGTTGAATGGACTAGTCTTCGAAAACACATCATTGCGATGACTAGCCCGATCGAAGAAGTCATATTAATCTCTGTTGAGCGTAGATGGCGTAGCCCTCCAGGTTGCAAATTGCGTTTTACAAGTCAAGCACGGTTCTGCTTACAACGAGTAATGACAGGAGCATGTAGCATGTTTTTTACATTCATTATTGCATATTGGTTTTGCTTACTTTGCTTAGCGAATAATTTCTTACTGCCGATGTCTCTTTTAGTATGTCCGAGGGAATATTTTTTATATTAAGCTCTATTGTAAAGCAGCCCTGACGGAGCAGTTCTGATGGCAATTCTACGCTTTTTTTTTACTTTACTGCATGCATCCAAGCATGCTAGAGATACGCAATAAGTAAATTTTTTACAAGTTTTGCTGAACGTTGGCAACACAATTTCGCACACGTTATTCTTCGGACAGACTTTCTACGAACCTTGGTTGGCATTACAGTTATACTGAGATTTTTGAGTTTTGAGATGAATGAAATACTTCAATCGTAGAGGTTTCATCGTGCAAACTGCAAGGGCAAAGTAATCATTGTTGAGAAACGTTGTGTTGGTCTCAATCAGAAATGTACCTGGGAACACACTATGCCTACTCACATACTAATTGTTTTTAGCTGCGTATATATGCACTAGTAAACTTACATATGCGCAAAAACTCGCAATGTTTCTGTTTTTTTGTGTGTGTGGATTTAGTCGATTTGCTCTCTGAAACGATAGCTTTGCGGCAAGATGTGCTCCGTTGTTCACAAGCGTGCAGCCGTCATTTTCTTTTACGTCAGCAGATTCAGAACTGTATGGAATATTTTACCACCCAGCATAGATATGCTGTGTATACACCATTCTAACCAGTACGTGCATTTATGTTTGCAGCACTTAGGCCAGTGCGAACAGGTGCAGCCTCGTATACCACACAAAATCTTGAGTGATCAGTTCACTAGTGATGAAAGAATGAACTCTGGCCTTCTTCATAGCAGAGTGCACCATAATACATTTCTTAGAACGCGTGAACTCCGACGAGATCTGCCAGCGCATGCAACACGGGCTTACTGTACTGCACACCATCCGTGCTAGTAGGGTCTGTTTCAGGCATTCTGATGCGAGTCACTGAAACTTCATTGCTGGCATCAATACCTTCGCGTTTACTGACATTTGTGGTATGACGCAACAAAACCTACCAGCCTTCTGTAGGGACGCAATCACAAACGCGAGACATTTCACACACAGAGTAAGGTAATGGCCAAGTGCGACCTTACGGGCACCTGAAGGGAAGTGGAGGAAGTGTATAACGGTGAATCTTTCCGCCAGGGAAGAAAGGAGTGCCAGTGTTCAAGGCAGAACATTACCAGCCGACATGCATCGTCGCTAAAACTCTCGTTTGTCGCGTTTGCTGCCACTGCCCGAACATTGCAGATCGCGTTGTTTCTTAGCAATGCGAAGTCACCCCATTGAAATACGCTGCCTACACGTATTGATGGGTAGTTCGTATTCTGTGTCAAGAAGTGCCCTTCTATGAGACTTGATGGCCGCGCCGAAACGCCGTAAGGCAACGCTTGATGATTATTTCTTCAAAGGTGACGCTTGCTTCAGTGCACACTGGACAACTGGCAAAAAGGCTACAGCAGTCGAATAAACGGTTTCCAGCTGTAGTTCTGCACTGCCTGAATACGGCTCATGTGCCGAAAGAACTCATGAAAACCAATCGGAGTGTAATGCATGCGCGGAAATCACAATTCCTGACAATGACATTGGTCTTTACATTTAATGGGCAAATACGCCAGGAGTTGCACGACAACGAGGCTAGACGACGTTTCCTAATGACGCTATAAAAACCAGGCGCTACACCTTTCCCCAGTCAATAAGCAGTAACTGAAGTTTCAACCTCTCTAGCTAGAAACCTTTGCCTGGCTTGTGTATTCCAAATATGAGAGGGGGCCGATGTGCGCTTTTTGGTAAAGAAAGCTCAAGCAAGGGGACTCACCAAATTTTAGAAGCGAAGCTCCTTATAACGGCACCCGTTCGTCCCTCGTAGCCGTTGTAGTATGTAACAAGTATAACATTCTGACCTTCAAGGTAATGCCGGTGAGAGATTTCTTATGTGGGTTGTTGAACAATAAAAAATAGCGCTCAATGTTCATGCCAATGGCTGCTAATGAAGAATGAGAGAAAGGAGCATTCGGCTTTTAGTTAACGCGCACGCTGTGATCTCCATTAGCAGCCATTGGCATGTACATTGAGCACTATCTGAGAAAAACGGGCTGCTACGTTATACTCGCTGGGTGTAACCTCCTTAGTTTTAAAAAGGTTTAGCGAGCGTTGAGCCGCAGTGCCATGAATACAATGAACTAGTATATACCATGAATTCGAGGTGGTTAAAGGTGGAAAGTAGATACGAAGCGCAGGCCGTAAGAAAGGAAAAGCCGAATTCTGCTCTCTCTCGTTTCCCATTAGCAGCCACTGAAATGTACATTGAGCACTATCTGACAGGAAAAGGTTGCTACGTTATACTCGCTGGGCTTAACCTCCTTGGTTTGAGAAAGGTTTAGCGAGCGTTGGGCCACAGTACCATGAATACAGTGAACTAGTATATATCATGAACTCGAGGTGGTTAAAGGTGGGAAGTAGACCCGAAGCGCAAGCCGTAAAAAAGTGTGCGTGTGCCATTTCTCGTTTAGTCCTTGGAATGTCCGCTGGATGGCGGTGCTTTTATGTGGGGAGATATGATGAAAAGTTGCGAGAGGGTGGTACTAGGAGTGTTGAATAGATGGACGAACGGACACACAGACAGATGCATGGATGGACGCATGAACGGACGCAGGGGCGGATGCATGGACGAACGCAGGGATGGACACACGAACAGACGCACGCACGGACGGGTGGATGGACGCATGGACGGACGGAAGCAAGAACGAATGGACGGACGAATGATTCGCCCCACTCTCTATCATTCATTCTGTGGATATGCTGCCATTTTTTTGTGCGTTGGTCCTCTCCTTTAGCGCGTTGGAAGAACTCGCTCAAAAATTCAACAAGCCACAACGAATGTGACTACCACAAGACCACTGCTCTATACGCATGTCAATTTTCTTGTCCATTGAAAAAGATTAGTCAACACTTACGGCATGTCATGTGTTTCTTTGTGGCGTGAAACACTGCTCTGCTTGCACAGTTTATTTCATTTTATCACTTAGCAACATATGGACACTCGGCTGGATTTTGCTGCCGGCGTCGCGACGGCGTCACTCAATATATATATATATATATATATATATATATATATATATATATATATATATATATATATATACGTGTGTGTGTGTGTGTGTGTGTGTGTGTGTGTGTGTGTAAACGCAAGAAAGAAAAATAATCCAGAAACACACTTCGGCGCCGCGTGGGACCTCTGCATCGTGACTGTGAGGCCTAAACGACTGAGCCACAAATGAGCACCTCCTTCAATTTTCGATTAGCAAGCTATTTATACCACTTACTGTTGTTGACAGGCATCACGAGGGGAACTATCGTGTTTTTCAGCATTACCAGCAAGATGCCGCAATGAGAGCGCGTCGCACACATTGTCACGACGCGGCGGTGCGCACTCTCATCTCCCACGCGTAATTTGCCTCGCAGAAAGGGAGCGGGGTGGATGCTAACGCACGCGCTTATCTCGCGGTGGGGACAATTGTACGTCTTAGCTGGCCTTGGGCTTTCACCGAAGTGATTCTGTTGTAGTTACAGGGCTCAAAAAGTTCACTGAAATGGCTGTATAGTCTTCGTTTGTGAAAAAGGCCGGTTTTTCAGAGACAGCCAAGTAATAACTGAGATGCTTATTAGCGTTAATCTGTATATGTGAGTACGTTTAGTGCGCCATCCGTGCGTGAGAAACGCGGGGCACGTTTTGAATTGCTTGCCATTCTGCGCATGACATTCTCATTTGTTGCTATCGGCGTTCATTGCTTCGTCCTTGCGGCAAAGTTGTAAGTTTTCTTGCAAACAAATATGGTTATATATATAATATAATTTATTTTACATGATAACACGTCCACCCATACTTCCTCATTCTGTGCCTTTTTATTGTGCGTTATATCGATAGTTTCATAAATCACTCGGTGTGCCCTAATGTAGTCTGTTAATGTAAAGGGACTAACAGATAAAACAAATACAATTATATATATATATATATATATATATATATATATATATATATATATATATATATATACATGGCAAAGACGTGGTATGAGAACCATGAAACCTCCTTCACTACCTGGGATGAATTTCGGTGACAAGCTCTGGCTACTAATGTGAGCACGGATCGCAAAGAAAAGGCGCAGGCTGCGCCTTAAACCAGAAATCAACTCACCAACGAAAGTGTCGCAATGTACATCGAGGACATGATCCGCCTGTTCAAGGCGGATCATGTCGACGGACCTGCAAGGGCGGACCTGCAACGTCGATGCATCTGTTAACGTCAACCATAGGCTCCCAGTATTTCAAAAGAAACGATTGTTTGCCCTTATAAAAGAATTGTCGGACTGCTTCTCAACGTCCTTTAAGGTGCGACGCACGGCTATTGCAAAACACAGGATTATAACACAAGAAGCCATGAGACCGATATGCTAGCACCCATATCGGGTATCGCAAAAGGAAAGAGACGTCATTAAAAAACAAGTACAGGAGATGCTTTCAGATGACTTGATCCAGCCTTCCAGCAGTCCATAGTCGTCTCCCGTAGTGCTTGTTAAAAAGAAAGATAACAGATTCTGCGTCGACTATCGGAAACTAAACAGCGTAACGAAACGGGATGTATACCCTTTGCCACGTATCGATGATACACTGGATCGACTACGTGGTGCGAAACACTTCTCCTCCATTGATCACAAGAGCGGATATTGGGAAATTGAGGTGGATGAGCGCGACCGTGAAAAGCCGGCAGCCATAACCCCAGCCGGCCTTTACAAATTTAAAGCGCTTCCATTCGGCCTGTGCACAGCGCCAGCGACGTTTCCGAGAATGATGGATGCTGTCCTTGCGGGAATGAAATGCCAGTCCTGCTTGGTGTACTTGGATGACGTTGTCGTATTTTCCTCTACATTTGACCTACATCTAGAGCGACTCCACGCAGTATTAGACGCCATTTGTTCAGCAGACTTGGCCATCAAGCCAGAAAAATGCCACTTTGGTCTTGAAGAGCTTCGATTCCTCGGACACGTCGTCAGCCCCGAAGGCGTTCGTCCAGATCTCGAAAAGACAGCTGCTATCACGAAGCTTCCGACACCCAAAGACAAGAAGTCAGTACGTCGTTTACTGGATTTATGCGCGTACTATCGGCGATTTGTAGAAAATTTTCCGAACATTTCTGAACCACTTACTAATCTAACAAAAGACGACATGCCCTTTATGTGAGAAAGTGAACAACGGGAAGCATATGATGAGTTAAGAACACACCTGCAAGCCTCTCCATTCTCGCCCACTTCGATGAGACTGCCAAAACATAAGTTCACACTCATACGAGTAACGTGGGCCTCGGAGCCATTCTAGTCCAGCGGCAAAACGGCCAAGAAAAAGTGCTAGCGTATGCCAGCCGCAAGCTTTCGAAAGATGAGACAAATTACTCTGCAACCGAAAAAGAGTGTCTCGCGGTCATCTGGGCATAAGTAAATTTCGACCATACCTCTACGGTTGACCATTCCGAGCAGTCAGTGACCACCATTGCCTGTGTTGGTTGGCGAATCTTAAGAATCCCTATGGCCGACTAGCAAGATGCAGCCTTAGGCTACAAGAGTACGATATTACTGTGGTATACAAGTCATGGAAAAGCACAGCGATGCTCACTGCCTGTCACGCACACCAGTGCAGACAAGTGAGCCAGAGGAAGAAGACTTTCCGTTTCTAGGCGTCGTCCAGGCGTCAGAAATCGCTCAAAAACAACAAAATGACCCCGATTTGCTGCCGCTTATAGAGCGTCTCCATGATCTCAACGTTAAAGTCCCACGAACTTTATCCAGAGGGCTCGCTTCGTTTTGTCTTCAGGAAGGCGTCATTTACATGAGGAACTTCGGGCCTCATGGTGACAAGTTTTTACTCGTTGTACCTGCACATTTAGGAAATGATATTCTGCACGCATGTCATGATGAGCCAACATCTGGACATATGGGTGTCAGCCGTACATTCGCCAGAATTCATCTAAAATACTACTGGCCAAAACTGTTAGCATTAGTTCACCACTATGTGAAAACTTGCCGTGATAGTCAAAGACGCTAAACTCCATCCGTGAAACCTGCAGGCCTCCTCCAGCCAATAGAACCACCGCATGCCCCATTCCAACAAGTCGGTATGGATCTCCTATGCCCGTTTCCGACATCGACTGCACGCAAGAAGTGGATAGTCGTAGCCATGGACTATCTCACTCGTTGCGCTGAGACTGACTCGCTTTACAGGGCAACAGCTCTTGAAGTTACCAAGTTCTCCATCAACAACAAAGTCCTCAGACATGGTGAACCCAGCGTCGTAATTACAGATCGTGGCACAACTTTTACTGCAGACCTAATGAAATGTCTGATGCGAATGACCCATACAGACCAGAGAAAAACTATGGCGTACCATCCTAAAAAAATAGCCTAACGGGGCGCCTGAACAGAACTCTGACTGATATGCTTTCAATGCATGTCGACGTCGAACATAAACTGTGGGATGAAATAATGCCCTACATCACGTTCGCATATAATACAGCCGTTCAAGTAACAACGCGAGTGACACTATTTGAACTTGTATTTGGCCGAAGAGTACCACTGCACTGGATGGCATGTTACCACTGAATGATGAAAGCAGCAATCCACCCGACCTAGCCAACTTCTTGCAAAGAGCCGAGGAAGCACGGCAGATGGCGAGATACAGAATACGCCGCCAACAGTGTATTGACTTATACCAGTACAATCAGCGTCGTACCAAAGTGCATTATCAGCCCGGTGACAAAGTATGGATATGGACCCCAGTGCGTCACCGTGAACTTTCTGAAAAACTTCTTTGGCACTACTTCCGGCGTTACGAAGTACTTCATCGTGTAAGTGATGTTACGTACCGAGTCAAATCCGCTATACACGGGTGCTCAAAACGCCGCAACCCTACAGAGGTTGTACATGTAGCCCGGATGAAGCCTTACTATGAACGATCATCGGAAAACCAGTGACGCTTACCAGAAATCTATTCATTGCTTGACGCATCGGCATGATGCATATAAGGAGGGATATTATGCCGCGACATCTTGCCTGCGTTCAAACAACGCGCACAGGCGACGATGATGGCACGAGCACCCAGCTGGACCCGGCTGATGTGCGCCACATGCTCGGGCCTTCTGTAAAAAGGAAGAATATATATATATATATATATATATATATATATATATATATATATATATATATATATATATATATATATATTGTTACACGTACAGCTGCAGTTGATGTTGCATACGCCCTCAGGCAAGTGCGACAAAATCGGTTCTGAGCCCCGATACACTTCAACTTTTTCTATGGCTAGAAGCGTCCTCTAGTCAACACTGGCACCAACACCTACGTAACATTATGTCCCGGCGGAAAAAGCACCGTCTCGGTGCATCGTATCAGTGAACGTGACGTAGGGCTTGAGTCGGGAAAGCAGGCACAGTCTCGGTACCTGGTGAGGTGGACGAAGGCTTGGGAGTTAACGGCGCGATCTCGTATGTGACCTTGGTAACTCGGCGAAGAACACTGTAAGACCCTACGTGGCATGGCAAGAGTTTTTCACTCAAGCCAACGTGACGCGAAGGCAGCCAGAGCAAGACCAGGGAGCCAGGGTTGAAACTCACGTCGCGGTGGTGACGGTCGTATGGCGCTTTTGGTTGGCCTGAGGGGCCAGGAGTCAATCACGGGCAACGCGACTTGCCGTAGCCGCGCGAATGATGGTGTAGTGAGCGTAGTATGGGGTTGAGTTTGCCTCGGAAGGAAGTAGTGAGTCAAGAGGCAAGAGCGGGTTACAGATAAAACAAAGAATAACCAGTAGTGTCGTGACCCGACGAGATGTAGGCAAATGTCACTATTGCTAACGTGCAGTGCCAATCCAGGTGGTCCTGAGACACGTACATGGATAACATGTTTGTTATTATGCGGTTCGAGCGCTCAGTAAGTCCGTTTGTTTGAGGATGGTAAGTGGTGCTGCCCTAGTGAGACGTTCAACAGTAGAAGAGAAATAGAGCTGTAAGAGTCTAGCAAAGTCATCAGCAGAAACACTTCACCTGAGAACTGAAGTTCACCATATTCCTGAACCCTATCTCAAAAAGCCTGCAGCAGTCATCCATGTGGCACAGAATAAGAAAGTTCTTCAATGTCGACAAAAACACTATTAAAAGAGCCAGATTTCAATCTTTGTAGGTGCAGCATGAAGTCCTCAGACTTGCGGATGACAAAGGGATCATCCTTCACTAAAACTTAAAGGTGCCATTGTAGGTAACGGCTGACGTGGCGTTGCCAGGTAGCAACTTCCGAAACAATGGCACGAAACGGAACATCGGGTTTGTGACTTTTGTGAGCACTCCAAAGCCTACGTACGCGCAGGTGGTTGCAGCGTCACCTTCTCAGCAATCACCGCAGTATGTGTCAACTACACAGCCTTCACTGAATGTCCTCGCCCCAAGAGCAATGCCTTCTTCTTTCCAAGCCTGGCGTCCATCTCGGCCAATTTGCTATTATTGTGGAATACGTGGCCACATATCATGGTTCTGTCGTCGACGTCAACAAGAAGAAAGGCGCGGCTATGGTGACTTCGAGAGGGATGAGTTTGCCCCTGCTCCACAACATCGCCACCCATACCAACTGTACTAACGCCACTCACCATTTCCACAGCACTTCGATTCAGCCAGTACCTTCCACTTCTCGCGCCGTCGTACCCCATCGCCTATGCGCTGTTTCTCGTCACCTCTTCGTCCGGCAACCACGGCGTCTGAACATCGCTTGGAAAACTAAACAGTGCAGCTTCAGGAGGGAAAGCTGCATTTTGCGGACTGAATCTAACTCCCTCAAAACGCCCTTCAAATGTACTTTAAGTGTGTTTTGAAGGTATATGGACTGAAGCCTTGGTGGACACAGGTGCATCGCTCTCAGTTATTAGTGTGGACTTGCCTTCCCGTTTGCGCAAAGTGAGGATATTGTATGATGGCCCTCCCCTTCGCTGTGCTAATGTGCTTTTTATTCAGCCTTCTGGTGTTTGCACAGCACGAGTTTATATTGAGGGCATCCTTCATCATATACAGTTCCTCGCTCTGTCATCGTGTACTAATGCGGTCATTTTAGGACGGGACTTTCTCTTCTCAGCTTCAGCCGTGATATCTTGCCGTCAGAAAGTCATTCGCATGTCAGATACGGCGTTTTCGTAATGAGCATATTCTGACCCTGACATCAGATAAGATCAGTACTGCTGATGTGTTTCTAGACCATGTGGACGCTACAACTCTGGTGTACATACCATCGCACCAAGCCTTGTGCGCTTTCGTGATGGCAGAGCATTAGTTACGGCAGTTAACCGTACTTATTTGCCTGTAGCACTGCCCCAGGGCACAAGCGTGGTTCGCTTCGCAGATACCGAACCACTTTCTCTGGTGCCCCTTCACGCAGGCGCGCCACCTTACTCTGCGAGTACTGATGACCATGCTACAATGGCTGCTTTAGCAGCCACAATAAATACCGATCTCACGTCAGCGCAAAAGCAGTAACTTTTCGGTATGCTTCAAAAACACAGGGCTTTATTTGATGTCAATTCCAAGCTTTTGGGTCGCACTTCCGTCGCCGTGCATCGAATGATAACAGAAGGCAATACAATTGTACGCCGCCGCCCATATCGAGTGTCATTCGCAGAGCGGAAAGTCATCGAGGACAACGTCGCTGATATGCTCAAACGAGATGTTATACGGCCTTCTTCTAGCTTGTGGTCATCATCTGTAGTGCTAGTCAGAAAGAAGGATGGTTCGTTGCGATTTTGTGTCGATTATCGAGCACCTAATAAGAATCACGGGCAAAGACGTGTACCCGATGCCACGAGTCGACGACACACTTGACTCTCTGCAAGGCGCTGAATTTTTCTCCAGCCTCGATTTACGGTCTGGTTATTGGCAAATACCTATGCACGAAGCGGACAAAGAAAAAATCGCCTTAGCAAAAACAGGCGAGCTGTATGAATTCAACGTGATGCCATTGTGTTCATATAATGTTCCTGCCACATTTGAACACATGGTCTACACAGTTCTACATGGCCTAAAATGGAAAACATGTCTTTGTTGTCTAGATGACATTGTCATTTTCTCATCTTCTTTTCGTCAGCATCTTGATCGCTTGGACGAAGTTTTGACGAGTAATTCTAATTCTGGACTTTAGCTAAACACAAAGGAATGTCATTTCATCAACAAGAGCATCGAGGTGTTGGGCCACCTTGTCAGCAAAGATTGCGTTTGGCCGGATCCTGACAAGCTTGCCGCCATGATACGCTTCCCTCGGCCAGAAAATCAGAAACACCTATGAAGTTTCCTAGGCCGGGCGTCCTACTTCTGCCACTCCATCAGTCATTTTGCTGACATCCCTTCACCACTGCATAAGCTGCTGACATTCGGATCAACTTTCGCTTGGAACGACGACTGCAAGCGCACCTTTCAAGCCCTCAAGCATGCTTTAACATAGGACCCTGTTCTGTGCCATTTCGACGAGAACTCACCTACATGTTTGCACACTGACGCGAGTGGCCATGGCATTGGTGCAGTTCTTCTACAGCGGGATGCCACTTCATGGGAAAGAGTTATTGCGTATGCTAGTCGTGCTCTTACGGCTGCTGAACAGAACTATTCCATAACTATGCAAGAGTGCCTCGCTGTCATTTGGGCCATAAAAAATTTCGACCGTATCTTTACGGACGCCACTTCACAGTTATTACAGACCATCACGCCTTGTACTGGTTATCGTCATTGAGAAACTTGTCTGGTCGCCTCGGTCGTTGGGTGCTCAACCTACAAGAGTACGATTTTGACGTCATCTATAAGTCTGGCAGAAGACACCAAGATGCAGATGCTCTCTCTCGCTGCCCCCTTCCACTGCCATCATCGAGTACGTCAGCTGATTGCTTGTCTGGTGGGCAAGACACTGCGTCACCCCTCACATTATCACACCTTGCGGTTGTCGACACGCCGGCTTCAAATCGCTACACCGAGTTCGCCACACGCCAGCTTGATGATCCATATTGCAATAGCATCATCCAACGCCTAAATGGTATATCACCTACTCCTAATTCTAGATTGCGCCGACAACTACGGCACTTTAAGCTCGATAACAATGTGCTCCATCGTTGCGTTTACACTACTGACAGACACCACTTGGTTCCAGTATTTGCGCGTTCTCTAGTTACCAAGACCTCGAAGCATTTCACGACGACCCATGTGCAGACCACTTGGGATTTCGCAAAACACAAAGCCGCATCAGGAAACG
Source organism: Rhipicephalus microplus (assembly GCF_043290135.1). Taxonomy (NCBI): domain Eukaryota; kingdom Metazoa; phylum Arthropoda; class Arachnida; order Ixodida; family Ixodidae; genus Rhipicephalus; species Rhipicephalus microplus. Next base: position 78,718,164 of record NC_134701.1, read on the forward strand.
TTTCTTTTGGCCCGGCATTTCTACCTTTGTGGCCAAGTACGCTGCATCTTGCCATCTGTGTCAACGACGGAAGTGACCAACTTCGTCTCCTGCTGGCCTTCTGCAACCTATCCCGTGTCCCGAGACCCCATTCGCCATCGTTGGCATAGACCTACTCGGACCTCTCCCCATCTCTACAGCAGGTCATCGTTGGATTGTGACTTCTGTAGATCGTCTAATACGGTACGCAGAGACTGCTGCACTACGCAAAAGTTTTGCTTCAGACGTCACAGATTTCTTTCTCAAAGCCACTGCATTGCGTCACTGTGCACCTCGCATCCTCCTGAGTGATTGCGGCAAGACGTTCCTGTCCACCATAATCAAAACCCTGCTCACAACCTGTGGTACGGCGCATAAGACGACGTCAGCCTACCACCCCCAAACTAATGGGCTGACGGAGAAATTTCATCAAACACTAACAGACATGCTATTGATGTACATCTCACCAAACAACGACAACTGGGATACGATTTTGCCTATTATGACGTTTGCCCACAACACCGCTGTTCAAAGAACTACTGGCTACACGCCTTTCTACCTCGTGTACGGCCATTCACCGACATTCACTAATGACGTCTCTTTTCTAAATGTACCAACTGACGCCTCGGCAACCGTATCAGAGCGGTTCTTCACAAGGCTCGAGGAATGTCGGCAACGGGCTCGCTTGAATGCAGAAGCGAATCAGCAAGATCGCAAGCAACGCTACGACAGCTCTCGTCGCGACGTCTCCTTCAGTCCGGGGGATGAAGTGTAGCTTTGGACGCCCATTCGTACTCCAAGACTGTGCGACAAGTTTCAGTCAGGCTTCATTAGACAATATACAATCCATAAACAAGCGTCACCAGTTAACTATTGTGTCACTCCCACCGACCTTTCTTCGGATCGTCGCTGTCATGGTTCGAAGATTGTCCACGTATCGCGTCTGAAGCCATTTGTTCGATGGGCCGTTTCCGTCTAAGACGCGTCCGGGCTGGCCACTCACGTGTGGGGGAAAAATAAGTGTGAGCATTATTCATACGCGTCATCTTATCATATGTACATACTCACCATTATCAGTCTGACCTGTGTTGTGGGGAAGCGGCTCGGCAAGTAAAATAAGTGTTTTGCAGCCAAAACGTTGCCTTACAATATATATATATATATATATATATATATATATATATATATATATATATATATATATATATATATATATATATATATATATATATATATATATATATATATATATATATATATACACTTTGTGCTTATATATATAGACCTGGTGCCGTTGGGTTGTATACGAAGGACTATTGGTCAGCTGCTAGCTCGTAATAGGTTCACGTGCTACGTGACGCCATACAGGCTCATAAAAAAGTGTGCCACACTCGCCGCCATGGCTACAGGTGGCACTGACTGACACCCCCACGTTTAAATTCACATATAAGCTCAATAAATTGGCTGGGGGTTAGCCACCATGATAGCTCAGTGTTTAGAGCATCAAACGTGTTATGTGAAGGTGTTAGGTTTGATTCCTGCTCACGGCAAGTTATTTTTTCACCCCCTTTTCTTTCTTATTTACATTGCACTGGCTCTAATAACTTCCCCTACACATTCCTTGGCAGTATCGTTTGTTAGATCTCATTTATATTGTGTCAAAACACGAAAAAACGAACCCTTGGGTATACACTTCTTTCCCTTGTGTATATATATATATATATATTTATTTATATATATATATATATATATATATATATATATATATATATATATATATATATATATATATATATATATATATATATATATATATATATATATATATATATATATATATATATATATATATATATATATATATATATATATATATATACCACCGTTCCGCTGACTCTTTATCTAAGCAACCGCGGCCCCGATGACGAAGAGGGACGACACGCAGACTGATGATGGTTATTGACAGATGAGGAAATTGAAGTCCCATAAATTCTTACACTAATTTTTTCCGTTGACGTAAGCGGCCAGCCTGGACGCGAATTACGCTGTGGAACGCATACAATAGGGCTTGAGACGCGAAACGTCCACAATCTCTGTCCCGCGGCAGCGTTGGTCAGTGGTGCCATGAACAGGTATGACACGGTACTTCACCGGTGAGGTCTGTTCCACAACTTTGTAGGGGCCAAGATAGCGTGACACAAGCTTCTCGCATAAGCCAGGCGTTCGTCCAGGAGTCCTTAGAAGTACATCGTCACCAGGGCGATAGAGAACGACGCGGTGAGTGGCATCGTAACGATGTTTGCGATCTTCTTGGCTAGCTTTGGTGTTTACATGGTCAAGACGACGGCATGGAGCAACATGGGACAGAAACTGATCGCAAACGAATGCTGAAGAACTGACCGGGCCAGAGAAGAAAGAAACGTTGAGTGGCGATGTCGGTTGACGTCCGTATACTATGAAAAATAGGGAATAGCCTGTAGTTCGTTGAACTTAAGTATTATATGCATGCGTGACAAAGGGAAGAATGGCATCGCAATTACGATGATCTGGTCGGATATACATAGACAGCATGTCGCACAGCGTGCGATACAATCTTTCCGTTAAGCCATTGGTTTGTGGGTGACAGCTAGATGTTGTTTTCTGAACTGTTTTCGATGTTTGAGGAACTTCACTGAGCGTGCTTGAAAGAAATGCCTTGCCCCAATCGCTCAAAAGAACACGAGGGGCTCCGAGACCTAGGTATATAGGATTCAAGAAGAAAGTTGGTACTTGGGAAGCAGTTCCTGAAATAATCGAGGCCGTCTCAGCGTGCCGGGTCATGTGGTCGACAGCGGTGACGACCCACCTCTTGCCATCTGAAGTAGTTGGGAGGGGCCCGAAGAGGTCGATTCCGACGACAGAGAACGGCTCTGCTGGGCAAGGAAACGGTTGTAGGGTCCCGACTGGAGCAATAGTGGGCCATTTGCGATGTTGACAAAGTGCGCACGAGGCAATATACTTAGCTACCGTCGTGGAAAGACCTGGCCAGACGAATCGACTTCGGATGCGCTCGCAGGTTTTGTAGTAACCCGAGTGGCCTGACGTAGGGTCATCATGTGAAGCGCGCAGAACTTCAGCGCGTAGTGCTCGTGGTACGACGGGAACCCATCGATGGCCTTTAGGGTGGAAAATGTATCGATAAACACATCGTCCTTCAACTTGAATCGTCGGAGTTGTTTCCGGAGCCTATCATTTGGGAAAAGACGAAGCACCGGTAAGCCGATCGAAGAGATCAGTGCAATAAGAATTGGCTCGCTGGTTAGTGGTAAGTACTGAAGGACAGGTGGATGAAGGTAGAGCAGAAACGGATAATTTCGTCAGGGCGTCCTCCGCATAGCCAATTTGACAAGGGGTTGTGACGTGCGCCGAAGACTGTGGCAAAGGGCATTGTGGAAAAGTGCCGGCATCTTGGTGTTGTAGATGACGTCCAATTCATATGATTGTAACCGGAGAATCCAGCGGCCAAGTCACCCCGATCAGTTTTTGGTTGTTTAAAACCAGCGAAGAGCATGGTGGTCTGTCACAACAGTAAAATGTCGACCATGTAGATGCGCACAAAATATTTGGATGGATCATACAACAACCAAGCACTCTTGTTCGCTTATCGAGTACCTCTTCTGTGTAGAGGCCAGAGTGCGGCTTGCATAGGCGACAACTTTCTCGCAAAATGCATGGTCGCGCTGGAAGAGTACGGCGCCGATTTTTTGTCAGCTAGCGTCAGTGTGAAATAACGTAGGTGCCTCGTCATCGAAATAACAAAGCACCGGTTGTGATGTCAGTGCGTTCTTCAGATCTTGAAATGATGCTACGCATTGATTATTCCCATCGAAGGAACTGGTACTAGCAAGGAGCTTGTCGAGAGGAGCGGCAAAGGTGGCAAAGTTGCGAATGAAGGGGCGAAAGTACGATGCGAGTCTAAGAAAACTTTGTGGCTCTTTGAAGAGAAAGGGGCGCGGAAAATTAAGTACAGCGGAAATTTCGTCCGGATCGTGCTGTATTCCATCTTTACTAACGAGATGTCCCAAAACTTTCATAGCTGTGTTGCCGAAATGGCACTCCTTTGTGTTTAGTTGAAGTCCAGCATAGGAGAGACATGTGAGCACTTAATATAGGCATTGCAGATGATCAGCAAAAGTGGAAAAAAACACGACGATATCATTGAGGTAGCATAGTACAGTTTTTCACTTGAGGCCACTAAGAACACTGTCGATCATCCTTTAAAATGTGGCGGGAGCATTACATACACCTAATTGCATTACATTAAGCTTGTAAAGACCATCGGGCATAGAAAAGGCAGTCTTTTCTTTGTCTGCTTCGTCCAATAGGATTCGGCAATATCCAGACCGAAGGTCAAAGGTGGAGAAGTATTGGGCGCCTTGCAATGAGTCAAGTGCATCATCTATACGCGGCATCGGATATACATCCTTTCAGGTAATCTTGTTGAGCACGCGGTAATCAACACAAAATTGTACCGATCCATCCTTCTTGTGTACCTACACAACGGGTGAGGACAAAGAAATGGCAGAGGGTCGTGTGATATTTCTCTTTAGCATATCGGTCATGTTTTCCTCGATGATTTTTTGCTCGGCCAAGGAGACTCAGCAGGCACGATGGCATACAACAGTCTGACTTTCAGTATCGATGCGATGATGCGCAACTGTGGTCTGCCATAATGCCGAAGCATTGGCGTTGAAGGCGGCCTGGTGTTTCGTTAGCAAATTTAGCAACGCCTCGCTATGAGAAGCAGAAACTGCAGTAGTTATCCCGGGAACAAAGGAGGAGGAAGTAGCAGGCTGGCCCTGTTGTGGCTGAGCTGGCAAGGAAATATACCGGTTGGGTATCTACATAACACGTGGCTGCAGAACCTTGGGGTGGAAGAACAGGCTTCGGGGTAGCGTTCAGGCCAAGGATTATAGCAGCACTGTTTTCGAACCGCACCAGGCTGGAGAGGAGTACAACGCCGCGAGCTAGACTGTGGCTGGAAGGTGTGATAAGGGCGTCACCATTGGCAATATTCGGAGAAGTGGTGGTGATGAGTTCCTCCTGATGCGGGAGCAGTATATAATCGAAAGCTGTGAAAAAACGCAGTGGTTTCTCGTCGACGCGTTCACTGCAGTGATCGGTCTAGTCATCTGGACTACACGTTGACGGCAAGAAATTAATGCAGATGCTGATGAAAGTTCCAACCTAAAATTATTTCTTGAGCACACGAAATTAAAACAGCGAATGTGATGTGATGACAAATGCCATCAATGAAATTGGGCTGATGGTATAATTATTGCCCCATTGGCCCCAATCAAAGATGCTCCAAGGTAGAGCGTCTTCACTTTTCGCAATCGAGAATACAAGTAGGCCCGCATAAACGAAATAGTTGCTCCCGTGTCGAACAAAGCCAACACCCGCACACCTTGCACAGTCACCAATAACATGTTTGAGGGTAGTTCAGGAGGACTTTGGTCATTTCGCCGCGATGCAGTTTTCCCTCCAAAAACTACACTGTTTAGTTTTCCAATCACTGGACAGGCAGTTGAGAGACAAGCTGAAGTGGTGAAACAGAGCGTCGGAGTGGCGAAGGGGAGCGTGGTCGGGAGCCAGGTGTATTGTTGGCCGTGTTCGAGAGTGCACAGGAGATTGAGATCGGTGGTTTGAAGGACTGTCGGCATAATGATAGTAACCTCGAGCACATGTGTCATCACGTTCAAAAGCGGCATAACCATGACGTTCATCTTGCTGTCGACGTCGGCAGAACCGGGAAATGTGTCCTCGAATCCCAGAGTAGTAGCAAATAAGCCGTGGGGGCCACCAGGAAAAATGGTAGGTTGGGTTCGGTGGACGGGTGACTAGAGGTGCGAGATAGTCGTGATCAGGCACAGGTGGTGTTACATGAGACAGTGACAGTTGCATGGAAGCGATCTGTGCGTATGAAGCGGATTGAGGCAAAGTGGAGCATGGTCGGTGCTTTGAAATGCTGACATTTCTTCCCTAATAGTGCCACGCAGATCGCTAGAGACGGGTTGAGCGGGAATGTTGTTAGAAGGAGGTGCACTGTAGGCTTTCAATTCCTCACGAAATATGGCTCGAATGATATATCGAATATCCATAAGGTTCACCAGGGGGTTCTCAGAGAAGTCGGGTCATAGGCGGATCGACTGCAAGGTATCAAGCCGCTGGCATACAGAGACCACATCAGAAACCATCAAATGGTTGTGCGAAGTGAGGGCGTTGAAAGTGGTAGGTCCTATACCCCTGAGAGGGTGTTGGACACGATCGGCTCCTGACATGGTGTCGTCGATACGGTGGCAAAGAGCAAGCACATCCTCAATATAAGAAGTGTAGGACTCACCGCAATGATGAGCGCATTCTGCCAGTTGCTTCCAAGCAACTTCTGAATGGACGGTCGTTGTGCCAAAAATACGTCGCAGCTGGTCTTTGAAGGTAAACCAATCACGAAAGTCACTGTCATGATTTAAAAACCACGTCTTAGCAACCTTAGAGAAGTAAAACTAGACGCGTGCTAATTTAGATGCCTCGTTCCAGATGTTGTACACACCTACGCGGTCATAGTTGTCGACCCAGTCTTTGACATCTCCGCCAGGCATACTGGAGAAGATTGGAGGCTCCCGAGGTAGGTTCTTGACCGGGCTAATGTTGGCGGTGGGTGATTGGGCTGGTGGGTGGTTCGGTTGGACTTGCTCTTGCGTCATGGTGCTCTGCTGGCGTAAGCGACCTCCCGTACGAAGCTTCAGGAGCTGGCTTTGGATGGAGAGAGGTCGAAGAGATCGCGAAGCAATTTCCATCACGTGAAATACCACGGTTAAGCTGAAGCTTTATTCAAGCAACAACAAGATGACCCCGATGACGAAGAGGGACGACGCGAAGACTGATGATGGTTATTGACAGATGAGGAAGATGAAGTCCAATGAATGCTTTCAATATATAAATGCCGTATACTTTTACGCATTATCTTGCTTATTCTATTGCTGTTTACTACACTGCTAAACAAGAAAACTTGAGCTAATTATAGGTGCCCGCGTTCAATTTCTTATTACGCTGCTTTAAGTTTATTCCCTTGAGGTCGCCAGATTCCCGGCTGCGGCGGCTGCATTTTCGTTGGAGGCGAATATGCTGTAAGCCCGTGTGCTCTGATTTGGGTACACGAAAAAACCCCAGATGGTCGCAATTTCCGGACACCTTTACTACGGCGTCTCTCAACCTTATGGTGGTGTCATGACACTAAAGCACACATGTCAATCAGTCAATCAGGTTTATCGCCACCATAATAAATGTGAAGCAGTTATTAACAAACTTTGGTGACTTTTAGTCTATCTATCTATCTATCTATCTATCTATCTATCTATCTATCTATCTATCTATCTAGCCGCCTATGGCTTTTAGCTCTCCTGGCCGTGTCAATAATGGTTTCGATACCAGCTTGGTATGGCATAGCATGGCTGTATGAAGAACATATTTGACAAGTCCAAAAATGAAAATCGTGACATGTATGTGATCAATGTCATGATTAACATTTCATGGTCGTGCTGCTCTTGCGAGGGTTTCATTCACAAGGCGTGTTGCAAAACTGGTATGGTATGGCAAGATTGCATGGCGAACACAAGCGACAGACCCGACATAAAAGTCATTACATGCGTGCCATGTAACGACATGACCACATGCCACGCTCATAATGCACTCGCTGCCGTTTTGCTAGCATTACATATAAAAAATTTGGTATTAAAGCACGTGAATGGATGACGAAGGAATGTGACTAGTGCAAACAAGGTAATCATGAGATGCATGTAATGTGAGAAATTGACTACATGCCACAGTCAAGGCGCCAATACATTTCGACATGGCGCGGTGTGCGTGCTCGCCGGCGTTCATTTAGTCACGTCACGCCGGCGTTGCCCCGCCAGGCGCCGGTCCTACCATATACGTGCAGGCACGCGCCGCGCTGCGTTGCTTTCACGCATGCGCGTTTTAGCACGTCCGGCATCTCACCATCACGAAAAGAGGGAGACGCAGTGTTTTCTAGGTAACAAACTGGCGCGAAATGCAGCATGTCGCATTCCGCGCTGGTGTCCGTCAGGCCGCGCTGTTGGACGCTGGTTGCGTATGGCGTCAGACTATAGAGTGCTATCGTATTGCTAACGTAGCGTCGCTGTGCCCAGCTAGCGCGCGTCAACGCTACATTGGAGCCCTTCATGATGCGCTCGCGGCCGTTTCGCTAGCTCCTCATATAGTAAATTTGGTATCACGTGACGTGAATAGATGACGAAGGTAATTGACACATGCAAATGTGATATTCATAACACAGAAGTTATGTATGGCATTATTTACCTCCATGTGCACCTCGTAACGTTGTGAAGATTTTTTAGGTGGCATATCTACATTTCTAATTTTTGCTTCGCATATCATCGATTCCCACTGTATGAGGGATTCGCCATTTTTTTTTTATTAGCATAAGGTACATGATGAGTATGTTAGTAGTTCTTTCTAAAGTTGTGAGAGGGCCTTTCTAAGGTTGTAACCTGTGCGCGCCTACCTTTCATCACGCTTGGTGAATTCCGCCCCTATTTTAATGACCGACGTTTCACCGTCACCACACACCACCATGCCCTATGCTGGCTTTCAGCACTCAATGATCTAACAGGACTCCTGTCTTGCTGGGCACTCCTTCTTCAGGAATTCACGTAAACTCCGGCCTAAAAGTTCAGCCGTTTACACCAAGACGCTGATTGCCTATCCCGCTATCCTGTCGACGCTCCAGAACTCGCCGCGAAGGACACATCCATGAGCATTTTCTCGCTCTCTGCTTTCACTGACACTGCTGACGAGCCACGGCGTGACGCATCTTTACGCTAATAATCAACAACCTCACAAACGACCCGACCAAGCGTTTGCTTCACATGTTCCTTATTATAGACGACATCTTATACCGCTGTAAAATACGCATTGTAGAACCAAAGGAATATCTTGTTGTATTCATACATCTGCGGTCGACTGTACTACAGCAGCTGCATGATGTATCGACGAACGATCACCTTTGTGCTGCCAGAACGTATGACTGTGTTCGCCGACGCTTCTTCTGGCCTAGTCTTTACCGTTGCGTACATCATTGCATTGCTTCTAGTCAGTCATGACACCATCGAAAAAAAAAACCTGCTGTACAATCTGCCGGGCTCTTCCAGCCTTTTGACATGCCTACCGAGCCTTTCCTTCGTGTCGGCCTCGACCTTCTGGGTTCCTCTCTTTTTCTAACACGGAAAACAGCTGGATCGCATTCACAACAAAGATAACAACTGGATCGCATTCACAACAGATTCCGCCATAGCTGGCTGCGCAACATCTTCGAAACCTGAGACGACAAGTGGGCGTACTCAAAAAAGTGAGGTGGAAGCAGCTCCTGAACCCGCTGCTCAAGCTGTGTGAAAAGCAAAAGCGGGAACGCAAAAGCAAAACAGCGAACCTCCTGGCCGAAACAAAGTGTGTGGAGGTTCGTAGTGGTTCGTATTTTTTCTCAACCGGTCGTATCCCCGCAGCATCAACAAGATGACCTAGGCTACTGATCTCTCAGTGGCCAAAGCAGCATTTTGAAGAATGGATATGAAGACCTGCGGTGCGAATGACTGGAAGTATAGCTGACAAGCGGTGCACGTCACTTGTGAACGAGTCTTCCGTTTTACAGTCAAATTTAAAGTATAGGCAGAAATAGCGTGATGATTGCTTAATATCTCTAAATATTAACAAAACTTTCCTAATGAATTTTAATAGACGTAAAGACTACATGGCTAACACTTCCACTCAACACAACTACCACGGAGTCGCTACCAACTCTGCCAAATACTTAGGTATTCATATCTCATGTGATATAACATGGACTTTACACATAACTGATTATGTTTGGTGTTTTGTGGCGCAAGGGTCATTTGATGGCCAAAGAGCGCTAGTTCTTGGAACTAGAGATGTGGACAATAATTGTGTTAAGCGGCTGTATAAAGCGCTTCAAATTCTTCGTGCTAAGGTGGGTAAAACTATAAAGGTAACAAAATGATGACCATGCCGTTAAAAGTGTGTAGAGTCAATGGATGACGAAAGTTATGAACAATAAAATCATGGTGGACATGTATGCTATTAGCAGAAGTGCCTCGTTCAGTGACAGCTTTGTATCCAAAGGCCGTGAGGCAAGTTCTTTGTGCAGTGAAGCCACCACAGCGGAGACCTCTCAGAAGAGGTCATGGTACGGGATGCCCAGGCATATTATATGAGAGATACGAACTTCTCTCAAGAAAGCCAACAACTATTTATCTGTGAAAACTGGTTCCCTCACGACGAATATTGCAGGATGAAGTGATATCTGTGGCCGGTAAGGTAATTGAAAGTGTTGTCTTCTCAGCGTGTCCAAATAATTACACTTGAATAAAATGTGAAGTACGGTGAGTGCTTCTCCACATCTTTCACACAAAAGTGGATTGCCACCAGGCAATCCACTTTCAGGAAATGAATGTGTTTAGTGTGCATGTCCTGTTCTTAACCTTGTATGTATTACTTCTGTCTGGCGTGATTTGAATACTGGTGGCCAATGACACAGTTGCGGCTTGATAACATGCAGCTTATTGCCTGTGTCTATGTCCCATATGCTCTGCATATAACCCCTGAGCTTTTGTTTCAGAAAAGGTTTCAAGTCGAGTGCAATTATTGGTATTGAAGTATTGGTAGTGGTTTCGTTAGTGGACACAGCTAGCTGGTCCACCAAATCGTTGCCTTGTATTTCGCGGTGCCCTTGCACTCAGCAGACTACAACAGGCTGCTTGGATGAGTAGACAGTGCTTAAACGTGAGTAAATAAAGCGAGACAAGGACAAAATTCTTGTGCTTTTCAAGAGTTTTCAGAGCTTTTACTACGCTTAGAAAATCTTTGTCTATTATTGCCTTCTGTTGTTTTACCTGTTTTATCGAAATGACGGACGATCAGCTGGTAACTCACGAGGAATAAGTTTCACGTCACGTCCCCTCATGCGTTTATATTTATTTTCCCGCTCGTAAGTCACTTCCATTGTAAGTAATGTGCAATAATTAACTTTCCTAGAGATCAAAGTAAAAGGATATTTTTGTTGTGCATTGCATTTAGTGCCACGCGGAATGTCTTCAACACGTTCAAGCTTGAACATCGAAGCAAAGCGAAGCGATATGGTCCGATTGATGAAAGGTGCAGTCCGGATGACAATCCACGCCTCTCGGCTAAGTTCTCCTTTACATCACCGGTAACTTCAGAGTTTTTACACGAATGTTTCAAACGTTACAAAGTTTGACGTTGCGAAAAGTGTGCGTGCGTAATCTTCTCGATATTTATAAATATTTTTACAGTGCTGATCGCGCCTGCAACACCCTAGTAGATACAATTGCAATCGTCGGGAATCTGAGCATGGCTTCAACACAAGCGCTACTGAATGGGATGTTAAAAGCTAATGTTCAGTTGCAGAAGAAACTTTATGTTCTTGACTGCACTATTAATGAAAACAGCCTATGTTTGGGAGCCATGCATCAAAATCAAATCAAAATCAAATCATTTTATTTTTCCCAGAAAGAAACAGGTTCTAGAGAGGTTCACTGGCTAAAAACTGTTTATGGACAGCTTGACGAGGCCAGTGAACCCTATACAAGGCAGGTGGGACAATGACAAATATGTGTATAACAATAAAGACCATAAGCTAACATTACAATACCAAATATGGCGTAATAAAAACATATATATACATTCCTACGAAACATCCTGATACCAGCATAGCACAAAAGATTACATGGACGCGAACAAAAAGAAAAAAACAAAGAAAAAACAAAAGAAAAATCCAGCAACCATAACACCATTATTGCCAAAAAATAAAATCATAAAAATAAATAAATGATCAAAATATCAGGGAAGATATATACAAATTTGCTCCTTGTGTATGTGCTGCATCATACAATGTACATCACATGTCAGACAAACAAATTTATACAGACAGAATTATATCATATAACCTATATGGTACAGCATGGATGCACACACTGAAAGGAAAATTAAATTGTACTATCGTACAGACAGCACATTTTACAACGTGAAAAAGTTAGCCTATATTTACAAAAAAGGATCGTAGTTCTTTTAATGAGAAACTGTTTACGTAACTGTATTTATTGAGAATAATTGGTAAATTGTATTGCAATGTTTGAGATTTGTAATTATTGCGAAACCTCGAAACAATCCAAACATCACTGCTTCTTGTTCCTAACAAAACATTTTTTTGCAGTTAGACATGCGGTATTTTTAATGAATTGTTTAAACGAAATGGAAGATAAATAGCAGGATCACAGAATGCGAAAGATGTACATATATTCCACTTTAATAATACCGTAGTCCCAACACACAAGTTGTGTTGATGACAAATATTCTAAATTAGCGACATGTCTAATAATTTTTTTCTGCATGGTCTGAAGTTTCATTATGTTAGTTTTTGTCATGGTTGCCCACACCAAACTGCAGTAATTTATGTGCGAAAGAAAAAGAGCATGGTGTATTTGCAGTTTCATCTTTGCGGGTAAGATATATCTACAACGAGCTAGCACACCAACTGCACTAGAGGCTTTTTTGCAGATGTCAACGACGTGTTGGTTCCAGCTGAGGTTTGATGAAAACGTGATGCCAAGAATTTTATGTTCATCCACAAAACGAATGTCTTCACCTGCGTAAGCTAACGCTTGTGTTGATGAAAATATTTTGTTTTTAGCTCGGAATACGACGGCTTTTGTTTTCAGTAAAATAATTTTCAATAAATTTTTGCTAGATCACAAGAAAAGCTTGTTCAATAGCTTATTACACCGGATAATTAGCTCATTTGCGTCAGGGCTTGAAAAAAGTAAGTTCGTGTCATCAGCATATATAACAAAGCTCACACTGCGATCAATATCCACGACGTCATTTATGTAAGCATCAAATAATAGTGGCCCCAGTACGCTTCCCTGGGGCACACCATTTAGAACAGGTAAATATGATGACGTATGAGTGCTTAACTGAACGCATTGCTGTCTATTTTGCAAGTATGACTTTATCAACTGAAGTGACGTGCCACGGATTCCGTACGATTCTAGCTCAAGCAGTAAAATGGTATGAATAATGCAATCGAAAGCCTTGCTGAAATCAAGAAAAACAGCTATCGTGAAAAGATTTCATTCAAAATTCTGCAGTATCATTCCCTTAAGTGTTAATAGGGCCGTCTCCGTTGACCTTCCTTTCCTAAAACCAAACTGAAAGTCAGTGATTATATTTCTGGAGCAGATGAAGGCAGACATACGCGTATAGATTAACTTTTCTGATCCCTTAGAAAACACAGGAATAATAGATATAGGTCTATAATTAGTCACCAGGTTACTGTCACCACCCTTGAACATCACAGTCACTCTGTTTATTTTCATATCTTCTGGAAAAATACCCGACTCAAGTATCAAATTAAAAATGTGGCTGAGCGCAGGAGTAATGCAATCTAAGACATATTTTATGGGTTTTATTTGAATGTTGTCAATGTCTAGTGCCTTACTGTTCTTTAGGTTCATGAATTTCGTTTAAATTTCTCGTTCATCTGTTGGTGCTAGAAAAATACTGTCGGGGCGTTTATTTCTTGGTGTAGCCCTGAAAGTCTGCCTGCAAACGCACGTTTGCTGATACACCCACATTGACAAAATGATTATTCAAGTGATCCGCAAGTTCTTTACCAGCGAGCTCGACATTGTCGACGGTAATCTTAGCTGGTGCGGGGTCCCGCTTACCACCACCAAGCACATCATTAATTAAGCGCCAAACAACGTCAGGTAATTGCTGGGCGCTTTCAGCAAACATTTTCTCGTAGTAAGTTACCTTAGCTCGCTTAAGCTCCCGATTCAGCTTGTTACGTACTTTTTTTTTTAAACTCTGCCAAATCTGTCAGTACTCTTGATTTCAAGAATAAGTTGCAAGGTTTATTCTTAAGTCGTATCATACTAGCAAGAGAGGGGGTCACCCATGGTTTACGTATTTTTTTCGATAGTTTAACTTGCTTGAATGGGAAGTGTTTTACGTATATATGTACAAAGACAGCAAGAAATTTTCGATAGGCTTCGTCTGCAGAAGTTAAGTTGAAAAGAAAAGACCAATCATGTTCACTAATATCCTTCTTAAAAGATTCCAAACTGTGCTTTGTTACAGTTTGTATTGTATAAGGTTCACGATACATCTCCTTAATATTCGTCTTGTGGGAATAACACATAAATACCGGGCAATGATCACTTATATCTGATGAAACTATTCCACACTGAAATACACTGGCTTCGATATTTGTTATTAGTAAGTCAAGGCACGAGACAGATAATGGTGTAACACGTGTTGCTGTGGAAATGACATTCCTAAATCCGGCACATTGAAGCATGTTCAAAAAATCCATGGTAATAGGGTTATCATTCAAGATATTGATATTGAAATCGCCACCACATACCAGTGTAAAATTATTGGACGATACGTAATGCAGAAATTTATCAAAAAAGCTTTGAAAGCTCAAAATATTGCCCCCTGGAGGACGATACACAGCAGCTATCATGTCTGAATTGTGCCCGAGTGCCAATACTTCGTAGTCCTCACACGAGACACAGAAATCCGATACTAAATTCTACTTCCAGCGACCATCTACGTGAATAGCAACGCCTCCACCACGCCTGTTACGACGGTCAAGGAAAAATGCCTCATATCCTTTAAACTTCTGCCGGCAGCTTGCGCCGTCATACCATGTTTTATGATGACTTGAAACTTGAAGTGAAAATCATTGAGAAGGTAGTGTATGACGTCACTCTTAAACTCTGCAGATCGAGCATTGAAATGTAACACAGTCGAATGGAATCTGTTTTGAGCACTAAGCAAATGAGGCAATACGAACTCGTGGTATGCCATCTTTCTTGGACCAAACAGTGAGCCTTTACGAACTGGAAGTTATCTCAGATAAAGAACTTTCATCATGAATCTGAATTACAGCTGAAAGCTCGCTCTGCCTCGCGAAAATCTCGCCATTCGCTGTCCACACAGATTTCCAGTTGCATTCATGTTTTTTTTTCTTATTGCCATTCCGAGTAGCCGTTTCAATGTCGGGCAAAGGTGCTCATTGATGTAGATTGGTGTCGAGATATCTAGTCCCACGTCTTTGTTTGTTAGTCTAGCCTTCTTTGCTTTCCTCAGAGTTTCATCACGCTTCGCTCTTGATTTGAATTGTACAACGATGTTGGATTGCTCAGGGTTTCGCGTAGGCACTCTGTGACAAGATTCTATGTCGGCTTCTCTGATTGGCTCATTAATGGCACTTCCGATCATTGACAGGACATGCAGCAAGCTTTCATTTTCTTGACTAGCAACGCCCTGAATTTCTAGATTGACATTGCGAGAGTACTGCTCGGCAAGCAGAAGTCGCCTTTCCATGTCAGCACCTCTAGACTCCAAAGTTGGGCACTTAGCCCGAAGAAGCTCATTTTGTTTTCCTTGTTCAACATTTACCGAGACCTCAGTGCTCATCTTTTGCTTCAAATCCTCAATTGTTTGGTGAGCAAATTCAATGCTGTTAGTCATATTCCGCTGCTCAGTTCTTAATTCTCAAATTTCCGTTCAAAGATCCTGTTCTATCATGTCTTTATACTTTGCGAGCTCTTGTTTTAAATCCACCCGTAGTTCTTCTTTAAGCTTTAACAATTCCTTTGCCATAGTTCAACAACAACAGTGTGCGCTTACGCGTCCGTTACAAAAAAAGAAAGTCACAAGTTTCACAAGCTTGGCAGCGACGACGAAAAAAAAAGAGGATAAATAAAAGCTGCAATGTTCAACCACTAACCTGCAGCGAAAAGACAGCAAGGATTAGCCGATATCAAAGCGTGTTCGTCGCCACTGCCAAGTGAAAGCCGTCCGCAGCCGACGTAGCCTTTTATGGATGTCTCCGCTGTCCCGTGATGCTGCAGTGCCGCCGGAAACAGCTGACGGTAGCACCTCCTGGTCGCAGTTTGCTTGGGCCAGCTGATCACGTATGCACGTGCGATGATCTGCGCCGATTCCAGTGCGAAGGGCAGCTGCGCAGAAGCAGTGATCTGCAGCGAAAAGGCAGCAAGGATTAGGCGATATTGAAGCGTGTTCGTCGCCACTGCCAAGTGAAAGCCGTCCGCAGCCGACGTAGCCTTTTATGGATGTCCCCGCTGTCCCGTGATGCTGCAGTGCCGCCGGAAACAGCTGACGGTAGCACCTCCTGGTCGCAGTTTGCTTGGGCCAGCTGATCACGTATGCACGTGCGATGATCTGCGCCGATTCCAGTGCGAAGGGCAGCTGCGCAGAAGCAGTGATCTGCAGCGAAAAGGCAGCAAGGATTAGGCGATATCGAAGCGTGTTCGTCGCCACTGCCAAGTGAAAGCCGTCCGCAGCCGACGTAGCCTTTTATGGATGTCCCCGCTGTCCCGTGATGCTGCAGTGCCGCCGGAAACAGCTGACGGTAGCACCTCCTGGTCGCAGTTTGCTTGGGCCAGCTGATCACGTATGCACGTGCGATGATCTGCGCCGATTCCAGTGCGAAGTGCAGCTGCGCAGAAGCAGTGATCTGCAGCGAAAAGGCAGCAAGGATTAGGCAATATCGAAGCGTGTTCGTCGCCACTGCCAAGTGAAAGCCGTCCGCAGCCGACGTAGCCTTTTATGGATGTCTCCGCTGTACCGTGATGCTGCAGTGCCGCCGGAAACAGCTGACGGTAGCACCTCCTGGTCACAGTTTGCTTGGGCCAGCTGATAACGTATGCACGTGCGATGATCTGCGCCGATTCCAGTGCGAAGTGCAGCTGCGCAGAAGCAGTGATCTGCAGCGAAAAGGCAGCAAGGATTAGGCGATATCGAAGCGTGTTCGTCGCCACTGCCAAGTGAAAGCCGTCCGCAGCCGACGTAGCCTTTTATGGATGTCTCCGCTGTACCGTGATGCTGCAGTGCCGCCGGAAACAGCTGACGGTAGCACCTCCTGGTCGCAGTTTGCTTGGGCCAGCTGATAACGTATGCACGTGCGATGATCTGCGCCGATTCCAGTGCGAAGTGCAGCTGCGCAGAAGCAGTGATCTGCAGCGAAAAGGCAGCAAGGATTAGGCGATATCGAAGCGTGTTCGTCGCCACTGCCAAGTGAAAGCCGTCCGCAGCCGACGTAGCCTTTTATGGATGTCCCCGCTGTCCCGTGATGCTGCAGTGCCGCCGGAAACAGCTGACGGTAGCACCTCCTGGTCGCAGTTTGCTTGGGCCAGCTGATAACGTATGCACGTGCGATGATCTGCGCCGATTCCAGTGCGAAGTGCAGCTGCGCAGAAGCAGTGATCTGCAGCGAAAAGGCAGCAAGGATTAGGCGATATCGAAGCGTGTTCGTCGCCACTGCCAAGTGAAAGCCGTCCGCAGCCGACGTAGCCTTTTGTGGATGTCCCCGCTGTCCCTTGATGCTGCAGTGCCGCCGGAAACAGCTGACGGTAGCACCTCCTGGTCGCAGTTTGCTTGGGCCAGCTGATAACGTATGCACGTGCGATGATCTGCGCCGATTCCAGTGCGAAGTGCAGCTGCGCAGAAGCAGTGATCTGCAGCGAAAAGGCAGCAAGGATTAGGCGATATCGAAGCGTGTTCGTCGCCACTGCCAAGTGAAAGCCGTCCGCAGCCGACGTAGCCTTTTATGGATGTCTCCGCTGTACCGTGATGCTGCAGTGCCGCCGGGAACAGCTGACGGTAGCACCTCCTGGTCGCAGTTTGCTTGGGCCAACTGATCACGTATGCACGTGCGATGATCTGCGCCGATTCCAGTGCGAAGTGCAGCTGTGCAGAAGCAGTGATCTGCAGCGAAAAGGCAGCAAGGATTAGGCGATATCGAAGCGTGTTCCTCGCCACTGCCAAGTGAAAGCCGTCCACAGCCGACGTAGCCTTTTATGGATGCCTCCGCTGTCCCGTGATGCTGCAGTGCCGCCGGAAACAGCTGACGGTAGCACCTCCTGGTCGCAGTTTGCTTGGGCCAGCTGATCACTTATGCACGTGCGATGATCTGCGCCGATTTCAGTGCGAAGTGTAGCTGTGCAGAAGCAGTGATCTGCAGCGAAAAGGCAGCAAGGATTAGGCGATATCGAAGCGTGTTCGCAGCTACTGCCAAGTTGATTGATTTGTGGGGTTTAACGTGCCAAAACCACCATGCCACTGCCAAGTTAATGGCAGTGGTGACGAACACGTTAGCATCATTACGTTTAACATCATTACGTTAAACATCCGGGCCCGTGCAGCAGCAATGCCTCCCGCTAGTGGCGTACTACATCGGGAAATCCGTCAGGCAGGCTCGGTACAAACTACTTCAAAACGCCGTTCAGTTCATATGTCTATTCTAGTTCACTCAGTTCTCGTCAGCACACACCGGATTTCGCAAAGCATCGTTTATGCACTGCTATATAGCTGAAATATAATAACATTTAACACCGCGGCATTTGATCAGGTGGTGAGCTGTGATGGTTTGAGAAAGTGTTTTGGTGTCATATTCATTTAGGTACAGCTGATGACCTCAATGCGTGCAACTGGCAGGGGCTGTACGTCCACATGTCCTGTCTTTTCATATGCTAACGAAAGAGTTGACCCTCCCCTGGACGCCGTCTTTGACCGAACATCACGCCACCTATGGTTAGTGGGAGTTGCAAATAGCCACCTAATGCTTACGGTATAGATGCACGTGACGGCTCATAACTTTGTGGCACATGCTAAAGCCCTTTCTCAAAGTGACAGTAAACTAAAAATAACATTTCATAATCAATGATATCGAGTATAAAAACATCACTGTTGTATGCACAATTTACAATAATTTTGGCAGTGTAAATCTTCTAGCGTAAAAAACGTATGCAACGACTTTATAGTAATAGAAACCCCCTAAATTCAATTGTATCTGAAAAAAAAGATATTTGAAGCCTAAATATTTTTGTCTATTTCACTTACATAATTGCCACGATAGTTTTGAGTGACATTGCAAAGGCATTTAGGGCACCGTCGATAGCTCAGGAACTAAAACACGAGCAACCCATATATACTTGCCGCTAGAAGAAAATTGAACCATCCTTATTTTAAAAACAAGAAGAATAAAGCCCCAAAATATTGCATAGGAAACACACTGACAACTGCGACGTGTAGAACTTAGCACAAGCTATATTTATAAGGTAATAACGGAAATCATGACACGCTTGCGAGCGTAGTCATGCGCATGAAAGGCGGGTGGCCGCTTTCCCGAATAGCCTTCTATAGTCATCTGAGAGAAGGAGAACGCAAACTAAGCCCCACACATTGTAATAATAGGAAGGGGGTGGTTGCTGCGACGAACCTTCCTCTCTGTGAAAGGTAAGCCTTGGCTTGTGAGTGAATGCGTCCGAAGCTGCGGTTAATGGCTGCTCAACGGGCACAATAGATGATACTGTTATAGTCTAAATCTAGAAATCTCATGATAGTACACTGATGCGATGTAAGGATGGCTCTAAGAATGTAGCGCCTGCACGACGAAAGAATGCTGCGCAAAAGTCCCGAGATAATTGGAATAAAAATTACGAGTAACGAGACACCTTCCGTTACGAAAATGTACGTTAGTTGCTAGCGCTACAACATCCTATCGAAAAAAGGAATGCCCTTCTGGTAACGACGTGCATTGTAACTTATTATCTCCAACACTGCAGTAACCTCCGCCCCGAAGTTCTTCATTCCTGGATAATGGGCTGCGTCGGTGCAATAAGGTTTCGTTGTTGTTGGAGTACCTTTGCTTCATGCGTCACATATATCGGAGATTGAACGCATACCTTCAGCGAAGCGTGAGAGATAGTTTCGGTCTTTAGTATCTGTCGTATTTCGCTAATTACCGCAATCGTATACACTGAGAGGGGCATACGGTGCGACATGTACGGAATAACCAAAAACGTCAATTCAGCAATGCAGTAGCCACCACATACTGAGCATAATCCGGCGAAGAGATGTATGCCGTATATCTGATGATCCGAAGCAGAAACTGTAGAAACATTGTCGGAAGACAAAAGTGAACTGTGGATATTGCGCCCACATTCTTGCCCTCTTCCCCCGCAGCCGGTCAGGCCTTAAACTATGCAGTGACAGCCTTTAACGCAGGTGGCACCTGATAAAGTTCCTAAGCGTTACTCCTTTCCTCGAAAACCTGTTGGTGAATCAGACAAGCCGCCATAGCTCACCCGGCAGTCAAGCCTAGTTGCAAGTCGTAGCAACACCTACAACCTATTCACCCAACGAACTTGGTACGACCACTTAGCGATCAATTATCGTTGCTCTTAAGCAGTCGATCTTTGGGTGGTTATTGCAGCAGGGTTTTGAACTACATATATTGCTTTTAGCTAGCCCGGAATTGAACGAAGTATTGGAAATGTGAGGTGACACAACAGTTCGCTGCACCGATTTGCGCATAGGTCCATCATATTGCCCGCGCTCCACGTTGAACAAGAAATGCACCGCTTTAAAACATAGCAGCTGGCATGGCTCAGCAGATTTGTGAGCTCCTCGCCGGTTCATAACGCGCTGCTGCCGCAAATACGTTTGCAGAACTGAAGTTTGGGAATGTTCGTGTTTATTATGCATCTTTGTAAAGAGCTGCTCTACAAAGGAGGGTACAAAAGAGAAAACTCGTGCAAACGACAAGTTTAGATAGATGAATGGGTGTTCAAACTTTGTTAAGGGACCTGAAAGAAATGGCTAGCGGGCTGGCTAGCCATTTCTCCCACGTCGAAACGGGCTGGCTATATGCCACATCATGGGTTATTTATTTATTTATTTATCTATTTATTCGTTTTTAGTACTCACTTATTTTTGCATTAATTAAATAATTAATAATTATTAATTAATTATTAATTATCACTAATTATTGTATAATTAATTGATTAATAATTAATTATTAATTATTCATTTATTTATTTATTTATTTATTTATTAAATACTGTGGACAAAATCCAAGCAAGGGTGAGCATACATGAAACACACTAAATAACAGAATGAAACAAGGTTTCAAAGCGTTTTTTACACAATTTCTTTGCATATAAGACAGAGGGATTATGACTTTTAAAAAAAAAAGTATCATTTGAACAACGAGGTGATAACACAATTTTAAGGAAGTCATTGAAGAATAGTATTTACACAAATGGTTAAGGGCATTGACGAAATGCTTCGGTTAATTCATTCCAATCATCTATTGTTTGTGGGTAGAAGGAGTACCGAAAAGTATCAGTCCTTACGAAGATTTCGTTAGGGAATGAGGATAGTGGTGCCGAGTGGGTCTGCTTAACAAGGGGGATACGTATGCTGCGGTGTCTAAGGATAGCCTGTGGTTTACATTGTCTGAAAGAAACTGTAGCCGACATTTTTTTCTTCGAATTTGTAATAGTTCTATACCATTCGCCGTTAGTAATGCAGTGGGGCAGTTGGTTGACATGAATTTACTATATGTGAATCGTACTGCTTTTCTTTGAATTCTTTCTAGGTTTTGAACGTTAAATTTTGTGTGGTGATCCAGAACTATGGAGGCGTACTCAAGTTTAGGCCTAATTAAGGAAAAGTAGGAGATGAGTTTAGCACTAGGTGGAGCAGTCTTGAGCTTGTGGCGGAGAAGGCATAATTTACGGAAAGCGGCAGAGCAGATATTAGTTATGTGCAAATTACAGGATAAGGTATACTTGTTAACGTTAAGTCTAAGTATTTATAGGAGGCTACTTTAAGTAAAGGTGCTTCAGCTAAATTCTGTGTGTAGTCTAATGGGACTTTTTTGCGCATTACGGGGAGATACACACATTTGTTTGCATTAAGAAGCATTCCCCATTGTTCACATCATTTTGATACATTGCCTAAGTTAGTATTAAGGTCACATTGGTCACTAATGCAGGTTACATCTCTAAACAAAACACAATCATCAGCAAATAGACAAATTTGTACCGGGGTGCTAATTACATCGACAATGTCATTAATGTAGACAAGAAACCGAAGGGGGCCTAATACGCTCCACTGCGGGACGCCAGAAGTCACCGGAAGGCAGCCCGATTGTTTTTCTCCTACCTGATCATATTCGTTGCGATTGAGTAGATAAGCTGAGATACAGGAGATAAATAATTCTGGTATGCCAACTAACCGAAGCTTTATAATTAGTTTATCGTGTGGAACTGTGTCGAATGCTTTACTGTTGTCTAAGAATATTACATTAATTTGGCCGTTAGCATCAAAACAAGCAGCAAAGGTATGAACGATAGTAACCAATTGTGATGTAGTAGAAAATACTTTTGGAAACTCATGTTGATGATTTGTTAAAACTAAGCGTTTTTCTAAGAATTCATTTAAATTATGAGCTGTTATGTGTTCGATAAGCTTACAGCGTGATGATGTTAAGGAGATCGGTCAATAATTTTGTAGTACCAGATGGTCACCTGTCTTGAATATAAGAACAATTCATGCCGACTTCCAGTCATCTGGCAATTCCGCTGACAACAGAGAGACGTGAAAAATGACGACTAAGTATTCTGCAACAGACTCTGCAACGCAACGCAGAAATATGTAGGGGATATTATCGGGACTGCAAGAAGTCTTAGTCTTTGAGTTCAAGAACATAGCAATGACACCAGAATAAGAGATAAAGTTAACATTTGCAGCATTGTCCGCATTTATGACATATGGGGAGCACTAGGAGTAGAAAATACACCATGAAAATACTCATTGAGGTGTTGAGCAATGGCAGCCTGATCAGATACCATTGAACCATTGACAAAAACCTGTGATATGGGTTTGTTTTTTGCGCTAATATAGTTCCAGAACTTCTTTGAATCATTCTTTGTGAAGTTTGCGAGTGACGTATTGAAGTAGTATTCCTTCGAGGTGTGTGCGGCATGTGCAAGCTTATCTAGAGCGTAAGCTATAACTTTGGGGTCAGCATGCTTTTTCTTTAATCTTTTAACATTACGCTTGAGATGAATGATGCTTCTCGTCATCTAGGGCGCATGTTTATGCACCTTTTTACGTTTAGGCGGTATAAATTTTTTGATACAGTAGAAGCATATGCGTTTAAATTGGTCCCACAATCTACAAACATAGATAGCTACAAAATCTATCAGACAGGTTTCTAGGTGCTCGATAATGCAATCATCATTGGCACGTGTATAGTCTTTCACGCAATGAAAGGACGAGTTGGCAGTT
Organism: Rhipicephalus microplus; assembly: GCF_043290135.1. Classification (NCBI taxonomy): domain Eukaryota; kingdom Metazoa; phylum Arthropoda; class Arachnida; order Ixodida; family Ixodidae; genus Rhipicephalus; species Rhipicephalus microplus. The sequence goes on from NC_134701.1 coordinate 78,741,465, forward strand.
TCCGAAAGCGGTACCAGAGGAATAGAAACGGACACAAGGTAGTGATCAGACAGCCCTTGATCAATTACTACAGTATATGTACTGAAATCGTGGGGAATAAATACCAGATCTAAAATAGACCTAGCAGTACCCTGATAGTGCGTTGGTTCATGAACCAATTGTACCAAATTATGTGCGAACATGAAGTCAAACACTGCATTTGCATTGCTGATATTGGCTGTAAAGGTTTCGAAACGTTCCTAATCTACTGCGAGGACATTGAAATCACCAATCAAAAGAACTTTGTTGCCATGGTATTTAGACATGTGTTCCTTTTGTTTTAACAGGTATTCAAGAGTTGAGTCCGGTGGTCTATATAATGAACATACGATGAATGAGTGGCCCCACAAAGTTACTTTATTACAGATACATTCAAGTTGCGGTACATCATCCAACAAGACAGCATCCAACTTTCGTTTGTTCAGGACAGCCACACCACCTCCCCTTGGTTGCCTGTCCTTATGAAAAGCCGTATAGGAAGGTGGAAAAATGTCGCCATCATTCACCTGTTCATGTAACCACGTCTCAATTATAACAGTAATGTGAGGATTGTACTGCAGTAATGGGATTTCGAGGGGCTCAGTTTTATTCATAACACTACGGGTATTCAAATTAAGTAGACGAAGTTGCTTGTGCGCATGCATATTACGTCAGGTTTTAGACTGTTGAGAAGCAATGTTCTTGTAGACGGTCATTTTCACCCGCCTATATTGCACCTCATCCCAAAAATACATATCCTTATCGATCTTTAGTTTATCGTGTATCAGGTTGATTATTTTCCCTTGTTCTATCTCGGCCTTTGCGCTGTGCCAGAGCAGACTGCGTTTTTTAGCGTTGATTTTGAGTAATCATTCTTAACAAAGATATCTGAGCCCTTCAATTTGCTTGCGTTTTTCATTATCTCTTTCTTTTCTGTATAGTCTTGCAGATACACTATTACAGGCCACTTTCCTACGTGCTTACCCAGTCGATGGATGCGCCCAACACATTCTGATTTAACCTGAAGTTTTTTCTTGAAAAAGGCCCTTCACGACCTTGTCCTTTAGTTTCTCTTCTGATTCTGCTGAGGTCTCAGTTATTTCATGAATAATTACATTTGAATGTCTGCTGTGGTCTTCATGTTCTGCTAGCTTTTTAGTTCGAAAATACAGTGCGTGTTCAAATTATTCCCATGTGACATGCAATCGATGGGTGTTCTCATGCTGTGCTGAGCGCTCAGTCGCTATATATTCGACAGTACGCCTAAAGTGAAGCATCTGTTCTGTGAGCTCAGAAAATAGTGTTTTAATTTCAAGTAGTTCCTCTCGCATTTCTGTCTGACCGTCCAGTAGTTGCTCGTACAGTTCCTACTGGGTGGGCCCAAGGTTTTCCTCGAAATCACCGCAAAATAGTAGTTTGCAAACGACAAAACAGTCATACGCCATTACAAAACAACGCCGTGGGCACGGCAGAACCACTAAACCTCGACAATCACTAGGTATTGAACTAGAACTGGAACTAACCTGCACCAAGCACAGAAACGTTCCGTTTAGCGACATGGCAGCTTTGGGTCCACCGTGCCTACAGAAGACGAAATCGTGCCAGTGCTCTTTTATAGCGGTGCCAAATGATGACGTCACACTGTGATGCATGAAAGGAAAGGCCAGTAGAACTGCGTCATCGGGTGACGACAGCTTTGAAAACTGGGAGCCTTTGCTGATGAGCTGGCTCGTGTCGTCGCAAGACGCATAAAGTGGCTGCGCGCATTCAAAAGCACTGAAGCCAAGAAAAACCTGCACTAAGCAGAGAAGCGTTCCGTTTAGCGACATGGCAGCTTTGAGTCCACCGTGCCCGGGACAGCACAAGGCTGGTTCCCCTTGTTGGGGCTTCTGATGGCAGAGCTCCTCTTGGCCGGGTTGAGTTGATGGCGCCCTAGTAACGAGAGGCATGGCCAGAGCATATGCTTTATGTAAGCTACTTCTCCACAACGGGTGAATGAGCAGCTCGCGTGAGTATTTCGGTAAACTTCATAAAAGAGGGCCAGATTTAGGTATAAACTCGTCTGTAAGAGTAAAACGTAGAACCCGTTTGTGAGAACGTCACATGTTTACCGTCCTTATAAAAAGGTCAAGAAAAAAACATTTGACAAAAATTCGTAAATCAATCAGCAAAGGTGGATTCTGAGCCAACAGCACAGCAACTACAACTAAGATATGACCATCCTGTCAATAAATTCTCGATAACAGCAAAAATATGTCGCCGAAGGATTTTCAATCGAAGTGCCAAATGGCCATAAAGTTTTTCGGGGATGCCTCATGTCGCGGAGCACATGTGAACCTTTATTACCCTCCTTCTTGAATATTGAAAAAACAGTGTAGACCATATAATTTATCGTAAAGGCGAAGGGACCAGAATTAGAGAATCCTTAGGAAGCATATTGTGACACTGTTTTAAGACATTTGCTAAACGCCAGGCCAGGGCGGATATCGCAGCACAGTTACGGCGAATACTGGAAGAGTGCCATTTCTATATCCCTGTTGAAAGTTCTCTGGGGGCTACCTTGAAAGTGCCCACTGCGCAATAAGTCATATTTTTGGTTGAGTTAGTAAATACCCACTGTACCTTGCTCGTCATTCTGAGGAGAAGAAAGAACCTGCAACTCATTTGCAAGGCATTGTGTACACGTTATCGATACGGTGCCTAATGACGATGAAGAATCCTGACTGAGGATTTTGTAAAGGCTTCAAAGCATTCAATGACCCACACGTAAAGCAAATCGCATCGTCTGGCGCCTGGTTGTTGTTTGACTCTTATAGTCATGTTACATTACGTATCTTCACGTCGTTCTTTTTCGACATCAAGACTGTACAGCGTCTTTTTGTGAAGAAGTTTGAAATAACAGCATGGCCCAGTGGTAGAATACTGGATTGTCACGGAGACATTGGTAGAACACTGATTTGCCACAGAGATGATCCATGTTGGAACCCTGTTTTTTCTTGGATGTTTTTTTCTTTTTTCTTCCTCCCTTTTATTTCACGTGATAGTTGTTTTGGCCACCGGGTGTGGCAGCAGCGTACAACTATACGGTGCTATAAACGTCTGTGGTTAGGTTGTCATAAGCGTCTTCGCAGAAAACATCTCTAATGATTGCTCTTAAGATAATATAACAGCATCGCATGGCATAAATTATGTTCCATGCATATGCACCCACCGCCTTGCACTGGCAAAGCTTCCAAAGTGACTCAAGTGCTTTGTTTCTTCTTCTGGGAATGGTATACTATAGTATTCAAGTTAGTCGATATATAGAGTTTAAAAACTTTGTAGTAATCACCAGACCAAAGATCGAATGCTTAAGAGCAGCGAACATGGATCGGCAGGTGGTCATACCGAGTTGGTTCGGAGAATAGGTTGTGGGTGCTGTTACGGCTTACACCTCAGCCTGACTGCCGAATGAACTGTGGTGGCTTGGCTAATTCGGTGACGTTTATTAGCTCAAAGAAGCTTGGCTGTATCGCGCTTACGTTGTCGGCTGTCACTGTGAAGTGCATAGTCTGACCGGCAGCGGTGGAAGGGAAGAAGAACGTGGGTGCAGTGTCCACAGTTTATTTTTGGTATCCAAAGTTTTGTCGCTTTCTCCTCCTTTTCCCTGCTCGGCATATATATCCCATTTACCGTAAAGCGCTTAGCCAGATGTCGGAAGGCATGTGGTGATTGTAGCGTTTCTGTATATGCTCCTATGTGGTTGCTTTGGGGCCGAATAGACAAAATAGGTCATCCTGAACGTGCCACTACTTATACGCACCTCGAGAGGTGTGCACAGGATTCGGGCACCCCGAAAACCCCAGTGCAGCCCGCGGACCAGGCCCGGGTCGGCCGACGTCTTCTCATCTCGCAACCGGGCCTGGCTACATTGTTTTTTTATCAGCCCCTTGTCATCGTTGCTTATGCTGACCGTCTTGTGTTGGTTGTTTCTCCTTCATTTTATAATTATCATCAACCTAATTACGCCAACTAGAGAACAAAATTATCTCCCATATTCCGCCAGTGAACTTGTTCCTGTGCTTCCTACAGCCAATTTATACGCGCAAACTTCCTAATTTTATCTGCCCACCCAGCATTCAGTCTGCCCCTCATCCACTTGCGTTCTCTTAGAATCCAGTCTGCCATCCCTAGTGACCAGTGGTTGTCTTGTCTTTGCGCTACGTGCCCTCCCCATGACCACTTATTCTTCTTAGTTTCGACTATGATGTCCTGAACATCCGTTTGTTCACTGATACACTCTGCTTTCTTCTTGTTCCTGAATGTTACACTTATCAAGTGTCTTTCCGTTGCTCGCAGCGTAGTCCTCGACTTAAGTTTATCCTTCTTTGTAATCTTCCTGGTTTATGCTCCACGGGTAAGTACCGGTGAGATACAGCTGTTATATACCTTTCTCTTGAGGGATAGTGGTAATTTATCCCTCATGCTTTGAGAATGCTTAACATTACTATATTGGATAAAATGACACATCACCGGAAAACAATATCTTGGCCCCACAGCGAACATTTATAATAAGAAGCCGGACAGGGCTATGGACAGGTAATGCGCTTTGATTATGGCAAAGAAAATAAAAAACAACTAAGTCCAGCATTAAAAAGCCCGACCTTTTGTTTTGGTTCGTTGAGTCGGGCAGGGCAGGCTCTCAGCCTTCTACCGTCGGACTCGGGCACACCTTCGACGCCATCAGCGATGCCCACCCGGGCTGTTAAGTTCTGCGCGCGCACAGCTCTACGCACCTCAACATTAGCACTAGTTAGCAGAAGTAAACGGAAACGCGCGCCAAAATGAAATGAAATGAGCATCTGCGCTGTGACCTGAAGTCGTGAGGACTATTTACGCGAAAGCGCCTCGGCACTACACAGCGCAGATGGCCGCTTCGGCACGCGAGCTTGGGATCCTTACACTTTCCCTCACGGGTGTACAAAAGCGGTAATTCGGGAAACCTTGAGTTCCGGTAGTTGGTGGATGGTCATCGTGGAATGACTAACAGCGCAACAGAGTTGAAGTGTGAAGTCGACAGTGTTACTCTCTTCTACTGTCCGTATCGTTACTCGGTAGGGCTGTTAGTCATTCGGTACCGGATACATACCAGGGCGTCCTTCATTGTCTTCCTCACTTATTGAAAAGAATATTCTTAGAATGCACACACACACATCCAGGCATCAAACACGCACAGCGCTCACTTCTACTTAAGGCGAGTCACTCTCTTCTTGGCTGAACGGAAATTCTTCTTGGAGGCAGCTAGAGCCTTCTCTTTAATCGCTCCTTAAGTATGCCCACAGAGCAATCTTCTCTGTCTGGTAGCGTTAATTTTAATTTATTGTCTTTTGACATATGTAACGAAGTTAGGTAGCACTTTATCTGTAGGGCTACCTAGAACGTACGGTGCACTTTTTGATCAACAGTCCATGCCATCTTGTAGGCATCTGTCCCCATCTCGGTTTGTCTTGGCGGACACTTCATTGTTTACACATGCAAGCTTATGGGCAGGAATGTTGGGCGGAACGGCCAACTTATGTTCCTTTTGAAGCCATCTCTCGACATTTGCCGGAGTGTGTGCGTCGTGAAGGACGCGAAAGCCAACAAGAACGGGACAGTTGACTACAAGATGGTATGACCTGTTTATCAAATATTGCACCTCAGGCTCTAGGTTACCTAAAACTTAAGGCTTAGATAACGTCATTTCGTGTTTCGAAGACATTAGTCAAAAAGGGAGTGATTCTCAGAATCAATGTTAAAACTTCCGAATCGATTAATAAAGCTTACTGTGATTTTTAGAAGCTCTGTGTAGACAACCTAATTTCAATGATATTTTAGGCTATGCAGCTGTTCCCAGGTGAACCTTTAAGTAATAGTGGGTGGTATAAAGTGCGAAACTGAATGGTCTAACATTAGTAAAATTAATTTGCTATGACTGCGGCAAAGAAAATAGAAAGCAATTAAATCCAGCTTTAAAAAGCAAAAGATATGGCATACATGCAATGGTTAGAGTGCTAGTTTACCGGAATGCTGTGAATGGAAATATTACAAAACTTTTTTCCAAATACAAGGAAGCATCAGGGGCATCACACCACCTGACAAAAACGAGACGAGAATTGAGGCAGCTACGCACCATGCCCTACAACGTCTACAAAGTCCATGCCCTACAAGCAACAACGGAGCTGGCCAGCACTCCCCTTTTTCTGTTCTCCTTCTCACTTCCACCTATGTTTCTCACCCCTTGCTGCACTATGTGTAGATCGCTATGCTCTGCTTCCGGGTTTCCCTACTCTGCGCCCTTGCATCAATCCAATTCTGTTTCCGGCAGGAAACGGAATTCATATATGTATCTGCAACGACTGATAAAAAAGCTAGAGAAAGTAGAACTGGAAATGAATGTGACGTTAAACATTCGAAGAAGTTCGCAGCTAGTTTTCTAAGCAAAACTGCTCCGAAGACACATGGCCTGCTCGTTGGCGATGCGACTGCGATGTGGCGTGCGGTGGACGTTGCCCTGCCGTCCACGGCGAGGAACGGGCAGTGCAGGCCATGAGGGCGCGGGCTAGCGTAGCAAAAAATAAGTCGTGTTATAAATGTGGCTCTTTATTAGAAGATGAAGAAGAGAGGTAAGAGCAGACGCTTCTTTCTGTCTCCCATTTCGGGGACACGGCTAAGAGACTACTCAATAGCAGTTAGCAGTTTGCCGAGCTCGCTGCACTTCCAGGTGGCAATGTGAGAGTGTGCGAAACACCGGCGCTCACCGCACTGTCTGCCATGTCAACATCTAACTTTATAAGCGCTGCGCCCGCCTTGCTGGCCTTCAACTAGGAAGCGGCGGCGGTGGCGAATAGGCCGGCTGTCAACAATGGTGGAATGGAGAACGCCCTTAGATCACGTGCTCAAACGTGGCAGCGCCCTTTCGCCGCTGCGAAAAGCGGTCGATTTCGTGAGCAATTTTCCATCGTTGCTTCATATATGTTGCCACGAGTGTGATGTGCTCGGTTTCAATAAACTAAGACTGTGAGCAATACTCGGCTCAGATCGCTGCTCAGTGTTCGAGAACTTTCACGTTTTTAGTAGATCAGTTTCTTAAGGTTGCAAAAAGGACACGAGCACTGAAGATTATTCTAGAGCTGGCGCGACCATTAGTGATAAGGTGGAAAGTTCGGCGTGTGATGTATAAAATAAGGTGCGTCCCAGCGATGGAAACTTGATTGATATGTGGGGTTTAACGTCCCAAAACCACTATATGATTATGAGAGACGCCGTAGTGGAGGGCTCCGGAAATTTAGACCAGCTGGGGTTCTTAATCGTGCACCCAAATCTGAGCACACGGGCCTACAACATTTCCGCCTCCATCGGAAATGCAGCCGCCGCAGCCGGGATTCGAGCCCGCGCCCTGCGGGTGAGCAGCCGAGTACCTTAGCCACTAGACCACCGCGGCGGGGCAAAACGATGGAAACTTCATCGACCGTCGACGTTCTGTGCGCCGCTATCAGTGCCAGTGTGTATCGCCGTAATTTCATTTGTAGTTTAGGGACTACCAGTTCGGCCAAATCAACAATTTTATCATCGACACAAAGTCGACTCCCTTTGCTTTCGTCACGACTGCGTGACAATACTGAGCATACGGGGCGCTGCCTGAATTCTTTTGCATCTAAGCCAGGGTTCTTCTAAGTATCTCGTCCTTGCAAACCCTAATGGCGTTTTTCGGAGTGCCACAGTAGTAATATTTCTTTTTTTTTAGGGGTAAAGCTCCTTATAGCGGCACCTGTTCGTCTCTTGTAGTCGTAGTAGTAGTGTGTAACCAGTCTTACATTTTGACCTCCATGGTGGTACCACTGGGAGATTTCCTCTGTGCGTTGTTGAACAATAAAAAATTCTCAGTGTGCGCGTTAACTAAAAGCTGAATTGTCCGGTCTCTCATTCCTCCATAGCAGCCATTGGCATGTACATTGAGCACTATCTGACAAGAAAAAGTTGCTACGTTATACTCGCTGGGCGTAACCTCCTTGGTTTTAGAAAGGTTTAGTGAGCGTTGGGCCGCAGTGACATGAATACAGTGACCCAGTATATACCGTGAACTCGAGGTGGTTAAAGGTGGGAAGTAGACACGAAGCGCAAGCCGTAAGAAAATGTGTGTGTGCCTCCTCTCATTCAGTCCTGGGAATGTCCGCTGGATGGTGGTGCTTCAATATAAGGAATATATGATGAAAAGATGCGAGATGGTGGTACTTGGAGTGTTAAATAGGTGGACGAACGGACACACAGAGAGATGCATGGACGGACGCATGGATGGCTGCACGGACGGATGGACGCATGGACGGACGCAGGAGTGGATGCATGGACGAACGCAGGGACGGACGCACAGATGGACGTACGGACGCACGGATGGGTGGATGGACGCACGGGTGGCCACACAGACGCACGCATGAACGGACGGAAGCAAGAACGAATGGACGGGCGGATGCTTCGTCCCACTCTCCATCATTCACTCCGTGGATATGCTGGCATTTTTTTTATCATAAACTAAATGAACAATACAACGGGTGGAGGCGTGTTAAGGGACGATATGAAATCTTTAAACAGGAAACAGGAAGAAAGCAACGTGATAGAAGAGGGCTACAAATTTTACGCGGCAGACATTTAGATGTATAACACCTATACATGTATAACACATTCAAGTATCAGATGCAACCAAAACTCCGAAAGCTTTCGTATATTAACTACTACAAACACTAAACGTAAGTGAGCGCACAGAGGAATGAATATAGGTGATAATAACAGTGTCCTTCTCTATACTAAATTTCGTTGACTATTGATTCACATTACTTTAATATCGAAAGATTTCGGTATGCAATATACTGTTATCAAAGTAAGAGGTTTTGGTGGATTTAGGTGCACGTTAATGAAGCCCACCTATGTATATATAAATATATATAGTCCAGTAGATCCTCCGTGAGCGGTCACAACGTGGTTTATTTCGACGTTTCGGCCTAGAGTCTGGCCTTCATCAGGAATAAAGATACAGTTTGTTGGTGCTCAGCTTTATAAAATCTCAAATCTGAGGGCAAGGAAAGAGAAAAAAAAGACAGAAAAAAAGAAAAAAAGAAAAAGGAAAGAAAGAAAAGAAAAAAGAGAAAAATAATATACGGTGGATGCCCCTGGGGTGCCCCCCTTCCACTCTTCCTTCCACTTCCCCCCTCATCTCTCTCCCCCCTCTCCCCTTCACCTTTCTGATGTCAGCGGTCTGTGTATGTTTCCGTTCACTAGCGCATTCCTCCCGATCAGACGGCCCCTCCTGGCACTGGCGGTTCGGTGTGGGGCAAAAAAGAGCTTTTCAGGAAGTCCTAAGCCTTTAACTACTCGGGGTCCCGTAAACAATTCGTCGTAGAAGGACGGAAGCCGCGTATTGTGGCAGAGGCTGGTAAGCGGGCATTTTAGGAAGTTCTAAGCCTTTAACTACTCCGCGCCCTGTCAACATTTCGTCGTAAAAATAGGGGTGCCCCGTATTGCGGTAGGCTGTGCAAGCGGGTGCAATGCGAATTCCTTGCCTGCTTCTAAATTACGCGTGTAGTGGGGGCCTCCCGGCTGTGCACAGGTTTGCTGTTGGGCATGTCGTGCATGGCACAATTGATTGGGTAGTAAAATAAAACAGAAAACAGACGACAGCTGCACTTATGAAGAGTAGTTACACTTGGAATTGTTTTGGGTTGTCCAGTGCCCTTCGCAGCTGCGGTGCCGTGAACTCAGTTACTATTTTCATTGTTGCCGTTATTGTTTTCTAATGCTTTAATTGCTGCAAGTGTACCAGGATTCTCATTTATTCCTGAGGGTGTTAAATCGGTGGATAAGGTATGACTCTCGTTGTTCACGTTCTCGATTTGATTTAAATCCCGTCTCTAGGAGCGTTACTGATAGTTTGTCGAATGCATATATATATATATATATATATATATATATATATATATATATATATATATATATATATATATATATATATATATATATGATTAAAAAAATAAGTTCTGTGGGTCCGGTGCACGTATAGTAAAGAAATAAAGGAGCACACTTAACTTACGAAAATTGGATACCTTTTACTCTACGTTTCGGCCATGCCACGCCCGAAATTCTTTCTCTTGGCTGCCCTTGCCTTAGGAGCATCAGCCCTTTCACTCTGCGTTGGTCTGGGGTGTTTCATTCGAGGGGGTTGACGTTGTCTTGACATTCCACATCTTCGCAAATATATGCCGTGCCAACCACAGTCTCTCTAATCTTGACTTCGGAGGCTTATCCGAAGTGCCGTAGTTTTGATAAGTACAGGCAGTAGGCTTCCGTTTTCTTGTTCACATTAAATTTCTCTTTAATTGGCGAAATTGACTTGATTTCCTTTCATCAGGTATTTTGTTGCACAGACGTGAGGACTGAAATACAACAAAATCTCTGGCGTCTTCTGCGTGCAATCATCCTCAAGCTCTGGTGTGTCATTTTTTGGAATCCTAGATGCCTTCTGCTTTTCCTTCGTACAAGTAACTGTCATGTCGTTTGCTTCATTGATAGTGGATGCTGATGAAATTTCTAAAGACGTGGGCCAGTACTTTGGAAGTATAGCGGTTGTCCTGCACGTGCTCGGATGCTCGTTGCGGTGTTGAAATTGGCGAATTTCCGGCTTTCAGCACGTTCAGCGATTTGTCGCGAGTCTGAGTCGTCTAGCTTAAGTAGAACAAGGTCGCTGCGGAAAAAGCAAAGGCTAGATGGCAGCGACACAGATGAAAAGTGCACGTTAGCTTGTACTTCTGTCCAAATCCTTTGTCTTATGGCCTCCAAGCCAGATTGTCGAGCATTTAATACGTCCGCGAACTTATATTTCACTCTGACCTTGGCTACAATGATCTTATGTTCATAAAGCTCTGCTTCCTCCATCCCTGCTTCTGAATGATCGATGTGAACTGCGTCTTCTATTTCCTTGTCTATTTTTTTAGGAAGGTTGTAATGCTCAATCGAAATTCGATGAATATATCGTAACTCACTTACTGACGGACGCTCTACGTGTACTAGACGTTCAATGTTGGTGATGGCTTCTGTGACAGCCTTGCGCACTTCATTTCGCCTTGCGAACAGGGTCTCCATTATCTAGTTCAGTGTCGGAAACATAAGATATCACTGGCCGGTCACGTCACTAGGTGAAGTCACAGTAAATGTGGTGTCCGTCACAAACGCTTCACAGCACGAAGTCCCAAGCAATTTCGAGGTGTCATGCTTCTTGATCTGGTTTTCGAAACGGTTAGGCTTTGCACATCAGCTTCAATCTACGGCGGCTTCACAAAAGTCCTCGAGGCTGCGACTGCGGTCGAAATTCGTGAAGGCCACTCCGCCTCACCTCCGAAGGTCCTTCCTCCCGGGTTTCGGCACCAAAATGTAGAGAAAAGGACAAGCCGCCGGGCCCATGGCGAAGCCCACCCGTCAATCTCTTCTTTATGTTGTTGTTGTTGTTGTTGTTGTTGTTGTTGTTGTTTCCCTGTGCAAATGGCTCGTACCCAAAGAAGGGGATTGGCCGATTATAAGGTGAATTATTATTTTGAACACTGCTCTGATCCTAATGATGATATCGCCACTCCTCATCTTCTGCATAATTTTCTACAGTTTTTTCGCTCCGGATTTCTCCACGCACCTACAACGTCTCAAAGAAGTTTTGGCACGTGTGAGCAATGACGGCTTGCAACTAAATCCGAAGAAGTGCCGCTTTGCAGCACGGCAACTCACCAGCCTAGGGTACGTTGTGTCCAAGGATGGCATTCTTCCTGATCCAGCCAAGCTTCGGGCCGTGGCCAAATTCCCCAAACCGTCAAAGAACTGCGTAGTTTCGTGGGCCTGTGCTCATACTTTCAACGCTTCATACGAAACTTTGCCACGATCATATCACCACTGACGAAGCTCCTTGGAAGTAACAGGCCCCTCAGTTCGTGGTCCTCCAAGTGCGACCACGCGTTCGTAAAGATCCGCCATTTATTGACGTCTCCTCCTATTTTACGCCACTACGACCCTGCGGCCCCAACGGAGGTGCACACGCACGCAAGCGGTGTAGGCCTCGGCGCTGTCCTGGCGCAGAGCAAACCCGGCTTCCCTGAATATGTCGTGGCATATGCAAGTGGTATGCACACGAGAGCTGAGATCAACTACACCGTCACGGAGAAAGAGTTCCTGGCGATTGTCTGGGCCCTTACAAAGTTTCGACCTTATGTGTATGCATCGCCCATTTGATGTCGTCACCTGCCATCATGCACTATGCTGGCTGCCATCATTGAAGGATCCTTCAGGCCGTCTCGCCCATTGGGCTCCTCGCTTACAAGACTACGACATTCAGGTGCTGTATCGCAACGGACGCCAGCATGCTGATGCCGACGCCCTATCGCGCTCCCCTCTGCCTGAAGATGACGTGCCCCGCTCAGTATCCTCAATTGCTGTTTCTGCCATCGATTTTGAAATCATCGCTACCGAACAGCGAAAGGATAATTGAATCGCCCCACTTATCTGGTTGCTTTCTGATCCGTCCGCAACACCATCCACGTGCACCTTGCGTCGTCGAGCTCACCATTTTGCCATTCGAGACCGTCTCATACACCGACGCAATTACGAAGCCAATGGCCGGCAGTGATTACTCGTGATACTCCTCAGTATGCGGTCGGAGATACATGAAGCCTTTCATTCTGATCCGCAATGCATGCACTTTGGGGTATCTAAAACCTACCACAGCATTCGAGAACGCTTCTTCTGGCGCAGGATGTACCGCTACGTGCAGCAGTTCGTTCGCTCCCTCATCAAGCACCGCATTAATAGTGCTGATTCTCCTCTCATCTACTGCCGACCATACCGGGTTGCTGCCACAGAGCGTAAGATAATTCAAGAAGTCAACAAGATATTGGCCAAAGGAATTATTGAACCCTCCTCGAGCCTTTGGGCATCTTCTGTTGTACTCGTTAAGAAGAAAGATGACACGTGGTGCTTCTGCGTTGATTACTGCCATCTTAATCGAATCACGAAGAAGGACGTTTATCTTCTCCCCGAATTGATGACGCACTTGATTGTCTTCATGGCGCGCGATACTTTTCTTCAATTCACCTACGTTCTGGCTATTGGAAGATTGCGGTGGACGAAAAAGACCCCGAAAAGACTGCGTTTGTAACCCCCGACGGCCTACACCAATTCAAGGTGATGCCGTTTGGGCTATGCAACGCCTCAGCCACGTTTGAGCGTATGGTGGACTCGCTGTTACAAGGACTGCAATGGTCAACTTGCCTGTGCTACCTGGATGATGGCCTTCAATATTCGCCTACATTTGAGACACACCTCCAGCGTTTGTCAGCGGTTCTCAACGTCTTCCGCACTGCTGGTCTTCAACTAAACTCGTCGAAATGTCACTTCGGCCACCAGCAGATTACGATGTTGGGCAACCTTGTCGACGCATCAGGTGTGCAGCCTGACCCGGAGAAAATTTGTGCCGTGACGAGCTTTCATTTACCTCAGTCTGTCAAGGACGTCCGGAGCTTTGTGGGACTTTGTTCCTATGTTAGAAGGTTCGTAAAAGATTATGCAACGATCGCTCGACCACTCACCAACCTTATCAAGAAAGACGTGACTTTTACGTTGGGTTCCGCTCAAGCTGCCGCTTTTTCTCACCTCATGACCCTTCTCAGGACTCCACCTATATTAGCACACTTTGACCCGTCCGCTCCGACAGAAGTCTGTACTGATGCGTGTGGTCACGGGACTGGAGCCGTCCTAGGCCAACGCCAGCGGGGACACGACCGAGTTATCGCCTACGCTAGCTGCCTTCTCACAGCTTCCGAGCGCAACTATTCAATAACAGAGTGTGAACGTATTGCTCTTGTTCGGGCAGTCACGAGGTTCCGCCATTATTTATTTGGCATGAATTTCTCCGTAATAACGGACCACCAAGCGCTGTTGGCTTTCGTAACTGAAGGATCCTACTGGCCGGCTTGGGCGCTGGGCTCTGCGACTGCAAGAATATACCTATAGGTATCACTCACTTGTACGTGACTGTATATATACAGTCACGTACAAGTCGGGACACCTACATCAGGACACAGACTGCCTCTCCCGCTACCCGGTCGATGAACTGAGCACCATCCCTGACACAGACATCGATACTTGCGTCTTCTCTGTTTCGCAACTGACCCGCATCGGTAACGATCAACGCCGTGATGAATCCTTGCGTGCACTATAATCGAACATCTCGAATCACCATTTTCCGACAGGTCCCATTGCTCGTTCGTCCTCCACGATGGTGTACCATACCACCAGAACTTCTACCCAGATGGACCAGCCCAGCTGCTCCTCATTCCAAAACAACCCCACTCGGCAATTATCCACGAACTCCATGACCTTCCAACTTCCGGTCACGTTGTTGTGTCACGCACTTACGACCGGATTCACCGACGCTTCTTGTGGCCAGGGCTTTCGCGCTCAGTCGGAAGATACGTTGTGGCTTGTGATAAATGTCAGAGCCGCAAAACACTATCGACGCTTCCCGCCGGGCACCTTCACCCACTTGACATTTCGTCAGAACCTTTCTTCTGCGTTGGCTTAAACCTCCTGGGCCCTTTTCCCTTGTCTTCTTCTGGCAACAGGTGGATAGCTGTGGCCACAGACTACGCCACACGCTACGCCATCACACGAGCACTTCCAACAAGCTGCGCCACAGATGTCGCCGACTTCCTCCTCAAGGAGTGATCTTGCAACATGGAGCTCCACGCCAGCTGCTTACAGACCGTGGCCGCACCTTTATATCAAAGGTCACAGCCGATATCCTTCAGTCGTGTGAAATGAGGCACAAGCTCACTATACGTCGCACCACCCGCAGACAAATGAACTCACGGAGCGTCTGAATCGAACACTTACAGACATGCTTGCGCAATACGTTTCTTCCAACCACTCCGACTGGGACCTTGCTTTGCCATACGTGACATTTGCATAAAACTTATAAGTGTTAGATGCAATGTTACCGCACGAAGGCGACGACATCGTCCGTGACACCGACATGTTTACGGAACACGCGGAAGAAGGTAGGCATCTTGCACATTTACGGATCAGCCAGCAGCAAGAGTACGATGCAGGCCGCTACAATGCTCACCGCAGAACAGTCGTCTACCAAACTGGCGACAAAGTATGGGTTTGGACGCCCGTGCGGAAACGAGGACTTTCCAAAAAGCTCTTAAGAAGATACTTTGGACCGTACCTAGTGTGGCGACGACTGAGCGATGTCACTTACGAAGTTCTTCCCGGTAGTTCGTTTAGTACAAGGCGTCGCCAAAACCATCCTGAACTCGTTCACGTAGTGCGCATGAAGCCTTACGTCAGCGAGTGATTGCGTGAGACTTTTGTTGAAAAAAAACTGCATTACAGTCCGCATCGGGGCGATGCTCTTTGAGAGGGAGGCAAATTGACGTGCGTGTACATGTGGACGAAAACGATGATGAAGGATTTAGTGAACACGAGGTAGTGGGCCTCTAACTTCACTCGCGACCGAAGAAGACGATCTTATAGCTCAGCTGTTCAGAACACGCTGCTTTCGTTGTCGTAAGGTGCACTTGTGTTTTGTTCGCATTGTACCGCGACAATATAATGGATTCGAGACGGTAAACCCCACATACCAATCAACTGCTATACTGTCATTACGACCGGGCTTTGCGCGCCAAAGTGCATGAATAATTTCACGAAGTCTGGAAGCTGAGTTGTTTTCCAAGAGACTCGAAAAAGAATTTTCTTTCTGCCGGAAAAATGAAACGTGACAAGTTGCATTACACGAATACATCATTCATATTCAGCCTAAGTTTGTAACGGGTTGAGCGTAAGTTTGCAAGCAAACCTTTGCCGGCAACAACCCTGTTTATGTCAAAATATTGGACAGACGAATATCAGCTGTATGCCTAAAGGACTTCGGTTCACGTGCGCATGAATCCAACATTTTAATTCATAAACATTCCTTACTGCACTTGGTTGCTCCTGTATCTGCCTTTGATTTTTGCTTTCAGCTTTTTTTGTGATGCGAAATATATAATGGAATATATTATGCGTGTTTCTCTGCAGATGAGAGTCTTTTTAGAATAATTCAAAAACCACAATGTGATTATGAGAGACACCGCATATAGTGGATGGCTCCGGAAATTTTGAACATATGTTGCTATTTAGCGCGCACCCAAGTCCAATTACTCCGGCCTCTGGCATTTCAGCTCCATTGAAATGGGACCGCTGCAGCCGAAACTTGGTACCGCTACCTATGGGTCTCTTTTTGAGCATCCTAACCTTTAAGAAGCCACGGCAGCTCTCCTTTTTTATATTTTTTTTCTGTGATGTAAGTGCGCCTTCTGTGCTGGTCTGATGCCCACGTTTATACGTGTGCAGTCTAAATTCTCTTGTTCCCTGTTCTTGTGTTTCAAGGTTACCTCTCCGTCCTGTCTTATATCATGCCGAAGTCAACGTTTCAAATCATTTACGATCCTTGTGAAGCGATCAGTGGCAGTCCTCAGCAAATCCTGCTATGGTGCGTTTTTATCGTGCAATGCTTCTATATATAATTGATAATTCAGTTGCTTCTGTCAATGCAACCACAAAATTATTGCGCACAAATAAATGACTTGCACACTTTGTAATAATAAGAGGAACTGGAGGAATTTACGAACGAATAAATACACACGCGCACTATTTAACCCATTAGGTACCAGCGTTACCTTTTCGTCATGCATTTTCCAACAAATCCTTTCAAGTTATTTAGCTTTAGGAAACCTCTCCGGAATACCAGTAATGTATCTTGCGAAAGCCTAGGGTACCCTTTATTGATTAGGTGTGGTGAAGTTTTCTATGTTTATTGGGGAGGTGCCAAAGCAGGCGCCAAATAGTGGTTCTACATTTCACCACGTCGGCATGCAACGCACCTATGAGTAAATGGATATTTTTTATATTATCAATTTTTAATAACGTGGCGCACATGATCTTGAAGCTGACCTGTACTGTGGGATCTGCGATGAAAATTTGGAACAGATTAAACAATGTTTTCCTTTCGAACAAGCGTGTTATTTTACGTGTTAGCATGTGGTCCCACTGTAGGTTTTTAGGTTCCCGATTTTGTTCAAGAATGTTACATCGTTTTACGCTCCTTGTAGGGAGATTCCGCAGTACTCATGCGCCAATTTACTGTATGCCCAGGTTTCATTAAGAGGATATAGCTAGAATACCCCAAGAAAACGATAAATATGCATTGGCTATCTACGCTTACTAGCTGTTTGATTGATTTGATTTGTGGGGTTTAACGTTCCAAAACCACATATGATTATGAGAGACGCCGCAGTCGAGGGCTCCGGAAATTTCGACTACCTGGGGTTCTTTAACATGCACCCAAATCTGAGCACACGAGCCTACAACATTACCGCCTCCATCGGAAATGCAGCCGCCGCAGCCGGGATTCGATCTCGCGACCTGCGGATCAACAGCCGAGTACCCTAGCCACTAGACCACCGCGGCGGGGCACTTACTAGCTGTTAAAAGGCTACCACATAGACGAAAGTGTCGCAGGTTAGGATTTCACTTGTGTCATCGAAAATTTAAGTATAATAAGGAATAACTCTTGAATTTTAACATCGAAAATACGATATGATTATGAGGAACGCCATAGTTGAGGGCTCCGGAAGTTTTGCCCCCTGGCATTCTACCTAAATTGTAGACAGCCTCATAGGCAGCTTAGAGCAGGCGTTAAATATCTGCTTGATGACGGCCGTCACAGTGGTGGCTGTGACTGTGATGAAGATCAAGCAGAGTATGAAGAACGAGGCGAGGGATCACCAAGCCAACTATCAGCCCAGGTGCAGGAGACGTAAGCCTTGCCGCGAAGTTACCTTCAAGTGCGGAGAAAAAGACAAAGAAAAGTTCATCGCTCTAATGCAGTTACCAGATATAACTACTTCACGGGAGTAATGACATATAACTATTTCACAGGAGTAATGACCAGGTGTACGCAGCAATAAAGAAAAAAGTCTACTGTATTGTAATTCATTAAAAGAAGGGGTGATGAGCAACACTTACTTTGCGAGGTAGCCACAAACAACTGGTGGTGCTTATTCGCAGCACATGATCCAGCGTCACTGAACGTGAATTCCGGATGTAAATCCCTCAAAGCTACCAGATATGGGGAGATAACAAGCGAAAAGGAACTGGCCATCAAACAACGCCAATTCTTGCTGAAAGAGCGCGTTGTGAAACGCATTTTTAATAAGAAAACAGTCCACTTCATCGAAACTGTGCCGAACGTCAAAAGGCACATGTGCAATGGGGAGAACTGCAACAAAATGGTAACCACACAGTGCAGCAAATGATTTATTGATTCAATCATTGATTGATTAACTGATTAATTGATAATTGATTGATTGATGAAGTGATTGATTGATTGATTAACTGATTAATTGATTGATTGATTGATTGATTGATTGATTGATTGATTGATTGATTGATTGATTGATTGATTGGTGTGTGAGGTTTAACATCTCAAAACCACCACAAGATTATGAGAGACGGCGTAGCGGAGGGCTGCGGAAATTTCGACCACCTGGGGTTTTTTTCCATGCACCCAAATATGAACACATGGGCCTACAGCATTTTCACCTCCATCGAAAATGCAGCCGCCGCCGTCGGGATTCGACTCCACGGCCTGCGGGTCAGCAGCCTCTAGACCACCACTAGACCGCCACTAGACCACCACAGAAGAAGAAGAACTCTCCAGCAAATATGACGTCGGCATATGCATCCAATGCTTCATACCATTCCCCATTGAATGTCTAACGAATCTCTAAATTTATTTTTCGCGATGTGTCAGGGTCTGAAGTATTATTTAACGTTTTTCAATTATTGTTGTAGCCTAAGAGGCCAGCGTGGTCATATGGTCATGGACCACATCTTGTAAACTAAAAGCTCGTTCACGACGAAATTTTCAGTTTGATCTATGAAGGCACAGATACGATTAAAATGGCATCTGATTTCATAATACTCATACAAAAAAAACAGGTACCTAATGCGTTTTCTTTATGCAAGCATTATTTAGAGCATAGATTCGCACACGCTACCTGTCTCGGCGCAGTGAGGCGGGAGAGGGGGAGCGTGGGAGAGGAGACAGGGGGAGCGGATTCGTATGCACAGTAAGGGTGGTCACGCGGCACACCAGATTTAGCTCGACACTAAGCTGCTTCGCATGACCCCGATGCGGTGGTCTAGTAGCTAAGGTACTCGGCTGCTGACCCGCAGGTCGCGGGATCGAATCCCGGCTGTGGCGGCTGCATTTCTAATGGAGGTGGAAATGTTGTATGCCCGTGTGCTCAGATATGGGCGCACGTTAAAGAACCCCAGGTGGTCGAAATTTCCGGAGTCCTCCACAACGGCGTCTCTCATATTCATATGAAGGTTCTGGGAAGGTTAAACCCCACATATCAATCAAATCTGCTTCGCACCTAAAAAAAGAAAAACAGCAGATACAGAATAAGAAAGTGCAGGCATAACAGGACAAAAAGGCACAGATAATGCGCTTATGAAAGGTTTCTTGAGATGCTGCACATTGACGTATGGATCGTTTTGGTAAGGACTCAAGGTGAACTATAGTGCGTATACAATGCAGCCACAATTTGTTACCAAGAAATGTCAGCAATAACATAGATAAAAAAATTTTCTTGTTATCTTGACAGGATATTTTACAGCCTGCTGCCTCCCGGCCCTTTATCCTGCACAACATGAATGTTGCCAATTAAAATAAACGCGTAAATTATACAGTGATTTTGGCACAAAAGTCGTTCCAACCGCTTTTAGGCAGCTTAGCAACATTACTATGTGTGTGTTGATATACACGGCTGCTGATATATATAAATATATATATATATATATATATATATATATATATATATCAGCAGCCGTGTATATCAACACACACATAGTAATGTTGCTAATATATATATATATATATATATATATATATATATATATATATATATAGATATATATATATATATATATATATATATATATATATATATATATATATATATATATATATATATATATATATATATAGGCTCATAAAGAGTGTACCACACTTGCCGCCATGGCTACTAGTGGCGCTGACTAACACTCCCACGTTTAAATTGACATAGATACCCAATAAAGTGGCTGGGGGATAGCTGTCGTGGTAGCTCAGTGGTAGAGCATCGAACGCTTTATTCGAAGGTCGCAGGTTCGGATCCTGCCCACGGCAAGTTATCTTTTCACCCACTTTTCTTTCTTCTCATTTGCATTACAATTGGCCTAATAACTTCCCCTATACCTTCCTTGGCATTATTGTCTGTTAGATGTCATTATTATAGTGTGAAACACAAAAAATGAGGCCTTAAGTATACACTTGTTTCCCTTATTCATTAACGAGGGCCTCGTACTGGCAGGCTTAATGCCTCTGGGTTGTATACGGGGGACTATTGGTCAGCTGCCAGTTAGTAATACGTTCACGAGCTACGTGACCCCAAACATTCTCATAAAGAGTGTACCACACTCGCCGTCATGGCTACTAGTGGCGCTGACTGACACTCCCACGTTTAAATTGACATATATACCCAATAAAGTGGCTGGGGGATAGCTGTCGTGAGAGCTGAGTGGTAGAGCATCGAACGCGTTATTCGAAGGTCACAGGTTCGGATCCTGCCCACGGCAAGTTATATTTTCACCCAATTTTCTTTCTTCTCATTTATATTACAATTGGGTAATAACTTCCCCTATACTTTCCTTGGCATTATTGTCTGCTAGATTTCATTATTATTGTGTAAAACACGAAAAACGAGCCCTCAAGTATACACTTGTTTCCCATATATATATATATATATATATATATATATATATATATATATATATATATATATATATATATATATATATATATATATATATATATATATATGTATATATATATATATATATGTATGTATATACTTGTTTTGTATACATTTGTTTCCCATATATATATATATATATATATATATATATATATATATATATATATATATATATATATATATATATATCCCATATATATATATGCACTTGTTATATATATATATATATAAGGGAAACAAGTGTATACTTGAGGGCTCGTTTTTCGTGTTTTACACAATAATAATGACATCTAACACACAATAATGCCAAGGAAGGTATAGGGAAGTTATTAGGCCAATTGTAATGTAAATGAGAAGAAATAAAAGTGGGTGAAAAGATAACTTGCCGTGGACAGGATCCGAACCTGCGACTTTCGAATAACGCGTTCAATGCTCTACCACTGAGTTAGCACGACAGCTATCCCCCAAGCTACTTTATTGGGTATCTTTGTCAACTTAAACGTGGGAGTGTCAGTCAGCGCCACTAGTAGCCATGGCGGCGAGTGTGGCACACTCTTTATGAGCCTGTTTGGCGTCACGTAGCATGTGAACTTATTACCAACTGGCAGCTGATCAATGGCCCCTCGTATACAACCTAAAGGCACTAAGTCTGCCAGTACAAGACCCTCAATAATGAATAAGGGAAACATGTGTATACTTAAGGGCTCGTTTTTCATGTTTTACACAATATTAATGAAATGTAACAGACAATAATGCTAAGGAAAGTACAGAGGAAGTTATTAGACCAATCGTAATGTAAATTAGAAGAAAGAAAAGTGGGTGAAAAGATGACTTGCCGTGGGCAGGATCTGAATATATATATATATATATATATATATATATATATATATATATATATATATATATATATATATATATATATATATATATATATATATATAAGGGAAAGAAGTGTATACCTAAGGGCTCGTTCTTCCGTGTTTTAACACAATATTAATGAGATCTAACAGACAGTAATGCCAAGGAATGTACAGGGGAAGTTATTAAAACCAATAGAATGTAAATAAGAAGAAAGAAAAGTGGATGAAAAAATTACCAACTGCTCACAGTTGGTAATTTTTTCATCCACTTTTCTTTCTTCTTATTTACATTCTATTGGTTTTAATAACTTCCCCTGTACATTCCTTGGCATTACTGTCTGTTAGATCTCATATATATATATATATATATATATATATATATATATATATATATATATATATATATATATATATATATATATATATATATATATATATATATATATATATGTATATATATATATGTATATATATATATATATATATATATATATATATATATATATATATATATATATATATATATATATATATATATATATATATATATATATATATATATATATATATATATATATATATATATATATATAGTCCTGTAGATCCTCCGTGAGCGGTGACAACGTGGTTTATTTCGACGTTTCGGCCTAGAGTGTGGCCTTCATCAGGATTAAAGATACAGTTTGTTGGTGCTCAGCTTTATACAATCTCAAATCAGAGGGCAAGGAAAGAGGACAGGAGAGGACAAACAACTTTATTTGGTCCTGAGAGTTAAGGCAGAAAGAGAAAAGAAAGACAGAAAAGAAAAAAAAGGAAAAAAAGAAATAAAAATAAAAAGGAAAGAAAAAGAAGAGAAAAGAGAAGAAGAAGAGAAAAATAATATACGGTGGACTCCCCTCGGGCGCCCCTCTTCCACTCTTCCTTCCACCTCCCCCCTCCACTCTTCCCTCCACTTCCCCCTTCATCTCTCTCCCCTTTCTCCCTTTCACCTTTCTGATGTCAGTGTGCTGTGTATGTTTCCTTTCACTAACGCCTTCCTTCCGATCAGACGGCGCCTCCTGGCACTGGCGGTTCGGTGTGGGGCAAAAAAGAGCTTTTTTGGGAAGTCCTAAGCCTTTAACTACTATATTTTAGGAAGTCCTAAGCCTTTACCTACTCGGAGTCCCGTAAAAAATTCGTTGTAGAAGGAGGGGTGCCGCGTATTGTGGCAGAAGCTGGTAAGCGGGCATTTTAGGACGTTTTAAGCCTTTAAGTACTCGGCGCCCTGTCAACATTTCGTCGTAATAAGAGGGGTGCCCCGTATTGCGGTA
Source organism: Rhipicephalus microplus (assembly GCF_043290135.1). Lineage (NCBI taxonomy): Eukaryota > Metazoa > Arthropoda > Arachnida > Ixodida > Ixodidae > Rhipicephalus > Rhipicephalus microplus. The sequence goes on from NC_134701.1 coordinate 78,764,604, forward strand.
GAGGCTGGCAAGCAGGCGCAATGCGAATTGCTTGCCCGCTCCTGGATTACGCGTGTAGTGGGGGCCTCCCGGCTGTGCACAGGGTTGCTGTTGGGCATGTCATGCATGGCACAATTGATTGGGTAGTAAAATAAAACAGTGCAGCGGTCCTAATATATATATATATATATATATATATATTGTTGAGGCGTTTAATAGCCGGTCCACAGCGAGCAAGCACAATGGCGACAGTAACGGCCAAGCACGGGCTCTCAGTGCGAGCGGCGTCCTTGTTGGGTAGCCCCACTAGAATGTACTCAAGAGTTCGACCCATTTCATAGTTCGGAGGCTTCGCTACAATTACCCCGGGGTCGAAGAGGGAGCCGCCTGGCGACCTAACAGCTTGTTATTATGAGCGGGTCATAATAAGCCTTCAGGCGCTCCACGTTGACGATGTCTCGCCCACGGCGGCGCATGTCCGAAGATTGTTCAACGGGTTCGATCAGATAGTTGACGGGTGAGGTGCACTCGATGACACGGTAGGGGCCTTCGTATTTGGGACGTAGTTTGGAAGAGAGGCCAGCGGCAGAGGTCGGGATCGAGAGCCATACAAGCGCACCATGCAGGAAGGAACGTGGGCTCAGAAGTGGTGCTGGCATCACGGATACTCTTCTGCCGCTCTTGCTCTTGCGTCGTAAGTCTTGGCAAGCTCGCGACACTCTTCAGCAAGCCTGGCTGTCTCGGAAATAGGTGTACAATCAGATGGATCCGGCGTGTACGGGAGTATTGTGTCCATGGTGTGCGACGGGTGCCTTCCGTACAGCAAGTAGAAAGGTGAAAAACCAGTCGTGCTCTGAGGGGCGGTGTTGTAGGCGTAGGTGACGAAGGGCAGTATATTATCCCAATTAGTGTGGTTGGCAGCGACGTACATAGAAAGCATGTCGCCGAGAGTGCGGTTAAAGCGTTCGGTGAGGCCATTCGTCTGTGGGTGGTAAGCAGTAGTTTTGCGGTGGACAGAATGGCACTCCGTCAGAATGGCTTCGACGACTTCCGACAAGAAGACACGGCCTCGATCGCTGAGAAGCTCTTGGGGTGGTCCGTGGCGCAGTATAAATCGATGCAGCAGGAAGGACGCAACATCGCGCGCAGCAGCCGCAGGGAGAGCGGCGGTTTCGGCGTATCGCGTTAAATGGTCAACGGCAACGATGGCCCAGCGGTTACCAGCCGACGTCAGAGGAAGTGGTCCATACAAATCGATACCTACGCGCCCAAAGGGACGTTCAGGGCAAGGTAACGGTTGTAGACTGGCGTGCGACATGTGAGCTGACGGTTTACGGCGTTGGCAAGTGAGGCAAGAGCGAACGAACTGCTGCACATAGCGGTACATCCCGCGCCAGAAGTAGCGTTGTCGAATGCGATGGTAGGTTTTGAATACCCCAGAGTGCGCGCATTGCGGATCAGAATGGAAGGATTCACATATCTCTGACCGCAGACTGCGGGGTATCACGAGTAACCACTGCCGGCCGTCGGCGTCGTAATTGCGTCGGTGTAGAAGGCCGTCACGAATGGCGAAATGGCGAGCTTGACGACGCAATGCACGCGTGGATGGCGTTGCGGATGGATCAGAGAGCAAGTCGATCAGCGGGCCGATCCAATTATCCTTTCGCTGTTCGGTAGCGATTATGTCAACGTCAATGGCAGAAACAGCAGCCGAGGATACTGAGCAGAGCACATCACCTTCAGGCAGAGGGGAGCGCGAGAGGGCGTCGGCATCAGCATGCTGGCGTCCATTGCGGTACAGCACGCGGATGTCGTAGTCTTGTAAACGAAGAGCCCAACGGGCGAGACGGCCTGAGGGATCCTTCAATGATGAAAGCCAGCATAGTGCATGATGGTCGGTGACGACATCGAATGGGCGACCATACAAATACGGTCGAAACTTTGTAAGAGCCCAGACGATCGCCAGGCACTCTTTCTCCGTGACGGTGTAGTTTGTCTCAGCTCTCGTGAGCGTACGGCTTGCATATGCTACGACATATTCAGGGAATCCGGGTTTGCGCTGCGCCAGGACAGCGCCGAGGCCTACACCGCTGGCGTCTGTGTGCACCTCCGTCGGGGCCGTAGGGTCGTAGTGGCGTAGAATGGGAGGAGATGTCAACACATGGCGGAGCTTCGCGAACGCGTCGTCGCACTCAGACGACCACGAATTGAGGGACCCGTTACTTCCAAGGAGCTTCGTCAGCGGTGATATGATCGTGGCAAAGTTTCGTATGAAGCGTCGGAAGTACGAGCACAGGCCCACGAAACTACGCAGTTCTTTGACGGACGCAGGTTTGGGGAATTCGGCCACGGCCCGAAGCTTGGCTGGGTCAGGAAGAATGCCATCCTTGGACACGACGTACCCAAGGATGGTGAGTTGCCGTGCTGCAAAGCGGCACTTCTTCAGATTTAGTTGCAAGCCGGCATTGCTGACACGTGCAAAAACTTCTTTCAGGCGTTGGAGGTGCGTAGAGAAATCTGGAGCGAACACAACAACGTCATCGAGGTAACACAAGCACGTGTGCCATTTCAAGTTGCGCAGAACGGTGTCCATCATGCGCTCAAAGGTCGCAGGTGCATTACATAGACCAAACGGCATGACGTTGAATTCGTACAAGCCGTCGGGTGTGATGAACGCAGTCTTCGGTCGAGCGTCATCAGCCATGGGTACTTGCCAGTACCCCGAGCGCAGATCAAGAGAAGAAAAAAATTCGGCTCCGTGAAGGCTGTCAATTGCGTCATCGATGCGCGGCAGTGGGTAAACATCCTTGCGAGTGATCTTATTGAGCCGTCTGTAGTCTACACAGAACCGCGCAGAACCATCTTTCTTCGCAACAAGAACAACAGGAGACGCCCATGGACTGTCCGAGGGCCGAATAACGTCGCGTCTGAGCATATCATCAACCTGCTCGTTAATTTCCCGACGTTCAGCAGGCGACACGCGGTAGGGACGTTGCCGTAATGGTGGATGGGCACCAGTGTCGATACGATGCGTAACAGCGGACGCACGACCGAGAGAACTTCGCCCGACATCGAAAGAAGAACGATATTCTCGCAACAGGTTCAGAAGCTGGGAACGCTGTACCGACGTGAGGTTGTCATCAATGCAAGGGCCAAATACATCAGGAGATGACGAATCAGAAGTGGAAACAGCACTGATGGTACGCAAATTGGGACAACGCGAGTCATCAGGTACGTCCAGGACTTGTGCGTTATCCACTGGTTCCACTCTGCCGAGACATTCCCCTCGAACCAAGGTAACAGTGTACGGGGATGGGTTGGTCACGAAAATAGAGGCGTTGCCCTGGGTGATTTGCATGGTCGCGAAAGGTACTAGCAACCCTTTCCTTCGGCAAGCACGGTCGGATGGCGAAACGAGTGCAATTGTGTCGGAGAGTCCAGCGCAGTAGACAGATACACCCATCGTGGAGCTTGGATGCACTCGGGTATCGTCTTTCACGAGAATCTTGCTCACTTTCGAAGAACTGTCTTCCGGCGTCAAATGCGAGAAGGGGGAGAGTTCAATTTCGGCGGCGGCACAATGGATGACGGCGTCGTTGCGGGAGAGAAAATCCCACCCCAGGATGACGTCATGAGAGCATGCGGGAATGATGATGAATTGGGCGACATACAGAACGTCCTGAACGACAACGCGAGCTGTGCACCCTGCTGTAGGATGGATACGATGCAAACCGGCGGTACGAAGGGACAATCCAGAAATTTGCGTCGTCACTTTACGAAGCAAGCGGCAAAATTTTTCTTCCATAACGGATACTGCAGCTCCTGTGTCAATAAGAGCAGATGCGTGAACACCGTCCACAAGCACGTCAATGACATTAGATGGGCGGCTCTGAGGGCTTTCACAATGCGATAGCATCGCAGTCCTTGCCTCGGGGACTGCGACGACTAGTTTTCCCGCTCGTGAGCAGCTGAACTTGGCCGCATGGGGGACGGGGAACGACGTCGTGGAGACGGTGACCTACGAGAAGATGAAGCTAGGCGAGTTGGCGGTGGCATAGACGGCGTTTCCTCGTGATAGGTACGCCTAATCTGGCCAGCAACAGGCGACGAGATATGGGGCGTCTGTACGCGAGTGCAATAACGTGCTACGTGGCCGGCGTAACCGCAGGCAAAGCAAATGGGCCGGTTGTCGGATGTGCGCCATCGGTTCGCCGGGGTAGGTCTTGTCCATGACGCAAGAGCCGATGGACGGAACGGTGGCTGGAAAGGCTGCAGGGGGTGCTGGAGCTGAGTCTGAGAGGTCACGTCAACATACGTAGCCGGCATACCCGCTGCAAAGGATGGAGGTCGTGCGGCAGCTTCGGCGTAAGTCAGTGGGGCGGGCGCTTGAACGACTGGAGGCGGCCTGGCGACCACTTGGGCGTAACTTGGGGGTACAGGAGCCGGAAGCTGTTGTGGGTGGTACGCAGGCATAACCTCCGCTATTTCCTGCTCAATCGCTCGGCGGATGGGGGGGAAAATGGTAGTGGCCGATTGTTGAGCAGCCGGTGGGTGGGCGAAGGGCAGGAGAGAGAACTGCCGTGCGATTTCCTCACGTATGAAGGACTTGAGGTCTGCCAGCAGTGCCACCTGGTCACAGCTCGCCTCCAAGCCTGCAAGCCCTGCATCTCGTGGTGTGGAGCGACGGGTCATCGAACGCTGCCGGCGGAGCTCCTCGTAGCTCTGGCACAGCGTGATGACCTCAGCTACTGTGCCTGGGTTTTTGGACAGCAGCATCGTGAAGGCATCATCGGCAATGCCCTTCATGACGTTCCGGATCTTGTCTGATTCGGACATGCTGTCGTTGCATTTCTTGCATAGGTCCAAGACGTCTTCAATGTAGCTGGTGAATGATTCACCGGCCTGCTGAGCGCGTTCGCGTAAGCGCTGCTCGGCTTGCAGCTTACGAACGGCAGGGCGGCCAAAAACGTTGGTGATAGCGGTCTTAAAATCGGACCAGGTTGCGAAATCAGACGCGTGGTTGTTATACCACATGCCGGCCACACCCGCGAGGTAGAAAACCAGGTTGCCGAGTTTACCTGCCTCGTCCCAATGATTGGGGACGCTGACGCGTTCGTACATCACGAGCCAGTCCTCGACGTCGGTGCCATCCGCGCCGGTGAAGACAGGTGGGTCGCGGATGCGGGGGACACCGGAACATGGCGTCGGCGCAGGAGGAAGCGTTTGCTGAGCGGCGTCTTGTTGCATGGTTGAAGGCACGGTACGGGATCTAAGCTCCAAGGGCATCGAATGTGAACCGAAGATGTTTGAAGGGCACAGCACTCTCCACCAAAATGTTGAGGCGTTTAATAGCCGGTCCACAGCGAGCAAGCACAATGGCGACAGTAACGGCCAAGCACGGGCTCTCAGTGCGAGCGGCGTCCTTGTTGGGTAGCCCCACTAGAAGGTACTCAAGAGTTCGACCCATTTCATAGTTCGGAGGCTTCGCTACAATATATATATATATATATACATATATACATATATATATATATATATATATATATATATATATATATATATATATATATATATCTGTGTGTGTGTGTGTGTGTGTATTTAATTAGATCTACGAGTACTTGGCGTGCAGAGTTAACGGGAAACTTATGAAAGGCTTTAGACTGCCATTGTGGCCCAAGGACGAGTATTCGTTTTAAACAAAACAGAGTCATAATTACTGGCTTAGAATACGCAGAACAGTGAGACGTAGTATTGCTTTGCAATGCCTTCAATAGACGCTGCGCAGATCATGTCCGCACATGATTCAGACCAGCCTAGGTAAATAAATTGGCAGACTCGATAACGTTTGCTTCCCTCGGACGGTATTATAGGCCGTCGACGAATCTTTGCTACGGAAGCTGAAAACCAGCACTCAGGAAGAGCAGTCGAGAGAAAGGGAAAGCGCTAAGTCACAGGTGGTGCCTTAATTGCACAATCTGAGCCATAACCTCATGAAAATGGCCAGTAGCTTTGCGATTCCTGTTGTGTTTTACGGCCCGAATAAACTGGCGCACTTGTGCCCACGAATCTCTGGTGTTAAGCTGCAAGGGTGCCAAAAGAGGCACGCGAAACCTTTCATGTGGTGTGCTGAAGGCGTTGTGTATGAAATTCTCCCGAGCCGGGCAGCTCCTACATTGGTCAAACGGGACGGTGTATTAACGACCGCCTCAGGGAGCATGCCAATAGTATTGGTAAGAGTGATGGTGCGCATCTTTCTGCGCTTCTCAGGTGATGCCCGTGTGAGCCACGTTTTAAGCAGGCTAGGCTTATTGGCAAAAACAGAGACTAAATAGCAAGGGAACGGCTCGGGGTCAGTGTCAGTGACACGTCTATTGTACTCTATCAGTCTGACTTGTCCTTCATTAATCGACTGCTCACGTGACAACATATCCGTGGTAACTATTTCACGTTACTGCACTTGTGTGAAAGTTTTCCTGATTTTCAGCCTTATTAGGATTAGGATCAGGATTTTGTAGGTAGCTGGTGGATCTAGCATTGCTTATTTTATTCATGGGGGTGCTGACGTGAACAAAATGCGGCATTTTACACTATCTTGGAACTTCGTACGCTTGAAAGCGTTTCCATCCTGCACCGGCAATGAACAGTCGGTAGTTTGGCAACTGCCTGTCTCTTTCCTCCCCTGTTTTTCATGTTACTAGTACAGCGCCAGTTGCGAAATATTCAGCAAGCTACGGCACCAACTCGTCCAGAAGCAAGTTCTTCTAGGGAACAATGGAAGTTTCTCAACGATCGGTGCAGTGTGGAAGCGGCGAATGCACAGCGTGAGTTGAATTATTTGAAATTTCGAATACTGGCTATTCAAAAATCGAATCAATATATTTATGTAGGTATATTTCTATTCGAATTTAAAATTCGAATATTCACACACCGCTACTCTATATCTTGAAATAGGGCACGTGCTTTGAAAATATTGCGACGTAGTCCTTTACACGCCTTTATTAGGCCTGGAAGAAGTGGCCAAAACAGTCACCTCCAAGACATGGAAGAGCTATATCCATTAATTACGAAGATAAAGAACACTATGTTATTATGGTTATGTGCAGGTGATGAAGAAGCGTGCTGTAAATGTTCACACTAATTACCTGCATTGCTGGTAGAGTCATTAATTTCCTTTAAAACGGCTGCGTTCTGACTGGGTAAGGATGAAGTGTCAGCTCTACCGCTAGCAGAAGCGCCTTTGTTATTAGAACCGACAGCGCTTGGCCAGAGTGGGAGAAGTAGAGGTGGTTTTGGACGTGCTTCGCGAGGCGACGGGGTTTTTGGTGGCTTTGGTTCAGCGAAGGCGATGGGACCATCATAGCGTGTTGGATGCATCTGCTTCTCAATGTGAGATGTCATCTCTAGCCCCTTTTTTTAGTATTGTTAGCTCCTTTCGAATAAACAGGCAGTCCTTCGAAGAGGCATCATGTAGCTCTTTGCAATTTGAGCACTTCAGAGTCGTGGCTTGGCACGTGTCCATGTTGTGGTGCCCAGTGCATCGGGAACAGACAGTAGAGTTCGTGCATGCACACACCACTTACGTGACCTAACTTCATGCACTTCCAGCACTGGATTGGTTTCGGTATAAAAGGGCGAACTGCGTGTCGGAAGTGACCCACTTTTACGTGTGATGGAAGTGATTCGCCCTTAAATGTAATTCTTACGCATCGTGCTGTCCTGATACGACAATAATGGCATCTTCCGAAGCCGGCATGATCAAGACTGGTAGGTCCGAGTTCACAATGGTTTCGGCAACATCATGTGTCACCCCAGTGCTCACTTCTTTGCCCAGTGGTATATGAAAGCAGACTTTCATCCCACTAAGTTCTGTTACTTCACGCAATCTGTCAAGCGCAGTCAAATGATTAACGTCAATCACTAGGATGTTTTTCCAGCTATTCACTCTTACTTCCTTTACTTCATTCGGCACCAGTGCCTCTAGCTGTACGGACAGGGCTTGACGGTTAAGGCGTCTCATCTTGCCACTACCGAGAACTGGCATGAAAAGGATGGTTAATGCCTCGGTATTCCACAAAGATCGCATGGTGGACTCACTCGAATTGGCTGACGTGCTCAAAAATCGTCTCTTTCCCCTGTGGTTTCTCACAAGCTCGAAGATGTCGTCCCCTGATTCATCACTGTTTACGTAGTAGAGTTCGGTGTCATCACTGTCAGTGCCGCTCTCAGAGCTGTAGCGCTTCCTGGAAGCAACACCCGTAGTCATTCCGGTGTCCGGTATTCTTCCGTAGTGCTCTACTTCCACCACACACCAGCAGGAGACCGTGCTTGGCGAAATGAAATTTATTAACAAAAAACCATGAAACTCAAACATTCAGCATTCTGCCACATCGGCACTTCATTCTCCTTCCCCCGCCGCCAGACAATGCCCTGTGAAGACGAGCTGCTTTCACATGGCTTGGATGTCGGGCGCACTCGTTCGCCAGGTCCCTTCAGGTTCGCCTCCAGGGCTAGGGGAAGGATGTGGCTCCAGGCTCAGTTCCGTGAACACATCCCATTCTTGAGGGCGAATTTCAGCTCCACTGGCTTGTCGACAAAACTTGTCGACTAGCTTCGCTCGTCTCTTCTGATGATTTTTGGGTCTCAGTACTTGTCGATGGTTCTGCAACTTGCCAAGAACGGTTCGACAACAGAACACACACGACACAAGCAAGTGCCCTCGGTTACCCGACGGAACATTAGACAAAATATTGTACAACATATACCTAGCTATCTATCGGAATTTCGTTCCCTCTAGATTAAGAGGCACATGTGGGACACAAGACTCTCAAAATGAAAACTCACATTTTTACACTACGTAATGAAGTAGAATATAACATAAACTTGGCCCCTTGAGATAACTCTGGAAGAGAGCACTCAGCTAAGTCCACGATGAGGACAAAACTTTGCCCTGACTCGCCAGCGAAAGACCAAAACAGGGAGAAAGTAATAAAACGTACGGCTAAATGCGTCTGCATTAGCGTTTAGCTTTGGTTTCTTGTAGCAAACGTCGAAGTTGTGCTGCTGGAGTATCATGCTCCATCTCAGTAACCGGCCGCTTTTAGGTGACCTGTTATTTAACCAGGTTACAGGGCAGTGGTCCGTTTCAACCACAAACCCCGAACCGGAGACATAGCAGGCTAGCTTTCGAACGGCCCACACGAAGCAAGTGCATTCCTTTTCTGAGGTTCTGTATGCCTCTTCCCTGCAGCTAAGTTTTCGACTTAAATACGAAACTGGTCTTCCATCACCAGCACTGTCTTCCTGACACAAAATAGCTCCGAACTCCACCATTTTATTGATCTCCTCTTTCATGATCTGCATTTGCACAGTGTAACATCGATACGGCTTGCTACGGATTGACTCCTCAGAAGTTATCTCGATATCCTGTTCAATTACCGTCTTGTTTCCGAGGCGGTCCGAAAACACGTCTTTAAATTGGGAAAAAATTTTTAAGTCCTCCTACTGGACTTCACTTAATCTAGACTCCAGATTCAACTGTTCCAAGATTACATCGGATCCTCCTTCGATTACACCACTAGAAATCAAAATTTCTGCTCCCTCTTCCTCGGGAGCATTCAAAAACAGATCTACGACCGCTTGACGTTGTACGTATGGTTTTATCAAGTTACTGTGGTAAATTTTGTTCGGCCACCTTCCAAATTTCTCTTTATAATTCGTATCAGAAAGCTTCGAGATTACTTTGGCAGGCCCTTCCCAATGAACCTCGAGCTTGTTCCTTTTGGACGGCAGCAGCAGAGTTACCTGACTATTCACTTCAAAGCTGCGTTTATTTGCCGATTTGTCGTAGTACTCTTGCGACAACATTTGTGCAGCCTTCGTGTGGCTTTCTACAAGATCTTTCGTTTTTCCAAGCCTCTGAAGGAGGTCTAGAACATACTCAACTACAATAGGATTCTCATCGAATTATGCCCAGGACTCGCGTAGTATTCAAATGGTGTTCTCGAATTCTGCCATACACAAGCTCTGCAGGGCTAAAACCAGTGCTGTCATGAGGAGCTGATCTCAAAGCGAACATAGTGGGAGGAACACACGCTTTTCAGTCGCACTAGTGCTCGTAGCAAAGAGCTCTCAATATACGTTTCAGAACGGAATGCATACACTCTACCGGATTAGATTGCGGGTGATGGATCGAGCTGTGCACTACTTTTATTCCACATTTATCCAAAAAGGTAGAGGTAAGGCAGCTGGTGAAGACGCTACCATTTTCACATTGGTTTTCAGAAGGAAATCCGACGCATGCGAATTTAGAGAGCAGAGCATCTACGACATGAGAATTGAGCTCCTTAACTGGTATCGCTTCTGGAAATTTTGTGGCCGCACAGAGGGCCGTCAGGATGTACCGACAACATTGCCTTGACTCTGGCGACGGCCCGACGCTATCAATTACTATGCGCCGAAAAGGTTCTGTGATAACTGGTACAAGCTTCATGGGTGCTTTCCACTTGTCTCTGGATTTCCCCGCTCTCTGCCAAGTGTCGAATGAGCGTACAAAGTCTTCGATATCCTTCCAGCATTTCGGCCAATAAAACTCAAGCGAAAGTTTAGCCTTGGTCTTCTTTATGTCGAGATGCTCTGCCCACGCATTGTCATGCGCCAGCTCCAATAGTTGGCGACTATATTTTTGTAGCACCAAGAGCTGCTCATACTTTCGACCTTGCATATTTGTGTAGCTCCGATACAGCGGCCCTGCCTTCTCAAAAAAAAAAGAGAAACATTCTTTTTCTTTGTTCCCAACTTACGCTTTCCATTTGCGCATTAATCGAGAGGTCCTCACGCTGCTCTCGAATGATCGTTTCTCGATCAACTCTCGACAGCTCACTCCAAGTTTCCGCTACAGGCGACAGCATTGCACCCCTCTTGCTCTGACTCAATGGCACCATGTCGTCACCTCCGTCGACAGAGACAGCGCCAGTAGCTTCGGCGACGGGCCGCTCAAGTGACTTCTCGAGTGGCTCACTAGGAGAATTTCCTTTCCGAGGTTCCGTCGACTCGCCGCCAAGGTAACACAGATCAGCAGCTTTTGCAGGTGGTGTTTCACTACATTGAACAAGATCAAGTTCCTCCGAAAGCTTCCGCGCTTGCGATCGCGTGAGGGCCATGTACGCTAAGTTGGAGAAGAACAATTTACCCTGCTCTTTGAGAAGCTGGTCAGAGTTACTGGAAAAAAAAAGATAAGGAAAACGATCGGGAAGCACGGTATACACAGCCGCTTTGGTGGGAAGCTTACCGAACGGGCCTTCAATGACAACCGTAGAGATTGGTAAGCAAGCACTCTGCTTCTCGGCAACTTTCCTTATCCACGCGCATTCTCCTGTCAAGTCGTCCGGAGACACAAATGAAGGATGGACAACGTTCATGGTTGCCGCTGAGTCTCGAAGTGCTTGACATGTTTTCCCATTGACACTAATTTCCAGATACGGCTCTACCAACGGCATGTTCTTTTCCGATTCTCGGATTGTCGCGAAAGCAAACTTTTGTTCACAGTTTACTACCATGTGCCCTTCCTTTTTGCAGTTGTAGCAGATTAGCGGCTTCCGTGATTCAAACGCCCGTGTGGTATCAGTTCGTTGTTTAGGAACCTCACTCGATTTCTCCTCTTCCGTTGGCTCTTCCCCTACAGTGTCCTTCGTAAGAGACGGCTCCTTCCTGAAAAGCGGTGTGGAGAGGGTTTCTGTTCATCAGGTTTTTTGAAAAGCCCTCTTTTCTTTCACCCTATTTAACGTGCACTGCCCTACTTATGCAACTTTCGGCGAGTATAATACTCCTCAGCCAACTCTGCTGCCTTGTTAAGCTGCACTTCAACAAGTTTGTCCTGCAGCCAAAGCTTCACATCATCGTCGATGCAGCGGTAGAATTGCTCCAATGCAATGTATTCTACCTTTTTATCGCGATCGTCATAAGCACATTCGCCCTTAAGTCATTCAGTTAAATCGGCTTTAAGACGAAATGCGAAGTCAATGTGTGACTCACTGCCCTTTTTTGCGTACCGGAACCTTTGCCGGAAAGCCTCGGGAGACAGCTTATAACGTCTCAAAAGCACTTCCTTAACCTCGTCATAGCTCTCAAACGCTTCCCTCGGTAAGCACGTTATCACGTCGGACACTTCGCCGGGAAGAAGAGCTAACAGGTTCTGTGCCCAAACAGACCACTCCAAGGCATTTCGCTCACAGACATGTTCGAACTTAACGAGATACTTTGAAATGTCCTCGCCGACTACGAACGGTGGTAGTTGGTCCCGAAAACTACGCTAGGTGCCTGCGAACACTGTAGGATTACCAATTCTATTCGTTTCAACTCAAGGTGCTCCTGCGTCTCTGCCTCCTCACGGCGTTCTCGCATTTCAGCTTCCCGTTCGCGAACTTCTTGCCTTTCAGCCTCCTCACGGCGTGCTTTGATATCCGCCCAGGCCTCATCGACTTCCTTAGCCGTCACCCTTGCATCTTTATTGATCTCAAGGATCGCTTGCTTTCGTTTCGCACGGCCCAAAATAAGGCCAATTTACTCACCAATTCCAATGAGTTCCTTCACTTTAAGGTTCTCCATCATTCACACCAGCCTTTTGCTGTTTTCCTCTGTTAAGAATATACTTGCCGTACCCTCTATAATTAGATTAGCAAGACGCGCAAGCAATTTCTAACACTGCCTTGTTTACAACCTTTGCATTAACTTTGGTTTCAAAGCGCTCTAACTTGGCTTGAAAGAATCAAAGCTCACTTCAGTGCTTCACGCAGCCTTCTCTAAACTACTATAACCTGTGCTAGAGCAGTCTGGTGAACTGAGAAGAAAACATGAGGCACTCCCCGCATCGATGTCGCTGATGCCGGGCGATCACGCAGCTGCCATCCATTGTTACGAAGCGCGATGCCAACACGATCCCGAAGGCGCCACTGCTACGAAACTCTGCTGTCAAGGTCACGGCTTGGCCAACAGCGCAAGGGCTCGAAGAGCTGAGATGTTTTCTCTGATGCATAGGTCAGCTGCTTGTCGACGAGCCGCTTGGCTTTTTTATAGGCCCTGAATTATCCTTAACGTCACCAACATACAATCGGAACCACCGCTTGTGGCGTAACCTTTCTGAAATCGGGATCCGCTTCTCGAGGGAGTCACAATCCTCCCATCCGGACGCGCTTCGCTGGGTTGGACCCAAGGACGAGTGATGTTGCCACGCATTGCGTAAGACTCGCCAGACTGGATGGCGCCGATTGCTTCATCGGGCTGCTATCGGGCCCGTGGGCTAAGGGAGCTCGCTGTGCATTGCGTAAGATATACCTGCGCCGCCACTTGATGACGTCGTTGAGTTGATGGCATCAGGCGGGCTCGCTCGCTGGCCTTGACAAAGATTGTCTTTGCAGAGACAATGTACGTTCTGTGTGGACTCCCAGTTGTAACAATATGTAACACTTCTATTTCTATGCTGTACATAGACATTTTCTTAACTCACCGTCATCTTGTACGCTCGTCTATCAGCTCTGTGCAGAAGCAGTCGCGAGCTGAGAAACGCGCTACAGAACAGCCTTGGTGGCCCATGACCTCGGCGCACTACGCTACAGTGTGGGCAGTGGTGGGAGTCGTGACGGTGCACGGTTAGCGGATACAAAATGTGTGAATGGCAATGCAACAACCCATATTTCCATGTGTCAATTCTTGCAAATTTTGGGTAACATATGGGGCATATATTGTGACATGTATAAGGCACAGGATAACCTTTGTTTCAGTTGAAAGAGATGACCAACAATATTCCGCTATGTAATGTGTCTGTTTTTTTTTTTTTGGTGTGAGACATTGCTTGTACGGAGCTTGTTTTATTTCTTGTAAAAAATTATGCTTAATATGTATATTGCTCGTATATTTACGTGATAACACGCCCACCCATGTTTCTCCATTCTGTGCATTTCTTGTCGTGCGTCATATCGCTAGTTGCAGAAATTACTCGGAGTGCCTTTCTAGTCATGTCAACGTAAAGCAACCAGCAGATGATGCGAATCAATATAAATAGTTTGTCGCATATTTTTTCAGCTTTATGTTCCTTTATGTTGCGCTGTTTGCCATAGTGCTGAACAATAAAGCTTGTGCTCATTACAGCTACCCACGCTGCATTTCTCATTACGCTGCTTTAGGGTTATGACCACCATCTTATAATTTATGCGCCTAAGTTACATGATGAGTACTTTAGTAGGCCTTTCTAAGGCTGTCATTAGCCTGCACGTTTGCCTGTGTTGCGCATTCATCACTAGACAACACTTCGGAAGGCCTTAGACGTTAGGGCATAATAAATGTACACTCGCATACAAGCCGAGTTATAGGTGTATTAACCGAATATTCTGTCATGCACGTGCGCGTGTGTGTTTAGATGTAGCAGAACGTGCGAAGGTTCAATAGAAATGTTATTATCTGGCTTGAGTATATTTTAGCACACGTATGAAGAGCCACACTGCAACGTTCTTGAACGTGGCCTATCAGATCTTGGAGCTTTGTCGGGCTATTTCCATTAAAACAAACCTCTGCCTATTGAAAATTATCGTAGTGATCGACTCCGCCGAGATCTATCCGGCGGGTACATGTGACCACCGCTAGAGCATTAATCCCATCACCGAGCCAACTTACAACACTCCTGGCCGGTAAGCTATAAAACAACACTCTTGCCGGTAAGCTATAAAACTTTAAAAATGCTTGTACGGTCAAAATTCGAAATCGACAAAGTAGTGTAGGCAGGCGCGCTTCCTGGTACAGTACGTTGATAGCCACAAATCTAGGGAGTCTCAGACACATTCGCAGTGCTTCTCGCTCCAGGACAACTAGAGGTTTCGTTTTATAAGCAGGGCCACCCGAGAATAATATGCAGCCGATTTCCATGATGGGGCGCATATAAATCTTGTACAACGTTATCAAGGTGTGCCTCCGTAACCCATATTTCTGGTTACTTAGCTTGTGTAGTAAGCCTGAAGCCCGCTGTGCTTTGGTAGTTATATACTCTATGTGTGGACTCCAGTTAAGTTTGTCATTATAAATGATTCCCAAATATTTTATAGAGTCTACTTGCTGGATGGGTTCCTGTTTATATAGAATTGAAATTGGTTCTGCAAGCGGAAATACTTAGCCAAGCAGCAACAGCTTCGTCGTCTTTTTCCTCCTTCACTGGTGTTCGAGTCTCGCGCTCGCGTGCAGTATAGAATCTCGCAAAATATAATATTGAATACACTCGACTATATAGAATACCGCCGTCGCTGTTGCGTCGGTTGTTCTCGCGTATACTCCCTCACTGAACACGTTGTTTAGTTTCATGTCTCTCTCGCAATAATTTTGCAGCTTCATTTCACCGAAACTCTTCTTGCTGTCAGATTCCGTCTTCGTGTAAAATCGTAGCAATGGTGCTGTCATGCTCGTAACTACCGGTTTAAATAGCCACCTCACATATATTCATTCTTCTTTCAGTTGATAACGTGGACATGACGTACGACAGCAGTCGTCCACTCATCAAGACGAAGGTTGTTTCATTATTACTTACTTGGGTCACGTCTCTGAGTGTGCGATCAAGTGATTTCATTTCGACTTTCTGCCGTTCGCGTTCGAATCATTGCTATGCGGTGCTCCCACGTGAAGGGAACATTGTCGTTTGTGACGTGCCGTTAGATCACCCCAGCATTTCACGCAACTCAGGGACTACATATTGCCTGGTGACTATTGAGAAGAAATCTGTACATATGCAAAGTCAAAAAAAAAAAAACGGACATATTTCAACATTTCTGCATGTTGGAGTATGCGAAAGTACTGTTTTGTTAATTTTCCGAATATGTTAAATGAGTGCTGATGATAGTGAACTTCCTGTAGACTCTTCTGTTGGAGAAAGCGTAATTCTGGCAAGTTATTGCAAGTTATGGCAAATTATTCGCAAATGCAAGCGTAACCTTCGCGGCAAAGTGCAATGTATTTAGTGAATAGAAAGCATATAATTTCGTACCTTCAGCCCACATATGTTCATAACCCAGAGCACATATATATGCTTAGTTGCAATCTCGTTAGCACCACTCAACATACTTTCTTAGCACCCGTTTTTTGGCCTACGCAATGAAAACGACTGTCTTGTTCTGGAACACAATTTTCACAATACATCTTCCGTTCTGACGGGAGTCATCCTACACTAAGCTAAATTATGAAATCTTTTTACGGCTTCGACAAGTTTCATTTGTTATGAAGCCTTCCAACTTGTACCTTGAGAGATTTGAGCCACGAAGTTGAGGATTAATCGCCAACATTTCGCTAAAGAGCGAGTACACGGCAGGCGCAGAAAAAGGAGACAAGCGGTGACGGAGTCCTTGCCGTGACGTCAAATCACCACGACCGCGGCGACGCCAGTGTTTGTTGTCGGTGCTAATAGGCCGACTAGACGCAAATGCAATTTTTCATACGATTCTACGTATGTAAACAAGTTTTATTAAAACGCACACTTTTTATTCAACTACGAATTTCATTTAGCAAGTTTGAGCAACATCAACTCTGAGGAAAAAAAAAAAGTATCGACAGGTATGATTGCCAAAGCGAGCGTTTTTCACAACAGTGACATTTAAAAAAAAAGCAATCACAGTATTATTCAGGCAAACTTAACGTACACTGGCAAATTGTGCTAGAAATATAAACTAGGGCTAGTTTGTAATAGCAGTGACAATATGAATCAGCCGAAAACACCATACGAATTAGAAGCAAACGAAACAGTTCCGATGACGGGTAAGCTGAAGTTTATTTCACCCCACAGTTACACACTGACATTCTTTTTCAAGTCACAACAGATATACAATGTGTGGTGGGGAATGCGGAAAACGAGCTACGATACGAAGTAAAAATTTATGTGCGATTTATAATTGAGGAAAACACATGCCACCTATTTTGCTGCCTTTATTACCAGCATGTCATAGAAGTACACCTCCCATATTAAAGTATAGAAGTACCCATCCCATTTAATATATAACAGGATGTTTTACAGGGAAGGATGTCAATTTATTAACATAAGGTGTTCATGCATGCACGCTCGCTATTTTTAGAACTTTTCGGTAGTTAATCTACGAAAAGTGTAGCCTGTGTAATTACATGTATTGTATATGAATTGGAGCGACATGTTCAGGTGCATAACTCGTGAATTTCGCTCTACCTCTTTATCTCCTCCCTGCATTTAGTCGTTCTGTTTGTGGTATGTCGAAATCATTTCAAGCAATTAGCGAGGCTTCATCACGCGTTACACTGTTGCAAATCGAATTATTACATGTGGATTGAGTGGTAGTTCCAAACCCACATGCATGGCGAATAAGCCAGTACATTCTAAAACGCGAGGCTAGAATCACTCTGCGTTTCTACAAAGTACATGCACTTATTCTTCTGTTGTGAGACGTTCGATGTCATGAACCGCCAGGGACGTAGCCAAAGTAAATGAAACCGCACCCCCCCCCCCCTACCCTCTCTGAATTTTCCAGTTTCGCTAGTGCACATAATATACACGCGTACAAACGTACTCACGAATATGTATACGTAAGGTATGGCTAACCCCCTCCCCCGAAAAAAATTCTCGCTATGCCCCTGGCCCCTGCTAACGGATGTTCAATGATAACGTCAAAGGAAATGAGTTGACTAAATTAATGAACTCATGAGAACCTACGGTCACGTTTCGCATAATTTCCGAATACGGCTTCAGCGCAGGAGAGGATCCACCCACTTGCTCGTTTTTTTTTTTGGGGGGGGGGGGGGTGCCTGAATTAACATTAGAGAGGGGGGCGTGGTCATGAACTTTTCATTTTTACTAGCAGAAAAACCCCTTCATAGCACAAATACTATTATTGTGAGCTCACAGCAGGTTCACTCATTTGTCCTAATTGGTGCTAGGAGGCCGACTACAAGCTCTGATGCGAAGAAAAGGGGGGGGGGGGCTGAAACGAACTTTTTTTCGGGGGGGGGAGATCGCCCCCCCCCCCCCCCTCTGGATCTGCCACTGCTCCAGCGCTACACTTCGACCACACGTCTAATTCAGTCGTTCAAATGATGTGTCGATTCGCGCCTCTTCCTTTTGCTGATAGAGCTCTTGTGGTTGGTTAGTGGTTCATGAGGAAAAGGAAGAAGGCACCTAATTTCTGTCGGCCTACAGGCGACACGGCGCAGTGCCTGCTCTTGTGGCCTCTGAAATGTGCATACCCTAACTGCGCACCGCACGGCGCCTAATAAAAAAAAAAAAAAAGCGAACTGCGTTGCCCTTGCCATCTCAGAGGCCACGAGATGACGCAACGCTGTTGCCCCCTGGCGACGCGCTATGAAAGGAGCGGAAATAAACCGCCGCTGCCGCAGCTGAGTGAGCCAGGTCCAGCCAGCTGACAAGCTTTTGCGAAAGACAACAAAACGAGAGACAACATGGCGACCCATAGCGCGGACAAAGAGTGAACGACTCCGGACTCGCTGCTTTGTTTTCAGTTCCCTCACCTCTTTGCTTCCGAACCCATCGTCGCGTATCCGCAGCTGATGCGGTGCTAGAGTAATTGAGCGCGCACCTCGCAGCAACAGCGGCTGGCTTGGTCATAAGAAAAAGCGTTCAGGGCGCGCCTTCAACATGCTCGAGCTTGACGTCGTTCCCGAGAAGTCGCTGGGCAATGAAAGCTGGGAGCTGGTTCTCGGTGAGTACCAAGTGCGCCCGTCGCAGGATCGACTTCGTGCTGGTGTGTGTGTGTGCCTTTTTCCCATGTTGGCTGCGTGTTCTAATTCATCCGCGCATGCTTTGTGTGTGATACGTGCTCGACAATCGTTCGGAAGATCAACCCTGGCCTCTCCGTCGTCTGCTGTTTCTTCCTGCGATTTTGCATGCGTGCGTCCGCGCGTGCAAGCTGCAACAGCAATCCTTTCGTGCAAGCGACAGTGTACGGCGCAGTGAGTATGTGGTCAGCGTGGTCGCCTTATCTCTCATATGAGTGCGGATGATCTCCAAGTGCGATCATTTCGAAGAAGAAAAAAAGTGTCGGGATGTCGTAGATACCGCGAGTAGATTGTAGCTTGTATACGTCGCAGGGCCCAAGCGTTTCAGTCGCGGGCTCCTCTTTTACGGCCCTCGTCTTGCATACAATCAGCTGATAGCTGCAAGCTCCCAGACAGGCACCGCGGCGTTCACGCCCAAATAATCGCTCGCGGACTATGGCGTGAAGGAAACGTGTTGTGTTTCTGCTTTATGTTTAATGCTTCCCCTTGAACTAGTCGAGAAGGAGGGTCTCATTTTCGCGGCAGAAATGGCACGACGGCAGCGAGCGAGTGGTCGACCTTGCGTGCATTTTTCGTCAGCCAGGTTTCATTCTCCTTTCGCTTCAGTTCTATTTTCACCTTTGGCAGGGCGCGGTGGTTCGACGAAAGTCCAAGCTGACCGCGATAACCTCGGTAGCGTCAATTGTTTCACGAGCACGGGGGATTTCGAGACGTGTGGTCGATGCGAGATGTCTCAGCGGGAGGCCGTTCCTGGGGGGGACGAGTTCTCCGTAGGAGCAGTGAGCGAGCAACAAGTCAACGTAGTAACGCGGAGGGGGATACGTCACGGGGCCGATAGCAACTTGCTGCTGCAGCAGCCGTTCGACATTGGAAACGACGCCGCCAGGAGAGTGTAGCGGAAAAACAGCTGTTCGCCGCGGGAACACGTCATCTGTGAGCACGCGCCGAGAGAGGAGAGGCTAGGCGAGACAGCTGGTCTGTACCATTGACCCTGCGGCCGATCAGTGTTCTGCTGCGAAGCCCGTCGATGTCTCCTCCTCGGAAGACGTTGTCAGCGCTACCACCTCCCAGTATCGGCAGACGTCGCGTTTCCTTTTGTCTGCCTGGACGAGCAGCGAACGACGCAACGTAGTACGCAGTCGTCCAAGCGACGATGCTGTCGCCCACCGAACCCGTCCTTGTCAAGGCAGTCGGAGTGCCGCGCGGAACTCTTCATATGGGTGCTGTCGTCATTCCCCTTGAGTCATACTTTGTTTATTTCTTAGTTTGACTGTTCTCGGCTATCTGAGCCGTTGTCACGTGCCTTGCACAGTCGATCTTATCGCTGTGTTGGGTGTGCCGTGTTCAGGATGTGGCGTGTGTGTGTGCGTGTGCAAAGTGACTGCTATCTGTCACACGTTGACAGCAGTGCATAAATGCTGGCGTCGTTTGTGCCTGTTGCCCTGCATTTGAAATACAATAGAATGTTGCTTCAGAAGTCACTCCTATTCTGTAATGGATTTAATTTCTACATTTGCCGGTCTAAGCTTCATAAGCATTAGATGCTGATATGTCAGTAGTGCCATAGCTTCGTATTGCCCTTCGTATTCACAGCTTTAAGACATGCAAGACAAAAACTGGTTGGATTAAGCAAAATTGACAAAGGACCCTTATGATAAAGCTGTGCACAAATAACCCTTATGATAAAGGAAAGAGAGAGACATGGTAGGTTTGAAAGCATCACATTGTTTAATTTTAAATTGTTTGTAAGAAACTGACTTTTGTGGCTCTCATTCACATTCTTTGACCAAAGCCTTAATGGTAGTTGGCACAGCTTGGGCATAGTGCTTGCTCGCAGATAACGTAGATTACAGTAAATCCAGCACACGTTCCTGCATGTCAACCTGGTTCTGTCGCCGGCCTTTATCATAACTTAAAGACTATATACACCTACAACCAGCTGCATGTTCTTGCCAGCACACAACCACTTTGGAGCTCCTAGACAGGGTGCACTCCTGGCTGCTTTTGAATTGATCGTCATTCGATACTGCTCTTGCTGTGCATGATGTCAGCTGTAGCCACTGCCTGGAAGTCATTGTACAGTGGCAATTTTTATGCAAGAGAACACGCAACCGCATAGCCTGCACACTCCGGCGGATGCATGCCGCGCCTTCAAGCGGCATTGCGCGTAGCCACAACCTCTCTTCACACCATCTATTGGCGAGGGAAAGAAACAGTCAAGGGAGACATGCCACCAACTGTTCGATTAGAACCACCTCCACCTTCAAGCCGATTACGCAAGCGGCCGGGCATTTTGTAGTGTGATTTCTGTGAAATATCTGGAGATGTGCACATTCTGAATTTCAGGACATATCTACATATCATAGTCCTGTGGGTACCCAGCATAGCGTACTCACATTTTGAAAAGCATGTCACACTATTATTCAGTCTGAACGTTTGAGTGCATCATCACACTTACACTTTACCAAAGCAGCAGAAAATTTAGACGTGCATTTGTTGGTTCTATGAGGGCGAAACTGTGGCTCTGTTGGTGTGCCTGCATAGCCGCAAAAAACTTACCCTAAAGTATAATGAATCAATGCCAAATGGCACCATAATTCGCATACTACTTGTACCACTGAGCCAGTGACAGTTCAGCAGCAGCAATTCTTCAAAAACACTTTTTCACACATCTTGTTTAGAACACATAGAAGATTGACAGTGCCATTGATGTGGCAAAAAAGTGGGTGTGCATAACGTAATGCTATCATCCTTGTTATATTCCAGATCTGTTATTGACCGCATCCTCATGTTTGAAAATTTACTACTCAACTGGGTTTTACACAGAAGGTTAGCCATTTTGTGCAAGAGATCTGAATAGAATTGGAAAGGCTATTTTGTTATTTCACACATATCGAATGACGCCAGCTGTAACTGTGGTATGTAGATATATGGCTAAGAGTTTCAGAACGGTCCCTACAATATTGGATGCCATGCTTTCTTTCTTTGTAGTGGCTAAGGTACTCGGCTACTGCTACTGACCCGCAGGTCGCGGGATCGAATCCTGGCTGCGCGGCTGCATTTCTGATGGAGGCGGAAATGTTGTAGTCCCATGTGCTCAGATTTGGGTGCACATTAAATAACCCCAGATGGTCAAAATTTCTGGAGCCCTTCATTACGGCGTCTCTCATAAACATATGGTAGTTTTGGGACATTAAATCCCACAAATCAATCAATCAATGCTTTTTTTCCCAGTGATTTATCTTTGGCTAGAGAAACAGTGTCATTCTTCTATATACAGCACCACCAGCAAATGCTGGCAAGCCTAGCTCGTAGCTATAAATTCACTCTCCTGATGTCAAGTCTCTTAAAATGGCAACTGCAAAATATCTCTTTGCAACACTTTACTGGGTCTCTGAAGTTCACACGTGCGTTTCACTTTCAGGAGGCTTTGTTTAAGTCACATCAGCTCAGCGTGATTCAATGCCAAGACTTGCACCAATGAGTTTGAAACATGTTCTGTTTGTCTATGGGCCAAATAAAAGGAATAAAACTTGTCACCCTGCTAACCTACTGCCGATAAGTGAGCTCTTGGTTCCTTTGGTTCTCTAGTGCCCTTTAACAATTAGACCACAATATAATGGACAGATATAATATGTATGAATTATTGCATGAAGTGAGCATTAAAGTTTGTATCAATAATATTAGCATAAAAGTAGGATGCTTGAATGATGAATATTAAATGCCCAATATCGTATACTGGTCAACGCATTCTGCTGTACATGCATGTAGGCACGATTTGCTCGTGCGATTATACTGTATGTTTTCAGAATAGGCCTTTGTATATTCCTCTGTTGTCATTCTTTCTGTTTTTTTTTATGAAAATGGCACATATGTGGCATGCATCAGTTCTTGTGAAACTAGTGTATGGGACCAGAAATATTTATTCTCAAAGGTAACATTACATGGTTTGAAGGGTCAGGTTGTGCCATTATGTTTGCAAAATCTTTTTTAAATGGTTGTGTTTCTGTAGCAGGTGTTCTTAAGTTTATCTGATTTCATGGACAGTTAGTGGCTTTTATATTTGTGCTATTACTTTCTTACAGTTAACTTTCTGGCAACAGGGCTCAACTTGTGGTTTTTGAGTGGAAAGTCACCTTTAGTTTGAAAACTGCTTGCTTATATTGTTTCTCTTCAATGAAAAACCTACTTTATTTACACTCTATGTGTAGTTTTGTTTATTCACGTTTTAACTACTTGAATCTCAAGCGGTTTAGGTGCTCAACTGCTGACCTGAAAGTTGCCGGTTTCACCTCAGTGATCGCATTTTGATGGAGGCAAAATGGTATAGGCCTGTGTACTGTGCAATGTCAGTGCTCAATAGAGGTTGCTAGATGGTCGAAATTTCCGGAGCCCTCCTCTGCGGCGCCTCTCATAAGCATATCTTGGTTTTGGCATGTTAAACCCTGGATAATATCATTAATCATAAGCAGTGATGCTCTAGTAATTATAGTGAACAAAGTACCTAATAATTTCTAGTTTAGCAAATTCTGTATAGTAATGATAATCTGTAGATGGAGGAGGGGGGGGGGAGCTTCTTGGTGCGCAGTATCTAAGCTGTATCAGGGCCAAATATAAAACGCAGGAATGAATAGTAAATTATCATAAAGTGTGGTGCTTTACAGTAGCCTTCCAGGCAATGTGCCTGATGCGCGTTACTGCAGGCTTTTGCACACTAGGGTTATCGGATGCACCACAGCATAAGTGTGCATTGGGTGCTGTCTCAATGCAGCATGAAGTGCAAGTTCCACTTCACCAAGTTTACTGCTGTTTCAGCACCCAGCAACTGTTGAGAGCTATTTGGGTGATCCTGTTCTCTGTTGGTTCTGTTGTAGGCATGGCGTTTAGCCAGGTGGTCCACATACTGCAGCAGCAGTTCCGGATCATCAAGGGTGTCCAGATTATCTACAATGAACAGGTGAGCACGCAGTGTTGCCTTGATGAGCAATAGGTGGATGCTCTAGAACGGGCTGCCTAAACTTGTAGCTCGCAGGTTGCAAGGGTTTCACCGACTTGGTATTCAGTGCAGCCCAGGCTTTACAGAGTAATACTTACCCTGCTAACATTCAAAATGCAATTGGTACTTATCAGCCATATATAAAGCGAAAGAATGAGTGGAGAACTGTGTCTGTAGTTTGACTCGAAAAGTAGAAATAATAATCTAATAGGGAACGAAAGTGGAAGACGAAAAAAAGAAATTTGCTAGTGTGAGCCAAATCTACTATCTTAGTTGTACTCTGAGGTTTCGATCGGCAGCAAGTTGGATTAAATTCACCCTGTTTTATGTAATTGACTGGATTAAATGGTTACCGCGACCCCCTAGAGACTCGACAGGTGCCCGCTTATGCGATCTCATCGTAAGTCTTGTGCTAAAAAATAAAAGTGCCCATGGTCATGATGCGCTCTGACGAATGGATGCACCTTGGCCCCCTTGTCATCCCCTGCTTGCACAGCTTTCGGCACGCACGCTTATATGGAAGGAGCGAAAAAGCACTTGAATGGTGTGACAGTCCCCTGTAGTACCACCTTGTTTTTATGTATTCTCAAAATGTTTGCTGCAGTGAATTTGTAAGGCAGTAAGCTGTTATATTGAAGCCACTCAACAATTACTCAGAAAAGTGTGGCAGGGCTAAATTTTTGTAGCAATTTAGGTATTGTACAGATTGTAGGAGAGGATTTCATTAGGAAAAGTGCTGTCCTTATTTTCTTCTTTCTTTCACAGAATCTGAAGCTGAGGGTCAGACATCTTGGTTCCTCTTTGTTCTTCTCAGTAGTAGCACACATGCAATATTCAGTGTACTCTCTCTTTTGTGTATGTTGGTTTATTGTATATTTTAGAACATTTAGAAAAATTTAGAACATTTAGAAAATCTTTGGCAGTTTTTCTATGCAAAAATGTTTCAGTTAAATAAACTTCTTAGGTCGCTAATATTTCAGTTGAATGAACTTTATCTGCAAACCCGAGCTCATTTTGTATATCAATTCAATGAAGTTTTGTGCTCTGCAGCATTGGCGTAGTCGATCCAGTCTGCCCCAAAATTACCCATAGATCGGCAGCGGTGCAACGTCACCTGTGCGTGCAGCGCCACTGAGGCAAAGAGACCATACGGTAGACAATAGCTGCCATGTGCGCCTGTGTACCTGCACAGGGCTATCAGATTTGAAAATTTTTTCCACTGTTCTTCCGAAACTGAAAGAAAAAAAGTGTGAAGTTTTAATGGCTGAGACAAGTTCAAATCCTGTATCTCTAGTTGTTGCTGGAGGATATTAGAAACTCGGGAGACTTCGTGTCACAGCAACTTAGTATGCCAAAGGCAGTTCACAAAAGCTAGACTCTCGTTGACAGCTTTGTCACTTCTTGCAAAGGGTGCCAGTAGAAATTAAAGTTACGGAATTGTTTTCAGTATAAATTATATTCCTAATTCAACTTGGATCTCTGCTGGTCCAAGTGCTGTTCCATACTCTAGTGAATATTGAGTTTAGTGAACTTTCAGTTATTTCTTTGTGTGTCTTGAAGTTAACCAAGTGAGAGTTCACTGTATGTGCCTACTACTTAATTGTATAAAAGAGCTTAGTGGCTGTGAGCAAGTAGGATACGAGCATGGCTGGTAGTACTTATTGCCTTGTGGTCTGTGCAGTGCCCACTGGATAGTGATCTCGTGATCCTCCTGTCTGAAGATGGAATCCGGCTGAGCTTTGACTCTAGCTCGCAGAGGCTAAAGGTAAGGCAGCGTGCCACAAGGCCCAAGACTGCTAACTGAATTTTTATCTTTGGCTGTTTGTGTTTACTGGGTTGAAACTTGGAGTTTTAAAATTTTTTCACCCCAAGCTGGCTAGCGATCTTTCAAGGAGCATTCACATAGGTGTGCTGTCAGTGTTCCTTTGGCAACTTCGACATTCATTAGCAAACTTATCCATTTCCATACCTCTGTGCAGATTGTGCTTGCTGAGATATTCCGTAAGTTTATCTATGAAAATAATGACATCATATGTGTGTTGCTTACATTTGGAATCAAAGATTGTTGAACCCGAGTTGTAAGTTTGAATACATTTAAGTTGTTTCAATAAAATTGGAGTTGTGAGCCAGGTGGTCAGGGGACTGCTCTCAATGTCAGCCTCTAATTGCATAGGCGGTCCATTTTCAATGCTCTACATCTGGCAGATACTAGCAGCATACAGAGGAACCCCGATCCTACAACTTTCAGGGGACCACGTAAAACCGTCGTACAGTTGACGACCGATAATTTGGACTCCACGGGGAAGGTACATACGTTCAAATTATCTAATGTCTGAAAAAACAAATGGGTCTGGAAAAAAAAAAACGTTTATTGACGCTTCAGTGATCCGGTGGCTGAAAAAAGCTGTCAATGTGTTGCTGCACATACTTCCGCTCACGAGCAACCTAATCTATTTCTGCCAGTGTGGTTGTTTTCTGTAGGATTACAGGTAGGACGACAAAAGAATTTCGAGGGCTCAAGACAGGTCCTCATCGATGGCTCCAAAGCACATGGTGTGTCGTCATTATCAAGGCCAGAATCACTGATTGGCAGTTGCAGAACCTGCTTAATTATGTCGTCATTCGATGCGGCATAGACGACACGGCACTGTCTGCGTTTGGGGAGTCTTCAAACCTAACTGCGTTTAGAATGGGCACACCGCAGCCTCCCAGGTCGTCAATAGCGACCGCACTTGAGCTGATTGCACTGGGCGGCAGGTTCGGCTCTTCAGTTGTAATGTCCGTTTTTCGAACTCTCGAAACGCTCAACTCTCCAACAACTTGACCACTGAGCACTTGCAGAATAATGGCAACTTTCCTTGCCATGGTTAGTGTTGTGTATGTCTGCCGCGTTTCGTTGTTGGGGGCGCGTCCTTCGGCGCTGGCTGATAGGGCACCATTGGTGCCACTTATGCAGATCTTTTGGGACAGCAGAGTGCAAAATAAAGCAGGTCTCAACACAAAACTGGACATGCACAGAATTCAGCACAAAGCAGTACCGCGGACACATACGACAGAAAGGTGGGAATAGCAGTACAGCCAAAGGTACAGCGTCATAACAGCGCAGGGATACCAGAACCAAAATATAAGATGTTCACGATATTGATGCAACCTCTCACGGTTGAGTAGTGCCTCCAAGTTCGGCATTTCCTATTATAAGGCTGTGAGGCAATCTAAGTGAAGCCTCACCGATTAGTTTGCTTTTATCATGCTGCGTATGGTGTGGGTAGCGGAGGAGATAATTGCTGCCGATCTGGTGTATGCACCAGTTTCGAACATAGTCTGGATTGTCAAATGCAGATCCTAGGCTGCTGTCCAAAATATCAATCATTTTTCACATTACAGACGAGCCCACATATAATGGCCCCACTTAAATTGAACTTTCGCTTAAAATGAACAATATGCGCGTGATCGTGAAAATATACATTGGTTCAATGGCACAAAATCGCACTTACAGCGACCGTCTCCGAGCGCTCCTGATCGGTTAGAGTGAACGGAGTCAGCGGTCTGCCGACTTCCCGAGAAACCGATTTCGACCACCAATCAGGCATCGGCGAGGTGTTTATACATTCTATTGTTAAACACCGACCCTGCCTCCGCGACCCTCTTAGTTGCCACTCTCCCCAACCCATGGAGGAAAGAAAGTTGTTTCCTTCCTTCATGCCCCGACTGCTTTTTGTTACGCACCACTCCGTCCTTTGTCCCCCGCTACTCTGAGCACCCCGCATCGCCAGACGAGACCCATGTTTTGACACTGCCACCAATCTTTCGAAGACCGGCCGGCCATCTACCCTGTTTTTGATAGCTGGTACTGTCGTTGGCGTCGCTGCCCTGGAGTGACAAGACCATTTGCCAAAATTGTCGGCCGTTGACTGTATCTGATAGTCTGCGTCTAGTGCACGCGTGTACGCTACCCCATCGGCTCTGATAATTTGTGATTCATTTTGTGTTGAGGACTTGTTCTTGCTCACTTCGCACTCGGCTCAGCATGCCTTCCGCGCGTGTGCGGAAGTGTAAAAGCGGCTGTTAATTGCGCCGAATGAATTGCGAAATATCGAAGTTCGTGAGGCCACGCAAACCTGCCGGCGCAACAAAACGATTTTTTGACCATGGCCGCCGATTCTTCGAACACCGCCGCTCGCATTGATCCAGACGGCCATGCTTTTACTTCTACGCGCACAGGCACTGTTTCCAAGTTTTTCTACGTGCGAGTTTCACGGACCTTTCAAGCAAGCTACTCAACCTGCCTCCTTCCCGTGTGTTTTTGTTTTCAAGGTCGCCCTCCCGCCGCATCCTCCCCTCTCTTTATCGCAACTCCTTGTCTTCTCTCGCAAGTCTGCTCTCCTCTCTTGATCACAACCCCTTCGCCCGTCTCTACTGCTCCGAGACGCTCGCCACGCTGGCTCGAATTAGTTTTGTTTTCTGATTGGTAACAGGCCCAGAGCTGTTCCACGCGTTCTGGCATGTGCGTCGTGTGTGCGCGTCTTGCTCGTTCTTGATGTGCGTGTGTGGTCATAATGGCTGATGGGAGGACTAGCACGTTTTTTTCTGCCGCTCAATTAAACGTGGAAAGTGTGACCGCTTGGCTTGAGCATAATTCGCGCGTTAGGTGCCGCGATGCAGAGCGCTTGCTCATAGCTGTTGACCACCTGGCAGCCAGCTTGCCGCTTCGGGCGTCCCGGTATTCAGCTGTGGATATGGTGAATATTTTGTGGGTGGTGGTGACGACTACATGCGCACGAAACTGTTTTCGCGAGGCCAACTTTATTGACGTTGGGCCCGATGCCGAGCCTGAAGCTTCCGAACTGCGGCGGCGATTTGTGGTAGCGCATCGTCAACTCCGACCTGGGAGAGCGGGTGGGGCATCTGTTGCGATGATTGAATTACGGCTGATGATGATGCCGACAATACGAATCCGTGCATGAATTGGGTCATTGTGAATGAAGTACGTGGCGAGAGCGATTTGGAGGAATCGGATTGCGAGAACGACGATACTTTGGAGCCAGTGCCTCATGTAAATGAACTCGAGACCACCCTTATTGCTTCTGCTCTTCGAAACACGTGCATCACTGACATTTTGGGGCAAAAAAGATTGTGTTTTCACTCGCAACTTTTTTTTAAAAGATGTGTTTCATTTACTACGAACTTTGGGATACAGCGAACGGATGCCGCGTCACACTCAGGTTCGTTATAAGCAGGCTCGACTGTAGTTCTATGGGGCCTTCGGCGGTGCCGCACGTCTGCTTGAATTACTGAGGATGTCCGATTTATCGGTCAGCGACTGTATAATCGAAAAAGTAAGATTATAGGCAGTGACGCTCAGCCTTGCCCAAAAAACGGGTACAGCCTGTCTGAATGAGCCCACGGCACGAGCTTGTGCCTCTCAAAGGAAGGTAGATTGAATTATTTTTGCCAGGGGCAGCTAATGGCAGCATTACATAGTTGGAGGAGGTGCGAGGGAAAATTTATTCTAAAGAATCTAATCCAATGTGCATCTTTCTACTGATCGACTCGGTCCGAAAATTGTGTGCGCGTGATAACGAAACTGAGACCGTGTTTCCAAGAGCCTCCCGCCAGAAGAGTCAGACACAGTGTCAACACTACCTCATAATGGTGATGAACCACAAGTTCGCATATAATTCCTTCGTGCATGATTGAGCTGTGTGCGTTATAACCTGTTGGCTTGTTGAGTGCAACTAATGATCTCTCGCTGTTATAATGAACGTCAACGTCAAGTCAAAGTAAGTTTGCATGGTGTTGCGACCGGGGTTTGCAAGCACCGGAGGCCCGGGAGGAAGTTGTCGAGGCCAAAGGAAGAGAGACTTGATGAGGGTTTATTTACAATATATACAAGGTGAGCTCTCGTACATGACGAGTTCTTTCCTCCATTGCGAGCTCTCGAATACGGCGTTCCTCTACATAGCACTCCTTTGAATGAGCCGGGATAAAGGGTATGTTCTCCCCAGATCCCTGGATCAGGGAACACGTGCAGAGGTTACTGTCTAATCACAGATCACACACAACTAAGGAGGGGGCCGAGCATGCACGGCCCACGTGAACGTCCAATATTGAGGCCTGACTCTGCAGTCCAAGGTGGCGCCAGCGGGGCTCTTCCTCGTCGTGTGTGTGCCGCTGGTCGAGAGGTTCCAAGCTCATGACAGCATACTTCAAAGGGTCCGCGAACCACTCGCTTAATTAGTGGGGCTATTTGCTGCGGCCGCCGCGGTCTCTTCCAAAAAAGATGCTCTATTTGTTGTCCTCTCTTGAACGGCTTACGGTGTCGTGGCGACACGACGTCTCACCCTCCGGCTAGGAGGGACAATGCCTGGCGTTCATAGGCAGCCGGCCGGTCGGCTACTTGTTTGAGGATCCAAAGAGCGCTGCTCCCTTGTTAGCTTTGGCGCCAGTCACAACAATGGTGAAAACAGCTTCGCCACGCCTTTATGCGTGCGCAAGCCTGTGACTGCGACTGCAACAAAGGCAGGAGATCAGTGGTATGGCGATGAGAAAAAGCTCCCACGGAATGAAAATGCGAAAACTCAGCTTTTCGGCTGGCTGTTGCTACTCTGTGTGGATAGAGCTTGATTGGGTAATGGCCCCGGATACGCATGTGCACGTTGCAGACATATGTACAGTAAAAGCTCGTTAATTTGACACCCGTTAATTTGGAAATTCGGATAATTCGGACGGCTCTATTGGTCCCCGTCAAAGTGCATGTTAATCTATGGGACCAAACCTTCGTTATTTCGTCGGAATGCGGCTCCGCTCCGCTTAATTCGGACAAATGCTGACGGCTGCTGCTACACAAAAGTGTGATAAAGCAGCGCTGGCACCACTGGAGTGAAACCCAAACCTGAGTGGCATCGCCATCATCAACTAGTGGGGGCAATCGCAGCGTCACCGAACGTCGGCGTCTTCTTTCTTCTCCACTCAGCGCCTCCGACGCCATTTTCCCTTGTGTTGTCGTGTCGGAACCATTTCTTCTTGCGGAGTTCTCTTTTTCTTCCATTGTGACCGTATTTGCATGCCACCACCATCGTGCGCTACAGTGATGGCAACGCTGAAAAAGCGGCAGAACTACGACGCGAATAACTTGGCGACTAAAGTGGAAATGTTGGAAGCACTGAAGAACGACGAATCGCGACAGCAGGTTATGACCAAGTACAACGTGAAGCGGAGCACGTTGGGAACGTACGTGAAAAATGAACAACAGATTCGACAAGCCTTCAAAAGCGAGAAGTTTCATGCCTCTAGAAAGCGGTTGCGAACCACAGCTCATCCCCAGCTCGAAGAAGCTTTGCTCCGGTGGATTACGGACTGTCGCAAGGCGCATCTGCCTTTGAGCGGACCTCTCATCATGGCGCAAGGTGAGAAGTACGCTGCATTGATGAACATTGAATCGTTCAAAGCGTCAGAAGGGTAGTTTGCGAGGTTTCGAGAGAGACACGAACTTGTCTTCAGGAGTGTGTGCGACGAAAAGGCCAGTGTTGACGAAAGCGTTACCACCGAGTGGAGAAATGTGAAGCTGCTAGAGCACATCGCCGCATATGAACCACATGACGTGTTTAATTCAGATGAAACTGCTCTATTTTTCAGAGCTCTGCCCGACAAGACGGTGACTTTCTAAGGGGAGGTGTGCATTGGTGGCAAGAAGTGCAAGCAAAGGATAACTGTGCTTCTTGCCGCCAATATGACTGGCACAAAGCGCTTGCCACTACTTGTCGTCGGGAAGGCGCTTAAGCCACACTGTTTTAAGAATGTCAAAAGCCTTCCTGTCGAGTACACAGCGAACAGGAAGGCATGGATGACATCGGACATTTTTCGCCGCTGGCTGCAGCAGTTGGACGGGCACTTCATGTCGAAGGACGGCAAGATAATTATGGTTGTTGACAACTGCAGTGCCCATAACTACAGTCGAACTGAAGAGCATCACAGTAGTTGTTTTGCCGCCCAACACTACGTCTGCTCTTCAGCCGATGGACCAGGGTATCATTCACTACGTGAAGTCGAAGTACCGCAAGCACCTGCTAGAGTGAATGATCCTATGTTCAGAAGCTGGGAAGTTGTATCAAGTGGACTTACTCAGCGCAGTGCACATCATCGCCCACGTGTGGAAAAACACTCCGCCGCAAGTCATCGCCAACTGTTTTCGGCACAGCGGTTTTGTGTGGCCCGAGCATGCAGCAGTAGCTGACGATGGCATCCAGGAGGTGTCAGCCGAGTCCACCGACGATGACTGCCCGACTTTCGATGCAGTCCTTCCCACAGATGTGACCTTTCAGGACTACATAGCGATGGATCATGGTGTCGCCACGAGTGGTCTCCTGACCGATCAAGAGATTATTAATGATATCACGGGCGCCCATGAAGACCACGATTCCGACGAAGAATCATGCGAGGAGACACAGCAGCGACCTCATCGCACCTCACGGGAAGTTTTGGAGGCGCTGTTAATATTAGAGGACGCTTGACTGAACACTCCCGACAGCTTGCGTGCTGTTGGCCATTTGGAACAATTAAGAAAAATTGTGATGTCAGCCGGAATCTGCGCGAAAACGCAGACGACAATTACAAAATACTTCAACAAATAAAGGTATGCTTCTGCAGCTTCATTTTAAATGTTGTTTTCCCTGTTCATTCGTTAATTCGGCATTCGGTTAATTCGGACAGTTTTTCCGGTCCCGTGAAATCCGAATTAACGAGCTTTTACTGTATAAGCGCATGAACTTCCCGGAGAATAAGTATTTCATTTTAAGAAGACATGCTGTCTCACTCTTACTTCTCAATCGTCAATCTAGGGGAACACAAGTTCATATTTCGCACTCGTGAATATTTAGTCGACATTTGATTTGAGTTAATGTGGTTTTTTCTTTTGGGTGGAATCTGAAAGTCATTGTCAGATGAGGGGTTAGCATAAAACTGTGTCAATAACCAAGGTTTTAATACATTGCTTTTATGGGGATTTTGTTGGGACCAAACTCATTCGTCGTAAAATGTGGGTCGTCGCAAAACCAGGAGACATGTAATTGAAATTCCACTGTAGATGCTTTTTTAACATGTGCCAGTTGAGAAATGCTGGGGTTAAGGGGATATGCGAGTCGAAAAATCGCGTTTTTAGCGAAATTTCTCGTATTTCTGATTTTTATTGCATTTGTAATCTTCAAACCTTCTTCTTTCATCTGTGAAAATTTCAAAACTAAATTCGAACCGCAAAATGCAAAAAAAATGTGTATAAAGGCATCGCGGTGGCTCAAAATTTTGTGAATTTCCGCCGATATTGGCCATCTTTGACTGCGCGCTGCTCCCCGTCGCAGTGCCGCCCGCCATCGCGATCGGTTGGGAAAGTTGTGTCCGGCCTTCTTCTTACAGCTCCGACGACCGCCAGTTTCGTACGTGGGCAAAAAAATAAATAAAAAACGAGGCCTTTTTATCACGTGGTTTGAGCCGTTTGAAACGCGCGGCACCCTAAGCCGCATCGCCATTGGCTACCGAGTCATTGTCAGCTGTGTTGGTGGCGGCCATCGGCATTTGGTCCGTCTGCTTTTCTGCGCGTCTACGCATATTTCCGCGATGACAAGCCCGAAAAAGTGCAACGTGAGACCGCAGAAGTTTCGAACGAAGCACAAGTTCAAGTGAAGGCGGCGTAAAGCGCCCCGAACGACGGCGACGAACGAGAACGCGCCTACGTGTGCTAGGCCTGACGGCGGCATTGACGAGTGCGCGAGCGACAGTGGCTGCGATGAAGGGATTGACGCTGCGCTTTCTTTCGTCAGTGCTTCGGAAAAGAAGCTCGGCTTCTTCGAAAAAGACGAAAGACAGTACGATGAGGTTTGTGCAACGACAGTTTTGTGCGACACCCTCTTGCTGACGGCACTTGTGGCAGGTGCGGCATGCCCTGCTTGCGGTATTCAAAAACTTTCCGTTCCGGAGCCGGCAGAAAAGCGCAAGGGACTTTCGTCGCTCCTTGAACTTCATTGCGAAAACAGCGAATGCTCAGCGACTGTTCTTTCGTGCTCCGATACGTCACTGCGTGTTACGGCGGACGGCAGCAGCCGAGTGAGCCAACGGTACGACAGTGGGAGCTCCCGAGATAGTTTCGCTGTAAATGTGAAGGCGGTGGTGGCTGCACACGCTGCCGGCATTGGGCATGAGCAATTGTTGAGATTTTGCTCCATTATTGGACTCCCAAAGCCAATGCACCACCGAGGATTTTTTTCGATAGCAAAGAAGGTGCACACCGCTGCCATGGCAGCTGTGAGTGAAAACTTGCGCCGATCCAGAGAGTTGACGAAAGAAGTAGCAGGCGAAACTGATGTGGCTGTTATGTTCGACGGCACTTGGCAGAAGAGGGGCCACAAAAGCCACAACGGGATTGGCGCAGTTATCTCCTTAGATACTGGCCTCTGCTTAGACTTCGAGGTCATATCAAATTACTGCCTGACATGCAGTAGGCACAAGGATATGGGCCCAGAGAAGGAAGTGTGGCAGGCATTCCATGGCCCAGTCTGTGAAAAAAATGCAGACTGTTCCTCCCATGCCATGGAAAAGGAGGCTGCAATGCGCATTTGGCAGAGAACATTGGCTTATGACACCCCACTGCATTTCATGACATTCTTGAGTGACGGTGACAGCAAAGCATATAGTGCAGTTGCAAAGTCAAAAGTCTATGGTGCTGTCAATATAGAAAAAGAAGACTGCACTAATCATGTGGCCAAGAGACTTGGCACCGTGCTACGGAAGCTGCACGTGCCATTACCACGAGGGCAGAAAATGAAAGAGCCAGCCATTCAGAAGCTCCAATCATACTATCAGATTGCCATAACAAGCAACAGGGGGAGTGTACGGGATATGTACACTGCAGTATGGGCTTCGTACTTCCACTCATGCTCTACTGACAATGCTGGCAGCCACAAGTTTTGCCCTGCAGGAACAGAGTCGTGGTGCAAACATCAACGCGCTGAAGCACTTGGTGAACCTGCACCACGCCACACACCTCTCCTGAAAAAGCACAGGGATTGGCTGTTTTGCCCATTTATAAGCGGCTAACGGATGAGAAGCTCCTTGCTCGATGCATCAAAGGGAAAACCCAGAACGCATCGGAATCCCTGAACGGCAAAATTTGGCTACTTTGCCCCAAGACTAAGTTTGTCTCCCGAACGGTTGTTGAGACTGCCGCAGCTATGGCAATCCTGTGGTTCAACAAGGGTCATGCTACTTTCGAGCACATCCTGGAAGAGCTCAACATACTGCCATCTAGAGATCTAGTTACTTTCAGGGATTCCCGCGATGCGAGGCGCATCAAGAGAATGTCTGAGCGTCTGACGGCAGAAGCAAGGACCCACCGTCGTCGTGGAGTGAAAAGGGCACGGCTAGAAGAGAGTGCTCGCAAGGACCGTGAGGGCACAACCTATGCTGCAGGACAGTTCTAGTAACTTGCGGTGCTTTTCAAAGTTCTGTTGAACATTATGGCCAAAGATTATGCATTTCTAACAACTCTGTGATAAAAAAAAAAGGTTTCAAACTTTCAAATGCGTTTTTCTCTTTTCGCAGTTTTGTGTGATCTGTGCTTCTTATACACGCTAGTTCGTATACTTAAAATTGTCATACCTCTATGAAATTTTGCACATAGCATGATGAAGGCCCATAGAGTGTAAGTATCTATTCAGATTGTCAGTGCTGCTTGATTATGTTTTTCAAAAATTACATAACATTGAAAGCCCTTGGCAACTAGAGCCATAGTAAATTTTTCTATTTTATTATTGTATTTCACCTTTTTACACACAAAATTTATATAGTTTTTTGCACTCTACAGTTCCAAAGGATCATAGTCAGCTATATCTGCATGCTTTATCTCAAATTTTTATAGGTCAGAATTGTTGCATAACAATGGGCATAATTTTGCAGTATCTGACCTGCAGAAAGAAAACCAAGCAATCTACATGAAAGCAAATGACACATTTGAAAAGAGGAGAAAAAGCTCTATTAGCATGCCAATTTGTGTTAAATTCAGACTCTTAATAAAGAAAATTGTTTTTCGAGTAGCATCTCCCCTAATGTTCTCATACTCACTGCTCCTGACGTGATTTATCATTTAGATGAAGAAAACTGCATTCATATTGTTACGAGGAATAAAGTATACACTGGCGAGCTAATGCGTACAACGCTGCTGCAGTCCAAGCACGGTCACGTTCAGCACTTCGTCGTCGTCATCCTCAGGCATCTACTTAGCCCGTGACATTACCCGCCGGCGGCAGAAGCACCGTCCCGGTGCGATCAATTCTCGAGGCGTGAGTAGTATGGTTTAAGCCGTGAGACGTGCACTATATCGGTCGGGACTGAAGCTGGTACTGACGTGGTATGGAGTGGAGCTATCTCATAGGTCACGCTGGTGACCTTGCGTATGACGCGGTAGGGGCCAACGTAACGGGACATCAGTTTTTCGCAGAGACCAACACGACGTGGTGGTAACCACAGCAAGATGAGTGACCACGGAGAGTATTGTACGTCACGGTGCCGGCGATCGTAAGCACTCTTTTGGTTAAGCTGCGAGGCACATAAACGATCTCGGGCGACTTGGCGGGCGATGTCAGCTCGGGCCAGGGCATCACGAGCATAAGCAGTCGAGGAGGCGTCAGATTGGAGCATGGTGTCCATGGGCAAAGGCGGGTCATAACCAAACAGTAGGTAAAAAGGTGAAAATCTAGCTGTATCATGACGTGAACTGTTGTATGCGAAGGTAACGAAAGGTAAGTGGATGTCCCAATCTTTGTGATCCTTGGAGACGTACATCGCTAACATATTCGTCAGGGTACGGTTGAGGCATTCCGTGAGGCCGTTTGTTTGCGGATGGTACGCTGTAGTGAACTTGTGGTGGGTAGAGCAGGATCGCAGGAGCTCGTCGACTACTTGAGATAGAAAAGAGCTGCCGCGGTCGGTGATCAACTGACGAGGAGCACCATGACGCAGAATGATGTCATGAAGAAGGAAATCGGCTACATCAGTAGCACAGCTGGTGGGGATGGTGCATGTAACGGCATACCGCGTTGCGTAGTCGGTAGCAATAGCAATCCACTTATTACCGGTGGCCGACACGGGAAAAGGTCCTAGAAGATCGAGGCCGACTCGGAAAAAATGGCTCATCTGGTACTCCAATGGGCTGGAGGGTACCAGCAGGTCTCAGAGCAGGTGTCTTGCGGTGCTGGCAAAGGTCGCATGCCACAACGTACTGTCGCACAGAACGGTAGAGGCCAGGCCAAAAGAATCGGCGGCGAATGCGGTCATACGTGCGTGACACCCCTAGGTGTCCAGCGGAGGGGGCATCATGCTGCTGGGCCAAAACGTCTGAGCGAAGATGCACAGGAACAACGATTAAAAGCTCAGCACCATCAGGGCGGGCATTGTAGCAGTGCAAGATGTCGTTGTGAAGAACGAAGAGTTGTAAGGAGTGATCAGGGTGGGGAGAGTGCAGACCATTGATAATAGCACGCAAAGAGGGGTCGCGGCGTTGTTCAGCAGCTATGCCGGTGAAGTCGGTAATTGAAAGAACGAGGGCCTATTGTTCATCTTCCCTCGTGTCAGGGGGATCGACTGGGTAAGGGGACAAGCAGTCGGCATACTTGTGAAGTTGTCCGGATTTATAGGATACGGAAAAAGTGTACTCTTGTAAGCCCAGCGCCCAGCGACCAAGGCGTCCCGTCCCGTAGGGTCCTTGAGTGAGGAGAGCCAGCAAAGCGCATGGTGGTGCGTAATAACTGAGAATGGTCGGCCATACAGGTACGGTCGGAATTTTGCAATGGCCCAGACGAGAGCTAAGCACTCGCGTTCTGTGATGGAATAATTTTGTTCCGAGCCGGACAACAGTCGGCTTGCATATGTGACGACGCGGTGCTTGCCTTGTTGCCGCTGCGCCAGCACTGCGCCTATGCTGTGGCCACTTGCGTCAGTACGAAGCTCCGTGGCGGCAGATGGGTCGAAGTGTGCTAGGACTGGTGGATTGGTGAGAATGTCAACGAGCGACGAGAAGGCGTTTGCTTGCTGTTGGCCCCAGGTGAATGCGACATCCGTTTTGAAGAGGCAGGTTAGAGGACGGGCTACTTCAGGAAACTTCTCGACAAAAGGACGGAAATAGGAGCACAGTCCTAGAAAACTTCGAACGTTCTTGGCTAAGCGGGGTGTGGGGAAGTCGCGAACTGCTCGGACTTTCGCAGGGTCTGGTTGAACGCCCGCAGCGTTAACAAGATGGCCGAGTACGCAGATTTGGCGTTGCCCAAAGCGGCATTTGGATGAGTTAAGTTGCAAGTTGGAACGTCGGAAAACATCAAGCACTGTGGACAGGCGGGTAAGATGGTCGTCGAAAGTAGTCGAAAAAACAATAAGGTCGTCAAGATAGCAGAGGCAGATGGTCCACTTCATGCCTCGAAGGAGAGAGTTCATCATGCGCTCAAATGTCGCGGGGGCATTGCATAATCCAAAAGGCATCATCTTGAACTGATGAAGTCCATTAGGAGTCACGAAGGCCGTCTTCTCTCTGTCTTTGTCGTCCACAGCGATCTGCCAGTAGCCTGAGCGAAGGTCTATTGAAGAGAAATATTTGGCACCGTGGAAGCAATCGAGTGCATCATCTATGCGCGGTAGGGGATAGACATCTTTCTTGGTAATATGGTTGAGATGGCGGTAATCAACACGGAATCTCCAGCTATTGTCCTTCTTTTTAACAAGTACAACGGGTGAGGACCAGGGACTAGATGAGGGTTCGATTATGCCCTTATCAAGCATTTTATCGACTTCTCGTATAATAGCACGCTCCGGGGCTGACACACGGTAGGGTCGTCGGCGAATGGGTCGAGCGTCACCGGTGTCGATGCGATGGGTTACCACGGATGTCTGGCCCAAATTACGGTCGCCGAAGTCAAAGATGTCCTGATAAGAAGCAAGCACACGGCAGAAAGCAGAGACTTGTTCAGAGGTGAGCTTGTCAGATACCATTGGCTTCAAAAGGTCGGAACAGGAACGTGACGAGAGCGACGTTGACGAAAAATCGGGTGGCGAATCGGTGGTTGGGGCGGAAACTGTGTGGTCGACCAGTGGTGTCAGATGCGCAAGTGACATGCCGCGAGGAATAACTTGCGCTAAGAAGCCGAAATTGAGGACGGGAAATGAAGTTCGGTTGTCCTTAACGGTAACCACCGTGTTGGGGAGTGCAACATTGCGTGTCATGGCCACGTCAGAAATTGGGGCAGCAACATAATCACCATCGGGTACTGGAGGATATGGCGAGAGTTGGACTTGGACTGCGGCTTGCGGCGGAAGTCTGAGGAAATCGACAGAGCGTAGACGAGGTGGGCTGGTAGAGACGATCTCTGAGAAGGATGGTAGTTCGAGCCGAAGAAGACCTTTGGAACAGTCAATGAGGGCAGCGTGTGAAGTCAGAAAGTCGAGTCCAAGGATGAGGTCATGAGGGCAATTTTCCAGTACATCGAACAGAACTGAAGTTTGATGCTCAGAAATTGTTAATCGCGCAGTGCACATTCCAAGCACAGCAGGAGTACTCCCATCCGCTGTACGAACGGTAGGTGCAATCGCAGGCGTCAGGACTTTTTGGAGGCGGCGGCGGAGGTCTGAGCTCATCACAGATATTTGTGCACCGGTATCAATAAGAGCAGTTACAGGTAAACCATCAACCAAAATTGTAAGAAGGTTGCACCGCTGGTCGGGAGTAATCAGAGGATTTGCAGTCCGAGTCGTGTATGTAGCGTCACCTCCGGGGGCTGCATCGGCTAGTTTTCCGAGCGACGGTCATAGGGAGACCGAGAACAGCGGGGTTGGGGCGAGCGGGACTGACGACGCACGGGCGATGGCGAGCAGCTGGTCCGACGTTCTGGATTATGCTCTGCACCTGTCTCAGCACGGTAGGACGGGGCATAAGGTGCACGTTCAGAGCGAGGCCGCCAATCATAGAAGCTCGATCGAGGTGATGAGGTCCAACGGCTGCGGCAATGGCGAGCGATGTGTCCTATCCGATGGCACGTGAAACATATGGGCCGATCATCATGAGTGTGCCATTCAGCTGGGTTTCGTCGTGGCGCGAACGTGCGGTTCGGAGCGGTATCCGCAACGACTGGAGCCGAGCTGGAAGTAGCAGGGGCATTTTCATGAGGTGGCGAACTGCCCATATTCGCGATCTCTTGGCGAACCACGGTCTGTATCATTGAAACAGCATCGAGGTTGTGTCCTGGCGTGCTGATGCTAGACATAGCGGGAGCCATAGCCTCGAGTTCCCGACGGACTATTCTGGTGACGTTTTCTGGCGCTGGTGGTTGATGTAGTGTGGGCAAATCTTCGCAAGAGGACGTAGCCGCCGTGTTGGGAAGGCGGTCAAATCGGTGAACTATGCGCCTACTGTTTGCCTGTTCGAAGCGACGACATGCTTCGATGACCAACTCCACTGTCGAGCAGTCCTTGCACAGGAGAAAATTGAAAGCGTCATCGGCAATTCCTTTCAGGATGTGTTCGACTTTGTCCTCGTCGAGCATGTCCTTGTCGACCTTGCGGCACAAAGCCAACACGTCCTGGATGTACGCGATGTACGGCTCTGTGGATGTCTGGGCACGAGTCGCAAGCTCTTTCTTTGCGGCCACTTGACGTCCGATGGGTTTCCCAAATAGATAGCGCAATTTCTGCTTACAGACGTCCCAGCTAGTCAACTCTTCTTGATGTGTCTCGTACCAGAGTTTTGCCGTGCCATGCAAGTAGAAGATGATGTTCGCCAACATAAGCGTCGTATCCCAATGGTTGCTGCTGCTGACGCGCTCATATAGAACCAGCCAGTCATCGACGTCTATGCCACTTGTGCCGTTGAATGGGCCTTGGTCACGAGGTTGCACCACAACGATCGGCTGCAAGGCTGACAGATTTTGTTGACATTGAGTAGCCTGGTCAGTCATCGTGGTAGCTGCAATGCGCCGTCCGCTGCGAAGATCCAGCTCGTTGGGCTGTATAGCGAGTGGTACCCCACACCTTCCACCAATGATGTTACGGGGAATAAAGTATACACTGGCGAGCAGATGCGTACTGGCGAATATACTGACGAGCTAATGCGTACAACGCTGCTGCAGTCCAAGCACGGTCACGTTCAGCACTTCGTCGTCGTCATCCTCAGGCATCTACTTAGCCCGTGACAATATTAAAGATACTGTAGAGTACGCTCTGTAAACGTTTGAAAAACTCAGTGAATTTGTGGCTACGAAAGGGCAAGAAATGAGCAAGATGAAGCTTTCATTAAAAAAATGTTAATTGGGTTCAAAGACTAAGTGAGACGCTGCTAAAATTGCTATAGAAGTCTCTTCATTTAGACACGGAGTATAGTCGCACTTTCAGCCAATGCTGCTGGGCATTGCTCAAGAATGCGTACTCAAGCACACATTAGAATAGAGTAGCGTGCCAGTGGCAGCCCTGAACAATCCCAAAAGACGAATGAAAAATGTAGGTAATTTGTTCTGCCACAACCAATAATGTAAGGCATATCTTTTTAATACAGGATTTTCTTAAATGGAGAGTGAAAATTTGAGTTTGGTACTAGATCAGATATAATTCAGAAAAGCTGACCAGTGAGTTCTTGTCCTCTTGAGAACCTCATTTTAGGAATGCTGTGTCATGTGAGACTGTTCCTTGAAGGCCTCTCTCGTCCGCAGGTGATAGAAGTAACCGACATGTCCAAGGTCAAGTTGACTTATTGGTAAGTGCTAGATCTGCTTACTTTTCCTAAGGTGTGCTGTTATCACCTGTTGTCATTAACCAATATATGATGTTTAGACTTTGTGAATGTTTATTATCTATGTTTTTTGAAGAGATCATAACATTATCGGCAGTGTTTTCTTTTGACTGGTACATCGCGGTAAAGCAAGCAATTCTCTTTAAAACAATTTCACTAGAAGTAATTTCTATTCAGATGCAATCAGTTATTCATTTGAAGCTGACTGGGCGACATTAGTTTGCTAAAGAAATGCGCTTATGTAAATGTGAAAGCCATATATGTATGTGATGAATGTGACGGGTATTGGAGGGAAGCAGTTAGAAAGGACAAACTTCACTGTTTTCATCAGTGCAGTGTGATAGCCTGGTGTGTCACCACTTTGCTTCCGTGTTCACACTCTTCGTTATTAGTCATCCATATGTAATTCAATAAGGAACAATGCGCATATGCGTAGCACATTCTTGCTACCACGTTGATGCATTGCTCCTAATGTCAAAAAAAAACAACAACCTAAACTTCCCTTGCTTGATTTTGGCTGATTGTATTGACGCATTCTCGGGAGCATAATTAATGCTTGAGGAACGCGACTCCAAACTTTGTGTGTCATTAGATGAAGCTTATGTTGTTCAGAGCACAAGCACCACTGTTCTGGTATCGTAATGCTGTCACTTTTGTTTTTTTTTTCTTTTTCTTGCTGAATTTGGGTTCAAGACCCGAAAGGCCCTGTTAATGTTAAAGAATTTGCAGCCTAGTATTTCTTCGTATGTTTGTTTGCGGTAGAGGGCTTGTGGTGATGGGTTTTGGCAAAGTAGTGTTTTTGCTTCTTCCGTTTATTGTTAAAGCATGCTTGCCCATTGTCCCAAAGTTTTTCGTCAGCCTCGGTAATTTTAACACATTCAATTTCGTATCTGACTAATGTTGCATCAAGTTTTTTAGCGAGCTGAAGTCTTCATAAATACCTCCTTGCTAAGTCTCATGAATGTGAAATGACTTGAGAGTTGCACTTGCCTCTGGCAAGTTTATTCAGGGCAGGTCTAAAGCAGAAAAGTTCTTAACGGGAATGAAGTGCTGGATCGAATGTAATATCTGTAATCGAAAGTAATTCCTCAGCCTCTAGCCTCAAAGTTTGCTTAGCAGGTGATAATTGGCAAGTTGGTGTTCTTCTGTCATGAACAAACAAACAGTGCAAAAGAAAAGGGA
This sequence comes from Rhipicephalus microplus, assembly GCF_043290135.1. NCBI lineage: Eukaryota > Metazoa > Arthropoda > Arachnida > Ixodida > Ixodidae > Rhipicephalus > Rhipicephalus microplus. The sequence goes on from NC_134701.1 coordinate 78,807,353, forward strand.
TGAATGAAGTGAGCAACTGACAATGGCACTGACTCACAATAAAATGTTTCAATGAACAGGATAAAGAGCAACTGGGAAAAGATGATAATAAACAACCATCTCACATGCACATGGTAACAAAAGTAAAAAAAAATTAAGTAGCTGCTTAGGCGTGAACATGAAGCAAGCTATCCCCGAGATATGACACTTCAGCCTGTGATAAGGCTACCGAAGGTTGACTGATGCACATGAGTTCGCTCCATCTAAAGCTGAAGTGTCGACGGCAAATTAACATTCATAAAATGTTCATTCTAGAAAACTGCGTGCAAGCACAGACACTACAAAGAAATCAAGTGCATATTTCCATGAAAATAATTATGTCTTTGAATGAAACGAAATTAAAAAGGACTTGGCAGTTGTGCTTGAAAGCTTTGCAGCAAAGCTACCCTCGAGAGAATACGCGGGGATTGCTTTCAGAAAGGCTGTGCAATTGAAACTAGTTTTTAATTCTAGGTTGACCCCCAACCTCAGATTTCAAATTAAGACAAAATGGGTTGACCTGCTATCGTCTAAATACGGTGTGGGGTAGTGGGCACTTGACGGATGTATGCTTGCAGCAGGCATTCTAAGATAGCTTGAATTGTCCAATGTTACGCATACAATCGTTCGTTTCCTTATGACACTGCTGAGACATGCATGGAAAATCAAACCTAGGCTAGCAGTTGAGAAGGCAGTGATGCGCACGAGGCCCGATTGCGCTATTGTGTTCTCCTCTTGATCGCGGAGCTCAAGCACCCTCCAAGTTTTTGCTTCATCCTAGCTTTACAAGTACCTTCACGTGGCGAAAACAGTGCTTTTTGGCATCTAAGAGGATATTGAAATTCGAGCACAAGATAAAGCACACTTCATCATTCCACAAAATGTGTTACTGACTTTGACATTCTGAAGCCTGTCGGTAATTAAATACCATAATTACTCAAATCTAACGTGCACCTTTTTTCCGGTTAAGTGAGTTCATAAATCGCATGCGCGTTAGAATCGAGCATAAAAAAAAAATGAATACGGTCATTCTATTGCCATTGGCAGTTTCAAAATGGCCGCCCCCTACGTGCGTCGGCATGGCGCGTCGGCCATTTCTGCCTATGTGTTTCCCATGTGCGGCACTTCGTACGTGTGCTGAGTAGTTCGTCATCTTGTAGTTCATTAGCATCGACTGCATGGAAGGGCAGACTCCAAAAACTTGACGAGTGCACCACGATGCCGCTTTTAAAAGAAAAGTCATCGCGTGTGCCGAAACGGACGGAAATCGCGCCGCATCGCGGTCGTTCAGAGTTCCCGAAACGTGCTTGTGGGACTGGCGGAAACAAAAGCAGAAGATTGTCGGCAGCAAAGCTTCGCGCAAAGGCTTCAGTGGACCAAAGCAGGGTCAGTTTCCGCAAATTGAAGAGCTGCTCGGCGAGTATGTGCTTGAGCAGCGAGCGGCACAGCGACCCGTGACGGCAGAACTGCTCCAAGTGCGGGCTATGCAGTTAGCCTTAGAAAAGGCGCTAATGCAGAGCCAGTTTAAAGCGAGCAGGTGCTGGCTAACTAACTTTATGAAAAGGAAAGGCTTTCCCTCCGAAGGCAAACGGGCATATGCGAAAAGTTTCCGGAGGAGTATGATGAAAAGCTTCACAGTTTTCAGAGGTTCGTCCTAAACTTGCGGCACAACAACGGCTACCTGCTTGGGCAAATTGGGAATGCCGATCAGACGCCTCTTTACTTCGATATGCCTGGCACCACAACCGTCGAGAAGGAGGGGGCAAAGCAAGTTCGCGTGCTGACATCGGTCCACGGTAAAACTACAGTGACGGCAATGCTCTGGTACACGTCAGATGGGCACAAGCTTCCCCGGTACCTCATATTTAAATGGAAAACTCTCCCGAAAGGAGTCGTTTTTTCGAGTGGTGTGATCGTGCGGGCCAATGAGAAAAATGGGTGACCGTTGCAATCGATGTCTTACCTTTCTTTTTGCCGTGGAAACCGGGTGCGCGTTACAATCGAGGGTGCGGTAAAATCGAGTAAATACGGTAATTAAGGTTATTGAGACATGCATCTGAACCATTTTATTTTTTGCAATGCTTGAATGAATTTACAAATGGTGTGTGTTTCCACTAATCAACTGAGGCAGATAGATGAGGGAGGGTGTGCATGCTGTTTATGATTCGTTTGTGCAGCGGGAGCACTTTCTGCTCGCCCGAAGTATTGCCCACCCGGCAGCAAATTGACGACTGCTTTGGTGCCACCCACCCTGGAGGTAACTGTTTCCGCCATTCACTTGGATGCATGCATGCAAGTTTGCTGATTTCTAAACAAGCTGCAGAGTAGTACTCTGTGCACTTTGTATATGCAATTCTAGTTCACTTAAGTAAACACATTGAAGTACTCTCTTTATCTTTTTGTTTTGCTTTGTTTTATATATATATCTTTTTCTTGTGTGACATGTGTGCTCAACAAGCATATTTTTTTTGTTAAGTGCAACGTTTTTCTTGAAAATGTTTTGTCATACTTTTGAAAGTCCTAAAATGCCAGTGGCTATTTGTTCCCTATAGCTTCTATGCACATTTTATGTACATGTTCTTTATTATACAATTTTTCTGGCTTTACACGTAATTAATTTCCTCACCCTCAACTAGCTTTTATACTACCTAAGAAGGGAAGACGTTGAGGTTCAGAATGGGTGCCCTCGATGACTCGAGTGCTTAATGGCCGCGCGAAAGAAGAGCCTGAGTCCGGTGAAAAGGCACTTTATTGCAGCACTCGGGCGTTGGCCCGGGTCCAAGCCCGAACCTCTGCTCTTCTTAGCTAGTGTAGAAGCTTGTCGAGGATGAGGAAATTAACTGGCCCAGCTGACGAGGTATAGATACATTACCTGATTAACCGTGCTATGTGTTTCTTGTTTCAGAGTATGATGCCAGCCAGCAGATGTTTGTGCTGCACTTCCGGGGCTTGTCATTCTCATTCCTAGCTGACCCCAAGGTGAGCACGGCTGTCATATGCTTGTGGAAAATAATGTGTTGACACCTTGTTTAGGTGTAGTGTAAGAAGACTGAGCTAAACTACTGAAGAAAGGGAATGTACACAGTCAACAGTGCAGAATGCGAATTACTGGGCCTGTGAGGATATTGGAGTGCTTTGAATATCTAAATGAATGCAGTCTACGTTCATTATTAGGAACCAGTGTGCAACCAACTTTCAGATGCAACGGACCATTATTCAGCCTAAGTTTGTTCTGTGTGTTCAATTAATGGAGCAAAGTTTGCTTTTAATGCCCCGCGATACAAAGGACTAGCGGCTACAGGGCACAAAATCTGTGTCATCTTTAAAAAATGAAATCAAGAAGACTGAGCTAAACTACTGAAGAAAGGGAATGTACACAGTCAACAGTGCAGAATGCGAATTACTGGGCCTGTGAGGATATTGGAGTGCTTTGAATATCTAAATGAATGCAGTCTACGTTCATTATTAGGAACCAGTGTGCAACCAACTTTCAGATGCAACGGACCATTATTCAGCCTAAGTTTGTTCTGTGTGTTCAATTAATGGAGCAAAGTTTGCTTTTAATGCCCCGCGATACAAAGGACTAGCGGCTACAGGGCACAAAATCTGTGTCATCTTTAAAAAATGAAATCAAGAGCATAAAACATAATTCTGTTGTGTTAACTTGGGCTCGCAACAGATTTGACCACACTTCTCTCTGTGCGCTAAAGCCACGTTAATTTTAAATTGCGGCTTGCAAGATTGCTGGCTTTCTATCAAGTCAAGTCTCCAGTCAAGCCTCTCTGCGAGCATGTTAGTTACGGGAATGGTTCAAGTGTTGCAGCTGACTGAAACGCCAGTGCAAAGTAATTGCATCAGGGCTGAAGTGTGCTCGCCAATCTCGTATCACAAATTTATTTCAGAGCTAAGTGTAAATAAGTTCTTTTCTGTGTTTTGCGTGGCACAAATAAAAAACTTATTCCCAGCCAATCATCAACACAAGTGCTTAAAAAAAGTATACTAAACGTGCTTTATTATCTGGCTTAGCTTTACAGCTGTGTGAGGGCTGCACAGCATCCCTGCATGTACGGTAACGGCACTTGCTTTTTAATTGGAACTCGCGCGGCAGTTTTGTTACTAACAGCTGCTGGTGATTGATGTTTTTCATAACCACCAGAAGATAAGATTCGGCATGTATCCACAGAACTAGTCTGCCCCATACGGCTGAACAAAATTGAAACGTTCGTCACACGGCGACACTACCCATTCACCTCCTCTTGCAGGGTTTGGATATTATGGACTCAGTTTGCCAATTATCACAGTTCTTGGTAATGAGAGTAGACTGTGTTACAGTATTTAAAATTGGTTTGACCTGACTATGAAATTTCCAAATTTTCAAAATATTTGAGACAGACGAATGCAATAAAATCCTCACTACAATAAAATTGACAGAATGCACAAAGAATTTCATTGTCACAGAATTTCATTGCATAAAAGTTTGATCTATAGATGACGAAAATCACTCGTCTTTTGGTCCCAGCAAGTGCATGCATTGAACTTTCGCTAACTCAGACGTACTTGGCCTCGCACCAAGAGAACGTGTTTTTTTCGCATGTAACGTGCAAAATACAGTATAGATCGCTTAGAACATAAGTCACGAAAGTCCTGAATATCCGCCCTAAAATCGAAACAACCTTTTTCAAGGGTTGCAGTTGCGCAAAATGTGTTGAGCATGCATGCATGCGATGTGTCAGGCTTACAACCATTGTGGAGACAGGTTTGCACAAGGCTTACCTACTATGCGCAATCGTGTAGGGATGCGACGTCCTCCACTGCCGCTGCAAGCGAAGACGTTGCGACCGGGTTCGTCGTTTTCTACGGCGCGGCGCAGAAACCACGCACGAGGCAGGAGAAAAACAACAACAAGTTTATTAACCTAAGATGCAGCACAGTGCGACACTCACGGGCTTGCAGGCCGTATAGGAAACTCCGCAAGACCGATCAAGTACGCTTGCCTAGGGCGCGACGACTCCCGCACAAGGGTCGAAGTCGAACGCAGGAACGAGAAGCCGCCTGCTGAGCAGCGCGTCAACCTCTCGCGGAGGCCTGAGAGCATCTGCCGCGACGGCCGAATCGTCGGGCGCAACACAGCTCGTAGGAGAGGAGGATGTCACGCACGCCCAAAGGGAAACGGTCCTGCGTTGTGACGTAGACCCGTGCAGCGCGCCAGCGCAGCGTGCCTGGACATGCCAGCGCGGGAAGGAGCCGACGGGTGACTGGCCCAGACCAAGAGGCACCCTGGCAGCCATCTTGGCGGATGCCGGCGCTTATGCGCGCCCGGGCTACGCTGTCGGCGCGCGTGCGGCAGCTGGGGAACGAGGCGCCAGGTAGGAGGGCGCTCTCGATTCCCACATCTCCCCTTCCTAAGACCGAGGCCGCCCTAAAGACGCCGTGATAACAGCAGCCACCGACACCGAAAAAACTGGGGTCCAGCTCAGTGCCGTCCACGAGATTGACAAGGGCCCCGGTGTCTTCGTTCGGCGGCGTCTCAGCAGGAACCTGGGGCCGTGACAGGGCGGCAGACACCGCAGCAGCGATGGCCGACTTGAATGAAGAGCCCGTGATATGCACCACCACGGCCACCTGAACGGAGTCGGTCGACAGGGCGGGTCGAAGACCTGGGCCAGGCGGCACCACCGGAGCGGACAGGACCGCAGGGGCACCGCCAGACTTCGCTCGGTGAACCCGCGAACGGAGGTGGTAGCCTCGTGCACCAGCAGGACGACACCACAAGCGTCGCATTAGGAGGCCTCCGGAACAGGCAGAATCGAGGCACCTCCGGAAGCGTTGAGCAGGTCTGAAAGGGTGCGTCTGCAGAAAGGACGCGTGACACACTCTGGGTCTACCCCCACCCAGACTTTGCGATGCTTGGACCAGCGACGAGTCGACACGAAGGCGACTGGGGCCTCAGTGCCATGTTGGAATGTCCACGTAGCGACTTCACGACGAGCTGGTGTCCTGTTTGCCGGGGCCGGGGGAGCATTCGACGGAGGCGGCATGGACGCGGCCGGTGCCTGCGGAACGACCGAGCACGCAGCTGGTCTCCCGGGCTTTTTTTTGGAAGAACCGGCCATCGAGGAGGACATAACGATTGCTGGGGTGTCGTTATCGGTGAAAAGCCGAAACGCAACTGAAGATGCGGCCCCGGAGGCGCGACAGGCTGGCTGAATAAAGAGAGCCTACTCCGTCGGATTGAAGGTTGCGTGAGCCAATAGGGCGCACGCTTCCCTTCTCCCGCCGACTACGCGGAAGATACCCAGTGAGAGAGTGAGCCACCGGGAAAGGGCTTTTCTCTCTTGAGCAGACGGGAGCGCTGGGAACTGGGTGGATCTTCCGCGCGCAGCGTGTGTAATGGTGTTCCCAGGGAGAAAGCTCGCCAGGTAGCCGTTACTGTTGCTGCTGGATGGGCAATCGCACAGCAGCTATAAATCTCCGCTCCCTTACATGGAGGGGATAACGTCCCGCTACATGCCGCAGGCGAAAATCAGCCTAAGTGCGTTTTCGCAGGTTGTACCGGTGGCGTGGTTTGGAACCAGCCTTATCCCGGTTTCCCTGCGGTTCGGTAACTACCTCCCCCTCCCCGAATTCGTTGCTGCGGGCAACTGAAGGTTTGAGGTCGGAGACGTTAACTGGACCACCGACTGGTCTCCCTTGGGAGTCAGCCAGCTTGTATACCAGGGGCGACACTTTGGTGTGCACTCGGTATGGGCCCAACCGCTTGGCCGAAAGGGAGGCCGAGACGCCTTTGGCGGTGTCACTCATGACGTGACTGCGCCTGAGGACGAGATCGCCGACATCGTAATGGACATCCCGATGCAACAGGTTGTATTGAGTTTTCTGACCAGCTTGCGCTTTCGCTAGGATGGAACGCGCCAGGTCGAGGGCCGCGTCCATCAGTGAGCGCAGTTCAGCCGCGTAGCCAGACGGGCTGACCTTCACGGCGCTTGCCCCGCCGCCGCCTCGTAGGATGCGGTCCATGGGGCTAGGCAGCTCTTTCCCTAAAGTTGAGGAAAGCGGGCGTGTACCTGGCAAGCTCTTGACCGTAGACCACAAGGAGAAGCCGATCTCGTTAAGACAAGCATCCCAATCCCATTGTTGCTGCGCAAAGGCTGTCAGCAAGGGCTTGAGGTTCTTTTGATCCGCTCGGTCGGGTTGGCCTGTGGGTGATACGTGGTTGTTTTATGGTGCTTAATGCCAAAGGCAGCACATGCATCCCCAAACACCTTGGCCGTGAAATAGAACTCATTGTCCATGATCAACTCTGCCAGAAAGCCAAAGCGGGTAAAGACCTCGGTCAACTTGTCCCAGATTGCGCGTGCCGTTAACTTCCTAAGGGGAAACAGTTCGACCCACCTCTTGAAGTGATCTGTGACAGCCAGGAGAAAAACACGGCCTCTCCGGCTTCTTTGGAAAGGTCCCATAATGTCACAGGCCGCAACTTGCCAAGGTTGTTGGCTGTCGATCGGCTGCATGAGCCCGGGAGGCTTGCCCCCGCGAGGCTTCACGCATTGGCACACGCGGCGTGAGCGGGTGTAGTGAAGGGCGTCGCGCTTCATGCCAGGCCAGGTAGCAGAGCGGCACAACCTTTGAAAATTCTCAAGGCCACTCGTGTGTCCGGCCAACCGCGAGTCGTGGAAATAACCTAGGGTGGCTTTCCTTAGACTGCGGAATATCACCACCTTGAAAGACTCCTGGGGAGCTTCTTCAGATGGAACGGTGCGCAAGAGATTGCCGTCGGCATCAAGCAGGTACGAGTCCAACGTGCCCGCAGCAATACCAGCCTGTGTACGGCACTCGGTGCCGACAGCAATACCAGCTGTCTGTTCGCGCCCAGCGGCTTGACCGCCCCGCTCCACTTGGGAGCTCAGCTCTTTGAGCTCGTCAACGATGTGTTCACAAAACGGATCGTCCTGCTGTGCCTTGAGCACCTCCTCTTTGCTAAAGACGATACCGGCGGATGTGACAGGGTCTACCAGGTATGCGTCGTCACCCGAGGCTGTCGACTCGAAAGTCACTTCACCATCGGAGTTCGCGCCTTTCGACACTTTGGAGCCAGAGGGCCCGGGGTTGATTTGATGCGATTGCTCTCGGGAGTGGAGGACACAAGTGCCGGACTCTAAAACGGGGGCACGCGACAAGGCGTCAGCCACGACGTTGAAACTCCCTTTCCGGTAGTGCACAACAAAGTTGTACCGCAGCAAGGTCAACGCCCAGCGGGCGAGGCGGCCCGAGGGCTCGCGCAAGCGCTTAAGCCAGGTGAGTGCCATGTGGTCCGTTTCCACCACGAATGGCACGCCGTCGGCATAGCAGTCGAACTTTCGGAGAGCAAAAACTATAGCGAGACATTTCTTTCTGTGATGCTATAGTTACGCTCGGTGGCGTTAAGTGACCGGCTCGCAAAGGCGACGGGCCGGAGGACGCCGTCGTGCTCCTGAAGCAGTACCGCGCTGAGACCCAGGTCGCTTGCATCTGCTTGGACAATGAACTCCCTGTTCAAGTCGGGCAGCTTTAACTCGGCTGTGGCCACTAGAGCTTCGGAAAGCGCCTTGAAGGCTCGCTCTTGTTCTGGCCCCCAGCTCCTTCGTGCCGACTTTTTCAAGAGTGCAGTCAAGGGCGCTTGGAGGGCCGCACAGTTTGGCATGAACTGTAGATAGTATTTCACCATGCCCAAAAAGCGCCTCAGTACCTGAATGTTTGCCGGCGTCGGGTACTCCACAATGGCACGTACCTTCTCCTCGCACGGCAGAACACGACCGCTCTGAATGGTAAAGCCTAATAGCGAGATGCGAGTCCCAGCTATTTGAGCTTTCTTCGGGTTCAAAGTCATCCCGGCGGCACGCAACCTCCCGAGCACGTCCTCCAAGTGGTGAAGGTGTTCCTCGAACGTTCGAGAGAAGATGACGATGTCGTCGAGGTACGCCATGGTGTGTTGCCATTTAGCATCCCCTAGAACGCGGTCCATCAATCTCTGGAAGGTAGCTGCAGTTCCAGAACAGCCAAACGGCATGCAGGTAAACTCGTACAAACCTCTGTGAGAGGTGAACGCAGTTTTGTCCGCGTCAGCGTGCTCCATGTGAACCTGTAAGTAACCGTGGCTAGCATCCAAGGTGCTGAAGTAGCAAGCACCACCTAGAGCAGCCACGATCGAGTCAACGTTAGGCATAGGATAAGGATCCTTCGTGACCTCATTCAGCCAGCAGTAGTCCACACAGAGCTGATGAGAGCCGTCTCTTTTGGGGACCATTATCACCGGTGAACCCCAAGGACTGTTTGAGCGTTGGACAACTCTGGTTTCAATCAACTCATCCTGTGCCTGATCAATTACTTTCCTCTTTGCTGCACTAACGGGTCGAGGATTGCATTTCCACAGTTTTGCGTCACCTGTGTCAATCCGATGCCTCACCAGAGAGGTGCAACCCGGGCGTTCCGTGAACGTATCGCTGGAATGTGTCAACAGCGACGACAGGCGTGTTTTCTCGCGTTTCGACAAGCTGTCCGGCAAAGGCGGCAGCGAGCCATTCGAGTTGCCTCTTAGCGGGGGGGGGGTCACCGGCATAGCCGAGACCTCGTTCACCGCGGCAGCATTATGCTCAAGGGAAAGCTGTACGCACGGATTGTTTTCCGCCGCGCCGGCCAAAAGACCAGTATTGGCGACGGAGGGCGCGGGCTGCGGGGGCAACGCTTGGTCTCCTTTCCCCTTCCTTCTCGTGGCGTCCGGCGACTTACTGGCAGCCGGGACCATGGGAGGTGCAGCGAAAGGCCGTAGGGTGCCGGAAGGGCCGTCCCTGTAGCTTCCGCTTGCGACGTCAATCACGATACCTGTGCGCGCGAGAAAGTCGCGACCGAGAATCACAAACACGGAAAGACCAGGGAGATGCACAAAGCGCTGTCGGTGTGCGCTATTCTCCCAATGCACAACCAACCGCGCAGCGTAGCACGAGGTGGCGGTACCTCTGGCGAGGTGGAGGGCAGTGTCGCAAGCTCGAATGCGGGCAGAGTGGTCGCGCAAATGAGCCCTAATCTCTTCGCCGAACAGCGAGATCGAAGCCCTGCTATCTAGCAACGCCGCGAACTCTCGACCAGCGATCCTAAGGGCGATGAACGGCGCCGGCGTGGCTGGAATGTCATGTCCAGCGCGACACGCCATCGGTGCCAGAGGTTGTGTTACTCTCCCGTGCTGTCTTACTGCTGCAGCCGCCGGCAAGGGGGAGCTCACCGACGGCTCACCCTGTTTCCCGACGGACGAGCAGGCCCTTGTGTGAGTTGGGGCGCGTTGCACTAATGTGCGGTGTGACCACGCTCACGGCAACGAAAGCAGACCACGCCTTTTCCTCCAATAGGGTGCCCCCGGTAGGAAGGACTGGGTGCGGCGATTTGAGCTGTCAACCGTGCTGCTGACGAGGAAAGGCCAGCGAGCAAAGACTGCACCGGGGACGGTCCCGTAAGCGTGTGAGTCTCCAACAGCTGATACAGCCCGTTACTGGCTTGGCTAGGACTGTGGTCCTCGTTCAAGCAACTCGCATCACCGTAGGGGGCCCCGAAAAAGGGATCTCTCCCGGTGAACGAAAGCAGAGGGTCGTTGAGAGGGCCGTACCTTGTGCTGTTGCAGCGGTCCGCCTCGAACGAGATGAAGTCCGTCGCCACAGGATCAAACAGGAACGAGCACCTCGAAGGGGTCTGCTCTAAAGCCATGCCGAAACCAAGTTGGGCGCCAGTTATGTGGAGATAGGTTTGCACAAGGCTTGCCTACTATGCGCAACCGTGTAGGGATGCGACGTCCTCCACTGCCGCTGCGTGCGAAGACGTTGCTGCCGGGTTCGTCGTTTTCTCTGGCACGGCGCAGAAACCACGCACGAGGCAGGAAAACAAGAACAACGGGTTTATTAACCCAAGATGCAGGACGGTGCAACACTTAGGGTTTGCAGGCCGTATAGGGTACTCCGCAAAAGCGAGCAAGTACGCTCGCCTAGGGCGCGACGACTCCCGCACAAGGGCCGAAGTCGAACGCACGAACGAGAAGCCGCCTGCTGAGCAGCGCGTCAAGCTCTCGCGGAGGCCTGAGAGCATCTGCCGCGACGAGCGAATCGTCGGGCGCAACACAGTTCTTAGGAGAGGAGGGTGTCACGCGCTGCCAAAAGGGAAATGGCGCTGCGTTGTGACGTAGGCCCGCGCAGCGCGCCAGCATAGCGTGCCTGAACATGCCAGCGCGGGAAGGAGCCGACAGTTGACTCGCCCAGACCAAGAGGCGCCCTGGCAGCCATCTTGGTGGATGCCGGTGCTTATGGGCGCCCGGGCTACGCCGTCGGCGCGCGCGGCAGCTGGGGATCGAGGCGCCAGGTAGGAGAGCGCTCTCGATTCCCACACCGTACAGAGTTTTTTTTTGTTGCCACAATTATGTCCCCTGCTGGCACAAAATGAGCACTTGCTAATTCTTTTTGAAACCATTGTTGTTCATAATATCTAGGTTATGATTGTGAGACTGCCCGGCCAGTGTTGCCGGGCCTCACAGTTGTTTTTTTGTATAGTACCTCGTTAAGTTTGAAAGTATTGCCTCATGCTGGAGTGTTTTCTGTGGCTGTTGAAGATGTTTCCTGAAGATCTCTTTTTCTTTGTGCGATTCTCAGTGCAAGTTGGATGCTACCCTTGGCTCATCTCCTACAGGCCAGCTGCCCAATGGCAGCTCACCACTGGTGTCCCGAATGGCCATCTACTATGGGAACAGCCTTGCCGACACCAGGTTAGTTCGTGATGCCATTGACAAAGCTTGGAAGCCCTTGCGTTTCCAGTTACAGTCGAATTCCGATTTCCCAGACCTTCAAGGGACCACGAAAACGTCCGGAAAATCGGGCATTTCGAAAAAACAAATGCACAAAAAGCACTTTTTTTTTTGTAGATATTTTTCGTTGATAGAGTGGGTAACGGCCGGAGTACAAGATTCCCATTGCAATTCAGCCAATGCATCGTTTAGGCGGCTCTGAAAAGAGCTGTTTATATAAAAAAAAAATCGGACGTGGACAGCGTTATCTCATAAATCAGCACTTGGGCGCAATGAAGTCGCCTATTTTCTTTCGCACGGCTTTCCGCTTGCCCATGATCATGTCTGCCTCTGTTTCAGTCGACGTCATGTTGCCGCTGTACTTCGATGACAGTGTTATCAGTGCTTGCGTCAGCTCTGAGCTCGTTGGCTTTGTAGGGGACGGCTCTTCGTTCTCGGTGTTGGAGTTGTCGGAATCCTCTGTAACTTGACGATTGATTTCGTCATCGGTCAAGTCCACACATTACCCGAGGTCAATGTCAGAGTCGGCGAAGCCCTCAAAGGTTATCCCGGCTGAGATCGACGTGCCGGCAGCGTGCAGATCGTTGAAGGCAACATCCGCGAATGGCAGTTGGTCAAACACGCTGTCCGCTTGGGGCAAGACTGCTGCCTCGGCGTCGAGTGTGAAGCCCGCGTGGCGAAAATAGTTCCACAGAGTCTCTTGCGTAACCGCCTTTCACGATTCCGCTAGCATGCCGACGGCATACCTGAGGTCAACAGCGCAGTTTTTCCCATCGTGAGCCTACGAGGGGGCTTTGTGTGCTTGGCAGGCGCGGACGAAGACGAAGGAGCAGTTGGTGCCATCGCCGTAAACGGCGAATTCGCTCGATAAAAAGCACAGCGCGAGACTGCTAGGAACTCTGTGGATCCAGAATGTCAGGAAACGTGATCACTTAAGATAGCGGGCAGCAGCAAACGATTATCCGCAGACACGACCACAAAGCTGCCAAAAGAACACGTGAACAAACACTTGGCTAAGCCGCTAAGCAATGGCTGGCAACAGATTGACACGTGTGGTTTTGAGCTTACGGCAGCCGCGGCACGGTGCGGCGGTTGGCGACGCGAGGATATAAAAACAACCGAAATGGAGGCTTTGGTCGTGACTTCGTCGACCATTAACGGTAAAAAGTCCAGGAAATCGGGTGCCGAAGACTATAAGTGTCCCGAATTTCGAACTTTTTTATACATTGATTCTATGGGAAACTTGACGGTGCCACAGATGAGTCTGGGAAATCGGGCATGTCTTGAATTTTGGGCGTCCGGGAAATCGAACGTCGACATTTAGGCTGTCTCCGTGAATAAGAACATGCTTTGCACTAGGCCATCTGAGCAAGCACTTCCCGCTTTTCTTTGGGAGATTCAAATATCCACCCCCTTTTCCCCTCCTACCTTAGTCACTGGTTAATTCACTGCTGTTATTCGCCAAGCGAGGGTGAATAAAAACAGGGAATGCATGCGTATTTACGAAAGCATTGTATTAGAAGTCCAGGTGTGCATTCCTTATTTTTTGTGGTTTTTCTGCCACCATGTTGAATTTTGATTCATGTCCAAGCGAGTCCCCTCTCCCCCACCTTTCTGAGTCATATCGGATTATCGTTACTTGTGGCGGGGGGTTGGGGAGTGGCTTGCTTGGGATTTAGCGGTATCTAAAAGCTTAGCACACACTGTGTTTATATCAGGTGCCTTCTGTGCAGTGAAACCTCAGTAGTGCGTATCTCCTGGGAATGTGGTACGGTTAAACCTGCTTGTAAGACACCTTCTTATAACAAAGTTTTTCTTTTTCCCGCCGTTACTCCATAGAAGCACATGTATTTGTGACTGCTATGTAACAAAGTAACAGCGGGAGGCAACCTTGATATAACGAATTTTCCCCACAGGCAATCTGGAAATTTTGGCCCGTATTTCGGCATTTTGGTACAAGCGTGCATCTACTGCTGATGTCCTGCCACCACCGATGCGCGAAGCAGCGGGGGCGCACTAGGCGAGAGCGAGCGCTTGTTATTGTGCATGGGTGAGCGCAAAGCAAGCAGGCGGGCTCAACCAAAAAGAAAATACTTTTGCCTTGGCAGTGCCACGCTTTTAGTTAGCGTCACTTATGTGGGGCCACACTGCATTTGGAGGGCTCTTCAGTTTTCTGCGATATTTGTTTCTGTGTCCGTGTCATTCACTCTTCGTTTTTGACAGCAGGTGCGCATGCATGGTTTCACTGTGCGTGCATTTTGTGGCCCCGAACAACGTTCAGCTTTGTTTTTTTACAGCGAAAGCTGTTATGGGATCACAACTCGAGTCACGCGCAATTGTCCCCTGCCGCCGCCGGTGTTTGTAACCACATCGCACGAAATTAGAAAGAAAACCTAGCCTAAAAACACAGTGGGGCTCGAAACTTGGGTCTGCTGGGTGCCAGCCCAGTATTTAACCACTGAATTACGCCGGTGTTTGTAACTTCTTGACAAACTTGCCTTAGGCAGGCTTGATGTCGGGAAAGCAATCGCATTAATACAACTTATAAAGCATTTTAAAACAACGAAAGAGCAACCAGTCGTCACACAATGCGAATAGCGTAACGAGTGAGCTGTCCAATGCTCCAACACATTACAAAAGCTTGTTCTTGTTCCCCTGTAAATTGTGGTACATACCCACTTCAGGGGGGGCGCGGCAAGTAAAGTGCCGATTTTGGTCAAAATATGCGATTTTTTGATTTATTTTTTTTCGTAATCTTCAGACCTTCAACTTCCTTGTTCTAAAATATTACAGCGAAACGTGCGCTACAAATCCCGCAAATAGTGTTTTTGCCGAGGCTAGTCGCCGAAAAGTGCGAAAAAAAAGCCCCTGAAACGGTGTTGTTCACGCCGCACAAACGCGCCAAGTTGTTGACCGTGGGCCGCCATTTTGGTAGCTTTGGAAAGAGGAGAAAGCCGGCTTCCCAATGGTCGCGGTCTCGTATTTCGCCGAGTGAAAATAAAAGCGCGAGGAGCAAGTAAAAAAACGAAAACGAAGAACGGCAATTGGCTGCGCGGGTCACGTGGTAGCAGGCGCGACCTCTTACTGGTCAAAGCTGCGCCGCGCACCTTGGCAACCTTGGAAGCGCGAGCGCATCTGCGGCCGCCGAGTCGAGAATCATCCGGCGTGCGCTTCGTTTTTTGCCAGTTGGCTGTTTTTGTGATAGTTCGCGTGCTTTTTTTTACCAAGCTTTGTTTACATCGGTGGTCTCTTCTGAGTGCTTGCTCATACTGCGGTGCTATGTTGTCGCAAAAAAAGTTCCGGAGCGTCCACAAGTACGGCAAGCGTCGGAAAGCTTGGAACAAAGGGCAGACGACTGCGGCTGCCGTCCCAGTCGCAGTTCCGGACGGAGCATGCTCTTCAAGCGTCACGGAGCCTCTACTCAGACCCTTCGCTGATTGTTGTGAGGCCGAGAGTGTGGAAGGTGCCACATCGTCGTATGTCAGACCGCCGGATGCCGTCGACCGTGATGGACGCTCTCGCGAACCCGATTGCGGTGGCACCGCGTCGGCAGCCGTTGCAACTCCGGGCGTGCGCGCGTCGAACATTCTATCGCGAGTTTCGGCCCAGATTCCGAGCAGTGAAGAAATCGCGCAGCGGGCGCAGACAAGGCGGGATGTTTTGGATGCCGTAGCATCGAAATCCGCTTCAAAGCGGAAGCTCGAGCTTCTGAACGAAGGCTGCGACGAAAATGACGGCGGTAAGGACTCCACATTCTTCATTGTAAATAAGAAGATGCTGAACGGTCTGCTTTCGTCAGTAAAGTGCAACAAGTGCGACGAAGGGTCGATACGCCTCGAGACTACGCACTGCCTTGGACTCGCGGCGAGGATGGAACTTTTTTGTGACAATTGTGGCATAGTGAACAGTGCGTGGTCGTCCCCGAGGTGCTCCGGGCAACAAAAAACGAACCCCTTTGAGGTAAACGTGCGTGCTTTGAGGGCTGTGCAGTCAGTTGGCAGAAAACAATCTGCCATAAATGACATTTTTTCTGCGATGGACATTTCGCATCGAGCACTGCACCACAAGTCCTACCAGAGACTGCAAAGGAAGTACAGCCACCCTGCCACCACATCAGCTGCCACCCGCATTGAAGCAGAAAGTGCACAGAAGGTGCATGACATTTACAAGGACCTAGGAGGAGTGCCAGGCAACATTGACGTCATTTACGACGGCACGTGGATGACGAGGGGGCACAGAAGTCATATTGGCGTGGGCTGTGTAATCGAGCTGTACACAGGCTTGGTCTTGGACCACTGTGTCCTGTCCAACTACTGCCAAGGCTGTGCTGTTGGCCCCAAGCCTGGTGACGACAACTATGAGGAGTGGCTTGAGAAACACAAGCCACAGTGCCAAAAGAACACCGATGCTAATGCAGGCCAAATGGAAGTAGAAGCAGCGAGGATCATGTTTGAAAGATCGTTTACCAAGTACAAGCTTCGATACATCAATGTGCTCTGCGACGGTGACAGCCGTACGTACCTTGCCCTCACGCAAGACAAGGTGTATGGCTACATGTTGATTAAGAAACAGGAGTGTGTGAACCATGTGAAAAAAAGAATGGGCACTTCCTTGCGCAACCTTCTTGATGAGCACAAATCCAAAGGCCGAGGACTGAGCATGGGTGGCAAAGGCCGGCTGACGCAGGGCCTTATAAAGAAGTTGACGAATTATTATGGCTGGGCCATTAAGAGCCACCCCAACGATGTTCCTGGCATGGAGAGGGCCATCATGGCCACTTATTACCATGTAACATCCACAGACCAGGATCCACACCACGACCTGTGCCCAAGTGGGACTGACTCCTGGTGCCCGCACAATCAGGCATTGGCCAAGGGAGAGCCGCTGCCGCCTCACAAACATAAACTGCCCCCTCACGTGCGAGTGGCACTACTGCCAATCTACAAGCGCCTCTCGAACAAAGAGCTCCTTGAAAGGTGTGCGCAGGGAAAAACCCAGAACGCTGTGGAGAGTATGAACAGCCTCATTTGGTCACTCCAGTCCAAGAGCCAGTTCGCCTCCCTTCGAAGTGTGGAAAGTGCAGTTGCAGATGCAGTCTGCCGTTTCAATGGTGGCTGCAAGAGTGCGCTGCAAGAGATCACTGCGCAACTGGGCTTCAATCCAGGAGACTGCTCTTTGCGGCGAGCAGCCGAAAAGGATGCCAAAAGGGTGAAGAGGGCTCAAAAGGCGCATTGTTCCACGACAAAGAAGCGCAAAACTGGGTTGCGCTCTACAGAGGCCAAGGCCACAGCATCTCAGGATTACTGCCCAGGAGGATTCTGAGTGTTTTAGGCATGTTGTGAACTTCCAAACAAGAGTGAACTTTCAAAGTCAGTTTTCTCAACTCTTGATTTTCGCCTATGTGCCTTCGCTAGAACATCTGTCATTTTTTAACAAAGACTGATAGAGTCGTTCCGTTTTTTGCACTAGGCTCAGGAGGCCTTTAGCAGTGCAATAAAGCTTTATCTCTCTTCTTACTCATCATTTAAAATTTTTAGAACACATTTTATAATTACTGCGATGTGTGCGCAAAACAACATCCATGTTTTGGAAATTTTATTTATGGTTACAAGAACTAGAAAAATCAACTAATAGCTTCTTTGCACAAGTTGATGCTTTGGGAACATAATAATATGAAAAAATAATTTCATTTAGCAATAATTATCTCTTTAAGTGTGAAGAGCATTAATTAGTATAATTATGCTTGTAACTCAAAAAGTACACGAGGTATTTGAAAACGGTTTTCATATTTGGAATCCTCACAATCATCCACATACACACACCAAATTTCATCACAAACAGTACATTAATAAAAAAATTAGTTTTACTTGCCACGTCCCCCCTTCAGCCATAATTTTTCATCGTCGTCAGCCACTGCATAAACTGTTGGCCCGAAATTCCTTGCAAGTGTTTAGCGGATACCGCGCTTCTCAGAAGAATGACGAAAAATAGTGTAGCGAATGCCAACCTACTACGCAGAAGTTTATTATCAATGCCCTAGTGGGTATCAAACAAGTTTGCTTGCAGTAGTTACCCCAGTGTTTTGAAAAGGCTCTGAAAGGCTGGTCTTCCAGCTTTCGCTGTGACTGTGCTGCGCCTTTCACAGAGGCCTGGCGTTTTACCATATGCGGACAACCATATTGTCAACACCGAAGGGATGTCAGGTTAGGCGCTGATGAAAACTCTGCAAGACCACGGTAATGACAGCTATTCGGTAATCGACTCTTGGCGCGCTTGCGTCTTGCGACGCGCAGTGAGTTCGCAGGCTTGTAGGTTTGGTGATTAGCCGATTAGTGATTAGTGATTAGATTGGTGATTAGCTGACTGGCAACAACACGACGATGCATTGAATGCAATGCAATGAACACGATAGCAAAAAAATTTAATGTTATACGAATTAAGGTTGGCAGCCGACTCTCTTGAATCCGACATCGTGGAACTCCTACAAAACGCTGGTGTGATGAAGTGCTAGACTTGTGGAGGCAGCGCGAAAATAAGCCAAAGGAAGGGAGAGTACAGCGTTGCAGTCAGTCTGGTGCTCACATGCTCGAATAGCGATGACAAAGAATCTGCATGGAGCTCGCCCCGAGTGGATGATATCCAAAGATAAATGCGTTATCTATAAATATTTTGGCTTCGCCAGCGATGTAGAGCTCCGGCAAACAGCGTTCAATGATATTTCTGCAGCCATGAATATCTTGCACCGCGCGTTGCATATGAAAACGTGAGAGATGTAGCTAAAAAATAAGTTTATCCCTGCCGCAACTCGGGCAACTAAGACGCTTGCTACTGAGTGCACGAATTCGGTCTAGCAGCTGTACAGCATGTTGAATTTCAGCAACTCGGGAAACATCGCTGTTTTCTATGACAGGTCTTGGATGACTTGCAGGCACAGTTCCCACATTGGTGTCGGCACCATAGTCGAACTTTCAGCGTGCTTCTGCTAGATGAGGTCGTGCTTTGTAACTTTTGTGCTGGATGGTAGCGCGGACGAAAAGTGGATGACGCGCCATATGAGGAGTGGAAGGCCAACCACGTGTGTACAAAAAAAAAAATACTGATAAGAAAGCAGGTGAAATGGAGGTGGAGGCAGGCCTCATTTTATTCAAGAAGTCTCTTGAAAAACACAGCTTTAGGTACATCATGGTGCTGTCAGACGGCGATAGCTGTACATTCCTGGACCTGAAAGGGGCCAAAGTGTACAGGTTTATTGAGGTCCAGAAAGACGACTCCATAACCCACGTGCACAGAAGAATCTAAACAGCACTTCGTAATTTGCTGTCAAAGCACAAAGGGCCTGGCTTGGAGCCTATTGTTGGACGAGGGAGGCTGACAGGAGACTCGGTTGCAAAACTCTGTTTTTACTACGGCAGGGCTTTGAAGTCACGTGTTGATGACATAGACGCGATGGAGAAGGCTGTGATGGCAAGTTGCTATCATATAACATCAAATGATGGAGAGAGTAACCACAGTCTATGCCCAGAAGGTTCAGATTCTTAGTGCTGGTAAAAGGCCGCAAAGGCCAAGGGCCAGCCCGTCACAAAGCACCACTACAATTTGCCTCCTCATGTGAGCAAGGCGTTGCTGCCAATTTATAAATGGCTGTCTGACAGGCAGCTGCTTGAACGGTGCCAGAGAGGCAGAACCCAAAACAATGAGAGCTTGCACTCACTGATATGGGCTCTCGCGCCTAAGGAGCAACAGGCATCACTTTTTAGTGTTGAGACAGCTGTGGCAGAAGCAGTAATGAAGTTTAATGCAGTAATGAAGTTTAAGAGGACCTCATCAAGCATCTTTCAGGAGCTTTGCGTGAAGCCTGGCCAAAAGTGCAAGCAGCGCATGGAGGAGAAAGATCGCCGTCGTTCAGCTGCTACTGAACGCAAACGTGCATCAGCAGAAAATGTGCAGTGCGTGCTCAAAAAGTGCCACAAAGGTGCCAGTTCCTAAACTGACTATGTCCCAGGGGCTTATTAATGTTTTGTAGCTGTCTCCGTGCAGTATTTGTGATTCTATGCAAATAAATGTGACAAATTTTTGTTTTTTTGATTTTCTCTCAATGACAATTTCGTATACCTTGTATAACTATTCCTGCAATATACTGTTACGGTTAGATTGAGTTTAACCGTGTTTATTTACAGGAGAGATCAGGCGATGATCGGCGATGATGGCAAACACAAGCCGAACCAAGTAACTTCCTCTTTTCTACCTTTGTCCCCAAAACATGGCCCGGCTCATACCGTATTATTCCCCGGTTCACAGACGAAGCCCGCTGCACGAGCCGAATCATTGGCGTAGTGTGGGATGGAAGTGCTTGAGACGAGCTACATGCGCCAACTGTGTTTGGCTTGACCGACGACCAGCTGACGTCAAGCGTGCCACCACGTAGGTCAAGTCACTCAGGCAATTTACGATAACGAAGGGACCGACATAGTGCGCTAAAAATTTCTGGCATAAGCCACGTTTCCACTGAGGGGTCCACAACCACACGAGGTCCCCCTTTTCGAATGAAACGGTGTCGTGTCGTTGGTCATACCTCTTCTTGAAGCGATCTTGCGATGCCAGTGTGCGAAAATGGGCAATTTGGCGGGCTTCTTCAGCTCGGCACAGCGTTTGAGCAACTGAATCGTCCGTATGGAGCTCGAATGGAAGTATTGTATCGAGGTAGTTGCGCAATGGTCGAGCGTAGAGTAGGTAGAATGGAGTGAAGTCCGTGGTTTCGTGCTTCGCTGTATTATAAGCATAGGTGATGAATGGCAAAACGTCATCCCAGTTCCTGTGATTTGACGATTTATACATAGCCAGCATATTAGTAAGCGTGCGGTTTGTGCGTTTCACTAGGCCATTCGTCTGGGGATGATATGGCGTTGAATGGCGAAACAGCGAAGTGTAGAGACGAAGCAATTCCTCTACAGTGTCGGCGACGAACTGGCGACCGCGATCACTGATGATGACACGAGGTGGACCATGGCGAAGAACAATGGATCGTAACAGGAAAGAGGCGACGGAATCCACTGTGGAAGATGGTATCGCAGCAGTTTCCACATATCTGGTTAGGTGATTGACACAGACTATGATCCAGCGGTTGTTGTTGCAAGACCGCAGAAACGGTCCTAGCAGGTCGATACCTACTTGTTCGAAAGGTGTTGTGGGCAGCGTTATAGGGTGAAGGAGGCCATGCGGGCTGCTTTTAGGACGTTTGTGGCGCTGGCATTTGTCGCAACTGGAGATGCATTGCTTCGTACATTGTCGCATTTTTTTCATTTCATTTATTCCACCTTAAAGGCCCGGAGGCATTACATAAGGGGGGGCGGCGTACAAGGTATGTCGAACAACTCAACAAAACTCGAAGGGTTCCAAAACGTAAACATTCAAAGAACAATGAAAAAAAAAAAAAAAGGTACAATATGCAAAGTAAAACGCCAATATTACCAAATGCAAATAAAAAAGTAATGGTACAAAGGTAAGCTTCCAGAAAAAAGTGACGACAGTTTATACATTAGTTAAAAAAAAGTATTTAAACATTGGCAGGGAAAACAGCACATTCAGTTAGATTGCGACATGTGACATTTTAGCTTACTGCGGAAAATTTGGCGGTTGTTACACGTGACTATATTATCAGGTAGTTTATTCCACAGTGTTATCCCATTGGGAAAGAAGGAAGTAATCATTGCAGAAGTGTGTCCATTTATTGGTGCGATAGGGTGACTGTGGTTTATGCGGGATGAAGTTCTGTGTGATGGTTGAAGGAGGACGTGCCGTGATTGAGGGTGATAATAGAAAGCATGCATCAGACACAATCGAGAAATGATACGACGAGATTCGAGGGACGGCAGTTTCAATGATTCTTTTAGTGCAGTAACGCTGATATCGTTAGAGTATTGGGAGTAAATAAAACGGGCAGCGCGGTTCTGAATCCTTTCTAAATCGTTAGTTAGATATGTTTGTGAGGGTTGCCAAATTGAGCAAGCATATTCTAGTTTCGGTCGGACGTACGTTTCATAAGCTAATTTTTTAATGTCTGGTGAGGCTAATTTTAGGTTGCGGCGCAGGTATCCGAGAGTGCGTGAAGCTTCTGAACAGATTATTTGAATATGGGTTGACCAGGATAGCGACGATGACAGATGCACTCCGAGGTATTTGTATGATAGGGTAGGGCTAATGGGAACAGACTTTATGCTATAGGTAAATTTTTCTGGGCTCTTTTTGCGGGTGAATGACATAATTTTACACTTAGTTAGGTTTAACGGCATTAGTTAGTGACTTATCACACCAAGTTACAATTAAATTTAAATCATGTTGAAGTTTAAAGCTGTCGTCTGGTGTACAGATTGGAGAGTATAAAACGCAGTCATCGGCAAAAAGTCTTAATTTGGTTAGCACATTGGTGGGTAAGTCATTTATGTATATTAGAAAAAGGAGCGGGGAGAGACAGGCACCTTGGGGGACGCCGGACGTTACGTCGGAAAGAGGTGAGTCGTGGTCATTAGCGCTGGTGAACTGCTTACGGTTTTTTAGAAAATTTTCTATCCAGAAAATTATGTTGGGAGGGATTCCAAGGTTGCATAGTTTAGAGAGTAAGAGGTTATGAGGAACACGGTCGAATGCTTTAGAGAAATCTAAAAATATGGCGTCAGTTTGAAGATTTTCATCCATGAAGTGAAGAATATCATGTGTGAATTCGGCCAGTTGTGTTTCGCATGATAGTTGTTTCCGGAAACCATGTTGGTGATCGAAGAAAAATTTGATGGATTCCAGATATGTCATTAGGTTTGAAGCTATAATATGTTCGAGCATTTTAGATGGGATGCTGGTTAAGGAAATAGGTCGGTAGTTAGCTGGGATTGCGCGGTTGCCTGATTTAAAGATGGGAATAACCTGAGCTTTCTTCCAATCGTCTGGGACGTTTCCTGTTTGTAATGATTGTGTGAAGATTAGGCAAAGTATTTGGCTTGAGACAGAAACGGTATTTTTTAGTAATTTACTGTTAATACTGTCGCAGCCCGCCGAGGATGAAACTTTAAGATTGTTAATGAGTAGGAATATTCCTTCTGGGGTAATTTCAATTTCTGGCATCGCTACAGCTGCAGATTCGGGCAGTGTTACGGTATCAGTGGTGTTGGCAGAGGAAAACACAGACGTAAAGTGGTCATTTAAAGCAGAAGCGCACTGGTCAGCGTGTATTGGTTCTCCGTCAGCGTTAGTGAGGCTTATTCGATTAGATTGTGACTTGGGGGACAGCATGCGCCAAAATTTGCTGGGATTTGATTGAAGAATTGATAGTAGGTCATGGGAAAAGAATTTGATTTTTGCAGCTTTTAGTTCGGTTAAGTACTGATTAGCGCATGCGCGGTAGCGCTCCCACGCAGTTGAACTTTGGCTTAGGCGGGCCGTTCTGTACAAGCGTTTCTTTCGGTTACAGAGTAATTTTAGCTGTTTGTTAAACCATTGGCAGTTTGAATCTGATTTAATGAGGGTAGAAGGAATGTATTTGTTTTTGAGGTTAAGCATTGTAGTCTTAAAAAGTTCCCAGTTACAGTTGACACTTCGTTTTAGGTGCGTATTCCTAAAGTTTTCTAAGAAGTTGGCGAGTTCGTGATTAATCGCATCAAAATTTGCTCTCTTGTAATCCGTGATTACCTTCCGTGTGGGTGATTTCTTTTTAAGCGGGGAGGCGATGCAAATATGGATTAGGTTGTGGTCACTAAGACCAGGGAGCGTATTAATGGTTTTTATGTCGTCAGGGCTTGAAGTTAGCAGGAGGTCTAGTATGTTATTGCCCCTGGTAGGGCACGTAATAGCCTGGTGAAGGTTAAAATCAAGGGCAGTGTTTAAAAATTGTTGCTCTTTAGATGATGTCCCATTCGACGCTGAAAGCAACGACCAACTGATTGAAGGATAATTGAAGTCCCCAAACAAAAATATAGGTGCATTAGAATGTTTATTTGTAATGGTGTGGAGGGATTGATGAAGTAGGTCGCAGAAGTCGGGGTGGCTGTCTGGCGGCCTATAGCAGACGCCAAAAACAAATTTCGAGGCTCCGTTGGAGACAAGAACCCAGATTAATTCTATTTTATCGTCATGGAAAATAAGTGAGGATGCTAGAGTGTTTTTAATAGCTATGAGCACGCCACCTCCTTTCTTACTTTTGCGATCCCGGCGAAAAATTGTAAAATTTAAATTGGATGGAAACACTTCCGTATCTGTGACGTCATCATGCAACCATGTTTCAGTTAGTATCACCATGTCAGCACTGATATCATTTATGAAACTGCAAAGTTCGTCGCGTTTAGGAATTATGCTTCGTATGTTAGTAAATGCAATGTTTATGTTTAGAAATGCCATAGGACGGATACACGTGTTACACGAGGCGGAATGATTGCAAACCCGTCATGTTCTGCCAACAGAGGTGGCTTCCGATGATGCGCTGTTTTCAAATGTAATGACGGGTGAGTTCCGAAGTTCTGTGACTTTATCAGTTTTCGCGTCATAGAAGAATGATTTATTTCCAACAATAAGTTTGTCAACCCTCAGCTTAAATGCACACTTTTGTGGCCGAATGAATTTGAGTAATTTAGAGCGTGCAAGGCGAGTGGCTGCTGCAAAGTCTTCTCTTACGGCGAAGGTCGTATCTTTGAGCTTAATTCCGCAGCTCAAAATCTTTTCTTTTGTTTTAAAGTGAGCGAGCTTTATCATGATTGGCCTATTCTTGTCTGGGGCAAATTTTCCGATCCGATGAGCACGTTCTATGGCTCTTGGTTCGAGCGTAATATCTAGTTGGGCGGAACAAAAGTTTATGACGTTAAGCTCTGATTCTTCCCAAGTTTCTTTAACAGAGTCCTCAATACCTAAAAAGAGAAGGTTATTGCGGCGCAGTCGATTACTAGCGTCGGTGTTAGCAGCTTTTAGCGTTTCAATTTCATGTTTGATTTTGGCGGCGTCATCGGGTACGGCGCCCGGTGAGGGTTCGATTTGGACTGTTTCTAGCGCTGAGATTCGGTTTGTTAGTGCTGAGAGAACTGTTTCATGGTTAGTTTGTACTGCCTTGAGCTGATTAATATCTTCACGAATGGTTAAAACGGTTTGCTCGATCTTCTTGATAGCGTCTGATAGAGGTTCTATCTGTGCTTTAGTTGGACCGGGGTTTAGTTCCACATCCCCTGATAGTAAGAGTATCAACTGTGACAACAATTGTAGGGTGAACACATTGTAACAAGTACATAGCCAGTTGCGCAATTTCAAGTCGTAGGGGCACGACACCGTGACAAGGAAGTAGTTATTGGTATAGTATTGTTTAGAATGGGTAAGGTAACCAACCTGGAAGGTGAGCAGCG
Organism: Rhipicephalus microplus; assembly: GCF_043290135.1. NCBI lineage: Eukaryota > Metazoa > Arthropoda > Arachnida > Ixodida > Ixodidae > Rhipicephalus > Rhipicephalus microplus. The sequence continues at coordinate 78,832,556 of NC_134701.1, forward strand.
GCGTGAACATTTTGCGCCAACCGGTGTCGTGCCCCAAGCTTTTGGTGATGTTGTGAAGATTATGTAGGCCGCATTGGCCCCACGTGGTTGGTGACGTCGACGATGAGAAGCGTTGCCAGGCGTAGCTGCAGGCGCGGGCTGGTATCAGCGGGCTGACGATTGGTGACGAAATCCGTGGTTGATCCAGATGGCTTGAGGGCGCTATGGGCACGGGTAGGTCACCGGGTGGTGACCAAGCGCAGTCGCCCAGGCCAACGGTGTCTGCAACCCAACAGGCCACGATCTGGAAGGTGAGCAGCGGCGTGAACATTTTGCGCCAACCGGTGTCGTGCCCCGAGCTTTTGGTGATGTTGTGAAGATTATGTAGGCCGCATTGGCCCCACGTGGTTGGTGACGTCGACGATGAGAAGCGTTGCCAGGCGTAGCTGCAGGCGCGGGCTGGTATCAGCGGGCTGACGATTGGTGACGAAATCCGTGGTTGATCCAGATGGCTTGAGGGCGCTATGGGCACGGGTAGGTCACCGGGTGGTGACCAAGCGCAGTCGCCCAGGCCAACGGTGTCTGCAACCCAACAGGCCACGATCTGGAAGGTGAGCAGCGGCGTGAACATTTTGCGCCAACCGGTGTCGTGCCCCCAGGCCAGTAGAAGCGCTTTTGAGTTCGATGCAAAGTGCGGATGAATCCAAGATGGCCAGACGTCGGGTCATCATGCATGAAATGGAGGACGTCGTATCGCAAGCTTTGGGGAACCACTAGCAAATACCGCGCACCATTTGCCGAGAAATTCACCTTTTACAACAGTCCATCGCGAAGACAAAAGCGACCACTGCCCTTGGGGCTTCTGACAGTGGCGAATAAAGAGTCTAAAGTCAAGTCATTGCGCTGCTCCCTCTGGAACGTGGTGACATCAGGAAATGCGTGGAAACAGTTGCAAAGCAGACGTCGAACGTGTCTGTATTGTCCTCAGTCACAGACAATGGAAGGTGAGAAATACAATCGGCGTCGGTATGACGCCGTCCACTTTTGTATGCAACATTAAAGTCGAATTCCTGGAGGCGTAGAGCCCAGCGTGCAAGGCGGACCAGAAGGGTCTCGGAGAGTAACGAGCCAGCATAGGGAATGATGGTCTGTTACAATCGTGAAAGGACGCCCATACAGGTAACAACAAAACTCCTGAATAGCAAATACGGCTGCCAAGCATTCATGTTCGGTCACAGTGTAATTTTTTTCAGCCTTGCTTAGGGAACGACTTCTATAGGCAACGACATGCTCTCTGTCATTATGACGCTGAACAAGAACGCCTCCGATGCCAATACCGCTTGCGTCGCTGTGTACTTCCATAGGAGAAGATGGGTCAAAATGACGGAGAATCGGCTCTGATCTCAGCAGAAATTTGAGTTGACAGAACGCAGCGTCACATTCAGATGTCCACTCGAATGCACTGTCTTTTCGCAAGAGGCTGGTCAATGGGTACACGATTTCCACAAATTTAGGCACAAAGCGTCGAAAATAAGAACATAACCCGAGAAAGCTGCGAAGTTCTTTTACAGACGTAGGTGGCTTAAAGGCCCTGACCGCTTCAATTTTCCGGGGGTCAGGCGTGACACCATCTTTGTCTACCAAATGGCCAAGGATCAAGGCCTGCCGTTCACCAAACCGACACTTCTTGGAGTTCAAGACCAAGCCAGCCTTTCCCACACAGTCCAGAACGAGGCTCAAACGAACGTTATGTTCTTCGAATGTGCAGCCAAAAATGACGTCGTCTAGATATCACAATTAGATCTCCCATTTCAGTCCGTGAAGAATCGAGTCCATAAATCTTTCAAAAGTTGCGGGGGCATTGCATAACCCAAATAGCATCACATTGAACTGATATAGCCCATCCAGTGTTACAAATGCCGTTTTCTCCTTGTCAGCAGGATTTATGGGGATCTGCCAATATCTGCCAATATCCTGATCGTAGATCGAGTCAAGAAATTCCATCCGGTATTACAAATGCCGTTTTCTCTTTGTCAGCAGGGTTTATGGTGATCTGCCAATATCCTGATCGTAGATCGAGTGAAGAAAAGTGTGAAGCATTCAATTACGTCGTCGATCCGAGGCAGTGGATATACATCCTTTTTAGTCAAAGCATTCAATCGTCTATAATCAACGCAAAACCTCCAGTTACCGTCTTTTTTGTGAACCAAAATCGCAGGTGCTGCCCACGGGCTGCACGACTCTTCAATAACGCTCTTCTGCAACATGTCCTGAACTTGTTCAGCTATAACTTTCTGCTCGGATGACGACACCCTGTAAGGCTTTTGCCGAACCGGATGAGCAAAGCCTGTGTCGATGGCATGCTGTGTTCGAGAGCGGGGTAAAGACAGTCGCTTACCCTTTTCGCCGAAGTCAAACACTGACCCATGTCATTGTAATAGTTGGACCAATTGTTGTTGTTCATGTGACCGTAGCGTCTTGCTAACCATGCTCAAAATGTGGGACTCAGGGAAGGTACTTCGTTTAGAGGTGCCCACGCGTTTCTCACTTTCCTCGTCGTTAATGGTGACAATAGAATTTTCTGTGACACCATGGAACAGTGCGAGCTTCATTCCTTGAGGAAGGATAATCGGCGCAGACGAAGAATTAAGTGCCCACAAAAACGTGCATCCATTAGTAATTGAAATAATCGAATGAGGCACTATTACATCTTTCTTTGCACACTGAGCCATCAGAGGTTGAACGACAGCATCAAAGACTGATACTGCAGCTATTGGAGTAGATACGGCTACTGAACTCATAGACCATGGTGGTAATGCCAGCTCTTTGGAAACAGTCAGTAAGTCTTCCGGAGGCAGCTGCTGCTCAACTAAGGCGGGAAAAGCATCACCACCGCTAACAGAAACTTCACCCGTACCGCAGTCAACGAAAGCGCCACACTCTTGGAAGAAGTCAATGCCGAGAATAACATCATGTGTGCACTGTTTCAGAATCAGGAACTCAATTGGGAACGTTTTCCCCGCCAACAACACGTTGATGGCACATACTCCTACGGGTTGAAGTATGTCCCCGCCCACGCCATGAAATCTACCAGAATCCTGATAGGAAAACATAACTTTGCGGCCTAAGCTATCTTTAAACGAACTGCTCATAACAGAAACTGTGGCACCAGTATCCACTAAAGCCGTTGCACACAATCCCTCTATTGACACACATATCCGGTTTTTGTCCATCGTAACTAGCGGAGGTATATGAGGTGAATCCTGTTGTGCGACCTCACCTCCATTGGCCGCGCCGTCTAGTTTCCCGGCCGTGGTGGTGGCGACCGCCGCCATAGAGGTGAAGGAGAGCGATGCGTTCGGCCAGGCGGAGGTGTCAAGCTACGGTCAGAAGCGGGGGAGGTTCCACGCTGGCTCCCTTGTCGTAGGGGGCTATGGGATACGTGGACCACCACCACCAAGGATTGTCATAATCATTGTGGCCACCGCGAGGAGGTCTTGACAATGGCTCGTATCTCGATGTCATCTCTCTCTGCCGACGGCAGAACTGAGCAATGTGTCCTGGAGCACCATAACTGTAGTACACAGGAGGTTGACGATATGCATTTTGGAAAGCATCGCGAGGGCGGGGTGACACAGGTGCGTATTCGTTCGGGTTCTGATAGTCGGCGGCCAGCTGTCGAGGGTAACTGAAGCGGCGCTGGTGCCTGGTGTCTTGGTAGTGACTGCGCTGTGGCCTCGGTGGTGTGCCAGAAACGTAGTCATACTCCTCGATGCCTGCTGCAGCAATGGAAACAGTATGCTGGTGCTGGTCTGGAACCGACAAGGGTGTAGCTTTGCAAGGCGTCGCGTGAGTGTGTCTACTGAGTTCTTCACGCACGATCTCGCGTATCGTAGACGCAAAATCAGAAGGCGCGTAGTTGTCAACACTCGCTACCGTGGTCACATTAGGTAATCGACCAAATTTAGGAGCAATGCGCCTCATCTTCAGCGTCTTAAACGTGCGACAGTGCCGTATGACATCGGCTACTGTACCAATGCTGTCTTTGGCGATAAGAAAGTGATAAACATCCTCTGCGATGCCTTTCAACAGGTGGCCGACTTTGTCCTCCTTGGATATGCAAGAGTTAGCGGTCTTGCATAGTTTCAGGATCGCCTCGATGTACATCGTGCACGTTTCGCTTGGGACCTGGGCTCTTTGCAGCAGTGTTTGTTCGGCTTGCTTCTTCTTTGCCACGGTGTCCCCGAAACACTCCTTGATTTCGGACACGAAGCGTTCCCACGTTGTCCGGGCGTCCTCGTGGTTCTCATATCATGTGAGCGCCGTGTCCCTCAAGAAGAACACCACGTTAGTCAACTGAGTTGCCGCGCCCCAAGAGTAGTAGTTGCTCACCCGCTTGTAATGTTTGATCCACTCATCCACACCCTCGCCAGATTTGCCCCCGAAAGAACGGGGCTCTATCAGATGCTGACGCTACCAAAGACCAGCCGTGGCTGAGGTTGGTAGTAAAGGTGCAGCTGGAACTGGTGGTGCAGTGCCGTCAGCTACGGTGTTCAGGGTTCTGTCTTCACCGTGAAACATCTCGACCACCAGCGTTAACGGGGGTAGCCCAGCAATGCGGCGGCTTCGGCGTAGCTTAGGTTGTTGCAGAACCGTGTTGCTTGGTTAGGTACCCCGTACCTCCATCATAAAACTGTTGCGGTTAGATTGAGTTTAACTGTGTTTATTTCCAGGAGAGATCAGGCAACGATCGGCGATGATGGCGAACATAGGCTGAACCAAGTAACTTCCTCTTCCCCTACCTTTGTCCCCAAAACATGGCCCGGCTCTTACCGTATCAATATCAAAAACTATTTTAGATAGCTGAATAGTTTTTTTTTTTTTCAGCATGGAGCTATATGCTTGGTGCACTTGACATAGAAAGAAGATCTTACTTTTTTCTTATTTAAGTGTATTTAAAGTTAGTCTTTTGTGTGACCACACCATGGCCACATTCAGACCTATGAAGTTTAGTGTACTGTGATGTAAGAAATAATGACTCAATCAATAAATTGCTTGCTATGTTGTGTATCTTATGCTTTCTACTGTTAATCCCTATGTCATTTGTAAACTTTTGTCTGTTGATTATTTTTACATTGTGTCAAGAACAATAGAGATTGTTATCTTGATTTAATGAACTAATGAAGTCACAGAAAAAATAACTACATTGTTAGAATAAGGAGAACAATGTAAGCATGCCTATATTCATTTCAAAAATAGGTGAGATATCTCATGAACCCATTGAAGGCAGGAGGGATGCGCATTTTACTTGCCTCTAAAAAAACTGGATGTAATGCTGTAAAGCATTATAAAATATGTCCAAAAGTTGTCTGTGCACAAGAATCGCTTACAGTGTCCAAACCACATTAGTTGTGTTAGCAATAGTTTTCCATCACAAGGGTCAGTACACTGCCCTGTGCATGACTAATATCTGTTCCCAATAAGGTGGGAATGAGGAGAGCCGCTTTCTTAAAAAAATCTCCCATCGCCGGAGTGTTGCTGAAAATCGGCTAATAATCAAGCCGAGGTAACTTCCTTGACTTCATTATGTTCTGGTTTTCATTAAGATTGTGTCCAGCAAAAAAAAACAATCCTTCAAAATCCTTGTTCGTTTTATTGAAGAAAGGTTACTTAGTGGGCTGAAAACTTTCGCGTTGTGTGTGTTTTTTTTTTTTTTTTTTTTTGCTTGACCTATGCCTCTGATTGTGATTGGTGCTAAGAAAGTGAGGTTGTTATCCTGTGCATGTTGACCAGAAACAGTTTGGGGCTGAAAAAGGGGGAGAATATTCGCACCTCAGACTGGCATTAATAAGCAACTCCGTTTGGACTAGGCGGATCATGGTAGTGCATATCTAATACGTCCTGGAGGCAGTAAAATTTTACCACTAAAGAGAAACAACTACCTGGAGAATAAGATTTTTATTCTGTAAAGGCAGTTCATGCTAGTCGCTCTCTCTTTTTCTGTTGATCGGCACAGAGCAAAGGTCTCAACTTTACCTAATTTAACAGGCCGCATTTGTAAAAACTTTTCAAGGGCCAGGACACTGAAGAAGGTTGGGGTAAAGGGGGGGGGGGGGGGGGGGAGGTCATATAGGCCATAACTGAAAACCTTGCTTGTGCCAGAGTGTATGAAGATGTGTAGGATCATGCCAGATTCGCTTGTAGATGGGACGGTCAGTGGCCCCACACTGTGGTGAAAAATGGAATGCTTTGAATGCACTGGGCATGTAGGTGTTGTACTAGTGGTAATGTTGCACAAATAGGAAAATGCAGCTCTCTCACAAACCAATAATAAAATTAAGTTGAACAAGAAAGCTGCGACTACATTGCGAACAAAGCTCACAACGATGACTAGAGAAGAGCACGCTCAGGCAGTATGATAGGCACGGGTGCTCTAAAGCTCATATCTAATATGACAGTGCAATCACAACCTGTGCTGCTACTGTGTTCCTCGGGGCTTTTCTGTGGTTAGGTAGCCAAGCCTCCAAGCATAGGCAGGAAAGGGCAGGAGATCGTCCCTTTGTCACCGTGCTCTTCCAGCTCTCTTATTCTTTTATTGTTAGCACATTCCTTGACCGCCCTTTTTCTCTAGCCGCAGTCTTACTACGACAACTTGGGGTGCTTGACAGATCTGTTCATTGAACAAAAATTGGACCATATGATTGAGGTTTTGATACAATATTTCTGTGGGTCTTTTGACAGAGCTGAACTGAATTGATGCAAAGTGCAAGTGCATGATTAGGGGTTGTACAATGGAGGTTCCTTTGTATAAACTTGAACTTTTGTTTTGCTCATCTGCCATCTCGCATGTGCCAAGCTGTTTCCTCTGTTCTGGTTAAGTTTCTCGCTTTTTCTTTTTCTGCTTGCAGCTGTTTTCATCATGATCATCTTTGTGGAATATCCCTCTGCATGACAATGTCCTTTTTCTGCCCTGCACAAAGCATGCTCTTTGCAACCACAAGCTCCATAGCTGCCTCATCATTGCCTCATCTGCATCTCACCACCAGCTGCCAGCCATTGCTTCGTTTCCCACGGTATTATCTCTGTCCCATATTCGTGCCTTGCATTGTGTCCTGCCCTGTTCTCTTCATTTTCCTGATTTCAGTGCCAACTGCGTAAACTCCTCTTATGCCTCAATGAGATACTTCAACAGGTTTTCAACATAGTGATAAAGAGTGGGTGATTGGTACTGAAAGCTTTTAAGAGTGAACATGTGAGCCAAACATTAGCGCGTAGCATTCATCTGGGAAGTTGCAGTTTCTTCGTCAGAAGCAGCTGGAAATGCATTGTTTTTTTCTTGAAACACCAACTAAACTGTAAGTGGGAGGTGCACATTTAGGCTCATACTCAATTGCAAGAACTAGGGGTGTGTGATGAATATCTTTAATGGCAGTGGGGGGAACCTGTGCCCGTTGCGCTAACCTGTGCTAATTGTAAATCACTGCGCTATACTGCTCAAAAAGAGTCTTTTTGTCTAGTTTGTTTCATTGGTGTGCCGCAAGGTGGCTTTGGAACTAAAAGTAATGTTCGATGCACGAGGTTGTCTAATCGAACAATTCCTTTTCTCTTCTGGGGAATGTCTCCTGAATCACAAAACATCAATGTATTAAAATATTACTAACAACACATACTTGTCAATAGACCTTATCATCTCCATCACTTTTTGCGCTCCTCAAATGGAAAGTCATCAATAATCCATATGGAAGTGATCATTTCTCTATAATTCTCACCACCACGACTGCAAATGACAGTCCTCCACAAGTGCCTAAGTGGCTCACCCAAAAAACTGATTGGGAACAGTACCAAAAATTTACTTTCTGAACCTGGAATGAGATGAGTGGATTAAGCATAGAGGCTACTGTGGATTGCTTCTCTGCTTTTTTGGTTGACGCTGCAACCAAATGTATTCCACAAACAAGCAGATTCTCAGGCAAACAACGTGTTCTATGGTGGAACGAACATGGTGTTGTAATGCACGGAAAAAACAAAGCAAGGCATGGAAGTTGCTTCAAAACTCGCCGACGTCCAAAAATCTTATAAACTTTAAGAACATTAAGTTCCAAGGCAGGAGGACGTGCCGACAAGCTAGAAGAGAAAGTTGGCATACGTTTTTATCAGGCATCACCTCATATACACAAGAGGGTAAAGTATGAAACAGGGTGAGAAGAGTAGAAGGAAAACTAGCATATCCACTCCCTCTAGTAAATGCACAAGGCAACAGCTTGGAAGACCAGGCAAACTACCTGGGCGCACACTTCGAGCAGGTTTCCAGCTCTTCACACTACTCTCCAGAGTGCCAACGCTACAAGACAGGAGTACAAAAACATAAACTAGACATGAAATGTACTAAATATGAGGCATATAATCGGTCATTCTGCTTGGCTGAGCTACAGGCATCTCTTAATTGCTGCAGTGATTTCGCCCCAGGATCTGACCATGTAATCTATGAAATGTTCAAAAACCTACCTCTAGAAACTAAAAAGAAACATTACTTTCCCTGTGCAATGCCATCTGGTTTCCTGGTGTCATCTGTGCTTCTTGGAAAGAGACCATCGTCATTCCCATATTAAAACAGAGCAAAGATCCGTCCTCTGTTACGAGTTACAAGCCCATCGCATTAACCAGTTGCCTCTGTAAACTCTTTGAAAAGATGATAAATCGCCGACTTATACACTTCTTTCAAACAAACAGTCTACTTGACCCGTACCAGTGCGGTTTTCGAGAAGGTAGGTACACCATTGACCACCTGGTACGTATTGAAGCACAGATCTGAGACGCTTTCATCCACAAACAATTCTTTCTCTCTGTGTTCCTTGATATCGAAAAGGCTTATGGCACAACATGGCGCTTTGGTATACTTTGAGACCTCTCAGATTTTAGGTATACGGGGTAGAGTGCTAACCACAATTGAAAGTTATCTCTCCATTCGGATGTTCCATGATCGAGTAGGCACATTGTCCCGAACATTTGTTCAGCAAACAGGGGTGCCCCAGGGTGGTGTACTGAGCTGTACTCTATTTAATATCAAAATGAATTCATTGCGCCTTTCCATTACTAGGAGTATGTTTTGTTGCATTTATGTAAATGATGTCTTGTTCGGTTTTAAGTCTTGTAACCTGGCAATATGTGAGCGGCAGGTGCAGCCGAGTTTGAACAGGATTTTAAAATGCGCAGATGAAAACGGGCTCCGCCTGAATCCACAAAAAAGCACGGGCGTCTTATTCTCTAGAAAGAGAGGCATTCATTCCGAACCTCACATGGAACCAAATGGCCAGCGTCTTTCAATAAACAATGAACACAAATTCTCAGGACTAATCTTAGACACCAAGCTAATTTTTATACCGCACATAAAGTATTTGAAAAACAAGTGCTTCAAAATGATGAACATTCTAAAAGTCTTATCACGCTCTACCTGAGGTAGTGACAAAAAGTGTTTGATCAATTTGTATAGAAGCCTCATACGGACACGCCTAGATTACGGGGCCATAACCTATCAATCTGCGACACCAACGGCCTTAAAGATGCTCAACCCTGTCCATCACCTAGGCAATGAGGGTGGCGATTTGGGCTTGTTGGTATGGTTGCATGATGATGGATGGTAGCGCAGACAACGAACACGGACAAGAGAAGGCACATAGACACAACACAGCGCTAACTTTCAACAACAGTTTATTACACGCAGATCTCCGTGGTGTATGCGATCCACCACGCCAACGTCGCACGTGCGTAGCTCTAAAAACCATCAAATATAACCAACGCGCGTGTTCCAATACTTTACAATTTTATATTTTTCAATCTTTTTTTACTTTTTCTTTCTTCCTTTTATCCCATGTTACCACAAACCCTATCGCGAATACATGTAATCAAGTTCCTTATCTGTCAACACCACTGATGGGCTGCTCACACACGTGTCACCTAGCTCTGCAATTCTGCCGGCCTCCAATACCAACCGCGTCATCTCGTGCCTACTTCTATTGATTATAACCGTTTCCTTGAATTTCGGTGTGCACTTACATCTCTGGCAATGAAGGGAAAGAAAACCATCAGGAACAACACTATTTACTTTGTTATTGTGCTCGCGCAAGCGATCGTTTATGCATCTACTGGTCTGACCGATATAACACTTTCCACAAGTAAGTGGAATGAGGTATACAACACACATGATGCACTCCACAAATAGGTTTCTATGTTTCTTTTGGCATACATTTGATTTTCCCTTGTCTGGTCTTGTGCCTCTGCAAAGACTCACCAACTTATTGGGTGCCGAGAAAACTACGTTAGTGCCACATTTTTCCGCAATCTTTTTTATCCTGTGAGAAACCTTATGCATGTATGGAATTACGGCAAAACTTTCCTTTCTTGAGCTCACCCTATCCATCCCTTCACATCTTTTCTCCAGCACTTTTCTGTGCAATCCTTCAGCAACGGACACGACGAGGCTCTTGGGGTACCCGGCATTGCTTAGCCTCGAGACCTGTTGTCTGAAGCTTTCATTCATGAGGCACCGGCAGGACTTCTTTAGTGCCTCACTCAAGCACATCTTCGCAATGCCTCGTTTTACCAGTTTAGTATACTAAACTGGTATACTAACTGGTGCATACTAAACTGGTAAAACGAGGCATTGCGAAGATGTGCTTGAGTGAGGCACTAAAGAAGTCCTGCCGGTGCCTCATGAATGAAAGCTTCAGACAACAGGTCTCGAGGCTAAGCAATGCCGGGTACCCCAAGAGCCTCGTCGTGTCCGTTGCTGAAGGATTGCACAGAAAAGTGCTGGAGAAAAGATGTGAAGGGATGGATAGGGTGAGCTCAAGAAAGGAAAGTTTTGCCGTAATTCCATACATGCATAAGGTTTCTCACAGGATAAAAAAGATTGCGGAAAAATGTGGCACTAACGTAGTTTTCTCGGCACCCAATAAGTTGGTGAGTCTTTGCAGAGGCACAAGACCAGACAAGGGAAAATCAAATGTATGCCAAAAGAAACATAGAAACCTATTTGTGGAGTGCATCATGTGTGTTGTATACCTCATTCCACTTACTTGTGGAAAGTGTTATATCGGTCAGACCAGTAGATGCATAAACGATCGCTTGCGCGAGCACAATAACAAAGTAAATAGTGTTGTTCCTGATGGTTTTCTTTCCCTTCATTGCCAGAGATGTAAGTGCACACCGAAATTCAAGGAAACGGTTATAATCAATAGAAGTAGGCACGAGATGACGCGGTTGGTATTGGAGGCCGGCAGAATTGCAGAGCTAGGTGACACGTGTGTGAGCAGCCCATCAGTGGTGTTGACAGATAAGGAACTTGATTACATGTATTCGCGATAGGGTTTGTGGTAACATGGGATAAAAGGAAGAAAGAAAAAGTAAAAAAAGATTGAAAAATATAAAATTGTAAAGTATTGGAACACGCGCGTTGGTTATATTTGATGGTTTTTAGAGCTACGCACGTGCGACGTTGGCGTGGTGGATCGCATACACCACGGAGATCTGCGTGTAATAAACTGTTGTTGAAAGTTAGCGCTGTGTTGTGTCTATGTGCCTTCTCTTGTCCGTGTTCGTTGTCTGCGCTACCATCCATCATCATGCATCACCTAGGCATTTGGCTTTCCACGGGTGCTTTTCGCACAAGCCCCGTGGAAAGCTTGTACGTTGACTTGAGCGAATCTCTCCATTTGCAACGATCCTACCAATCTTTTGTCTACTTACACAAGGTGATTGCCAACAAAGAACACTCCGTACACTCCGCTATCAATGATTTGTCCACTTCTGTCCTGTTTCACAACGGCCCTGCCATAAGACAGCCCTACACACTTCGTGTAAGGACTCTAGCCGAAAAGACGGGCGTGCCGCTTATTGAACACGGTTTGGCTGCTCCCGCGGTATATGTCTAGCCTTGGCAGTCGTAGCTGATAGACTGCGATATATCTTTTATACAAGCTACCAAGCACGCGCCCAATGCACATATTAATACACATTTTCTAGGACTGCAGCAAGAATACTCATGCCCAAAATTCTATACTGATGCTTCAAAAACCCGCCTTTCTGTCTCCTATGCAGTAGTCGGTCCATCTTTTTTAGATGATGGTATTCTGCACCCGAACGCCAGCATTTTCACAGCAGAGGCTTATGCTATACTTGTAGCTGTTAAACACATAAAACAACTAAAATTACTAAGTGCAGTAATCTACGCAAATTCCCTGAGAGTTGTGAAAGCCCTTAAAACACTCAAAAAGCAAACAAACCCCATTCTTATCTCCCTTTACTCAATCCTGTGCACAGTGTATGCACTCAATACACATGTCATAGTCTGCTGGGTGCCAGGGCACCATGAGATACAAGGAAATGTTTTGGCGGACCACTTAGCTGTAACCGCCAAAAAAAAAAACAGCTGCCAGTAGATCAATAGTGATTCCTGCACTTGACTTGGAACCTTTTCTAAAACAACACCTCAGGGCCTATTGGCATATTGGCAGAGCACGTGGGACAGACACACACATAATAAACTGCATGTTATCCAGCCGCTACTTGGTCATTGGCCGCAATTATCAAAATCACGATGCACGGAAGTAACACTTACAAGACTAAGGACAGGACATACATTCACTACACATTCATACCTGTTGTCTTGTGGCGATCCACCCTTGTGTGAGAGATGTGGCGAAGCACTAACAGTGCTACACATTTTAATTCAGTGCAGAGAATTAGACACACTAAGAAAACAACATTTTCCACAAGAGTTTCTGCTTCACCCTGCAATGTTTGTTGGTAAAGAACCACTTTTTACACATTAACCGCTGTTAGGATTTTCAAGAGACCTAGGTACTTTTCATGTTTTATACTGTGGAGATAGGTTTGCACAAGGCTTACCAGTAGTACTATGCGCAACCGTGTAGGGATGCGACGTCCTCCATTGCCACTGCGTGCAAAGACGTTGCAGCCGGGTTTGTCGTTTTCTCCGGCACGGCGCAGAAACCACACACGAGGCAGGATAACAACAACAAGGGGTTTATTAACCCAAGATGCAGCACAGTGCAACACTTACGGGCTTGCAGGCCGTATAGGGAACTCTGCAAGACCGAGCCAGTACGCTTGCCTAGGGCGCTACGACTCCGGCACAAGGGCCGAAGTCGAACGCTCGAACGAGAAGCCGCCCGCTAAGCAGCGCGTCAACCTCTCGTGGACGCCTGAGAGCATCTGCTGCGACGAGCGAATCATCGGGCACAACCCAGCTCGTAGGAGAGGAGGATGTCACGCGCGCCCAATGGGAAATGGTGCTGCGTTGTGACGTAAGCCCGCGCAGCGAACCAGCGTAGCGTGCCCGGACATGCCAGCTCGGGAAGAAGCCGACGGTTGACTGGCCCATACTAAGACGCGCCCTGGCAGCCATCTTGGCGGAATCCGGCGCTTATGCGCGCCCGGGCTACGCCGCTGACGCGCGGGCGGCAGCTGGGAACGAGGCACCAGGTAGGAGGGCGCTCTCGATTCCCACAATACCCAGGCCTTCTGCAGCAGGACCTATGAACTGAGGTCGCTGCTGCGGTGGCTGCATCTCCGCCATGCTTTTATTACGATCTTTCGCCATTCATTCTTTCTACACGTGTTTCATGTCACTGTCATGATTTTAATGCTTATATGATTTTACCTGCGTTAGCGGGAGGAATTTTAAAGCCCTTATACAGCCACCTATCATAGTCATTATTCGCTTCTCTTGACCCACGATCTGGCACTCATTGGCCATCGAATGGCCCTTGCACCATGAGACACCACACATTATCATCAACTCACAAGCAGCGAATCGTGTCGGCATTTATACACTTGTCATTGAATATTCTAACGTTATCGCTAGTGGCGACATATGTTCTAGAATAATCTGTAATGTTCACCAAGTGGTTGTAATCTTAACAAAATGATCTACTGCCATCTCAAAGTTTCTCGAACCGTGTAGGCATGGTTTACACCGAGAATTCTTGGCAGTGAAACGATACGATGACAAAACTTGAGGACGGAACGTGGCAGTATTCACAAGGTTTTACAGTAACAAGCTCTTAGTGTGTGTGTCGGGGCGGGGACATAGGTGTGCACGAGGTTCCTCATAAAGAGTGGGTAAAAGTTCGTCGCAGCGCCCTTCTTCTAATTATGCCAAATATATGGGAACAAAATTTTCACCCCCCCTCTCGCTTCCTCATAGAGAGGGGGCAAGGGGGGTGGCGAGAAGGAGGTGCAAACCTCTAAACCTGCTTTGAAACGAGACGATAGCAAAATGTGAAGGCGGAACGGGGCAGTATTCATAAGGTCTTGCCATAACGAGCTCTGAGTGTGTGTGTCGAGGCGGAGACATAGGTGTGCACGAGGTTCCTCTTAAAGGGTGGGCAAAGGTGCGTCACAGCGCCTTCTTCCTAATGATGTCAAATGTACCGGAACAAAATTTGGACCCCCCTCTCGCCCCCTCATAGAAAGGGGCGAGAGAAAGGTTCCTCCTGTCAAGCTTCTGGTATGTTGCCAAATTTTTAGGCTCATAGGTTGGAAGGTGATCCATGTTTGCTATGTTTCCTTGTGTGTGAGAGTGCTCCGGGATTCTGTTGTGTTGCCCCGCAGGCCTCCTCCCCTGCCCCTCTGCTGCTTTGGTAACCAGAGCTACCTCGAGGGCCTGGAGGTCCTCAGGGAAGGGGACACGACCCTGGGCATCCGACTCACCCTGCTCACTGAAGGTGACCAATGCCTAATTTCTATCGATAGTTGTGTATACAGAAACGAAAGATGATGTCAGATGCAGAGAGACAACCCCTAGTGCCTACATTTTCATGCTGAAGTGGATGGTGGTGTAGAGATAATAATTTTTATTTTCACTATAATATGAACCTTGTGATGATACAAAAGTCTGGACACAAGGGGAGTGCCCTCTTGCATCTCCTACCACTAGAGGGCAGAAAGAAAGCTATGTGAAGAGAGAAAAAAGGGGCAAGGGGAGAAACAAAGCCAGTGGGGGGGGGGGGGGGGCTAGATAGGCGTCTGGCTAACCCTTCACTAGCTACTTATTATATGGCCACTGCATGTAGAACAGAGGTGTTTCGAGTCTTCACTGCTGCGACGGGGGAAGTGCACGAACAGTCCAGGGAAGATAAATTCACTCATGGTGACTTGCAGGGCAGAGGATCTATGTCGTTTAGTTTGCTGATAGAACACAGCACGTTAGCAAGTTGCAGTTCGGTGTCATGTTTTCCTGTTCTGAAACACTGAATATATCGTGTATAGTTCTGCCTTTAGATACTCAGATATAGTGAAACCTTGGTGGGATGAATTTCAGTATAACAAAACTGTCAGTTTTGCCAGGCACACTTGTAAAATTTTGTTATGTGATCTGTCCATCACTTGTGTTACCACTGTCATAGGCGAAGTGCACCAAAATGTCTGAGAAGCTTCCAGATTATTTTATAATCTTCTGATAAGCTTGGGTGTGGGAACGCCAACAGTAGAGTCTATTCTAAAACTAACACGCCCACTGTCGATAAGGCTGAAATCTTCGTTGTCACATACATAAATTTCGACGCACCGTACTGCAGATTGGATTGCTGATGACCAGCAGTGATTGCCTTTATTGGTGCACATTGTGTATATATTCAGCCAGGCACACTTGTAAAATTTTGTTATGTGACCTGTCCACCACTTGTGTTACCACTGTCTTACGCAAACCGCACCGAAATGTCTGAGAAGCTTCCAGATTATTTTATAATCTTCTGATAAGCTTAGGTGTGGGAACGCCAACAGTAGAGTCTATTCTAAATCTAACACGCCCACTGTCGATAAGGCTGAAATCTTAGTTGTCACATAAACAAATTTCCACGCACCGTACTGCAGATTGGATTGCTGATGACCAGCAGTGATTGCCTTTATCGATGCACATTGTGTATATATTCAACGACAGTTTTTTTGGCATTGGAGCGAAGACTGGAGAGCCAAATTGTGTGAATCTTACCGGCAGTAAATGTAGTTCCACATTAGCGCTCATATTTTCAGCGTGAAACATAAAATTTTCTTGTTTATTTTCTACATGGAGCTATTCGAGACACAACGCAGCTCGCACCATGAAGTTATTCGTAATTCCTTTAATTTATTTGCCTTGAGTTTTCGTTTTTCAAGGCGCGAGAAAGTCCCGCTTTTTTACATGCACCTTAAACGTTAAGCGGCGTCCGCATCTACATGAAACCCCGATGGTGCCCCCCCCCCCCCTCCCCTCATTTTCCACAGTGTTACGAGACGCGCGCCAAAACGGACTACTTCACATAGTACTACATCTGCAGAAGCTCCGTCTCTGTAGCTTTCCCTTCAGTGCCAAGAAAAGTTGTCGCCGAGTATAGTCAAATGCTACTACACTCAAAACTCGATATAACAAACCCAGGTATAACGAAATACCCGTTATAATGAAGTAAATGAACAATAGTCTTGCAATATCTATAGTGTTAGTAGTAAACCTTTATAACAAATTTTCAGATATAACAAACTTATTTTCGAGCGAGATTCAACTTTATTATAATGATGTTTTGGTGTATAACAAAATTAAGAGAATTCACGAAAAAAAGTTTGTTGTCACGGAACTTCATTTCAGCAAAATTTTATTTATATAGACTACAGAATTCGTTATCTAATGATCTAATGATAATGACTCGTCCTTTGGTGCAAGCCAGAGCGTACATTTAACTGGCGCTAACTCATACGTACTTGGCTGCTCACCAAAGTGAACATATTTTCTCGCATGTAACACCTACGAAATATTGTCATAGGGTCATGACGAGAACGAAATGAGCAGCCTGTAGGTCTAAGATAGAACTGTTTATTTGACCGAACCTATGGCCGGTAAATGGAAAGTCGGATTACAGCGATACACACTGGTACTGATAGCGGCGAACAGAGCTTCGACAGTCAATTAACTGATAAGCAGTGAAACGCGTCTGTGTATATACATGTGTTGTCGAATATTCCATCGTTATCGCTAGCAGCCACATAAGTTCCAGAATAATCTGTAATGTTTGCGTTGTGTGCGTAATCGCATCGGGGAGTTCTACGATTATCTCGATGGTTCTTATTCAATTGGTGTGGCTGTGCATGGCAGCACTTGAATGTGTAATGGGGCGATAACAAAACTTGTGGTAGGAACTTGGCAATGTACAGAAAATTCGGAGTTGACTGGGGCGGTGCAGGTTATATTTGAACTTTGCTGGCTTTGCGGCATACCTTCAGAGTAATGCAAGGAAGGCCGCCTTGCGTTGTTACACGCATATCTTTTTTTCTTTGTTTCTCAGTTTGCATCGGGGTGTGCTATTCATAACAGGAGTCAATTACACATAAGAAAAAATGATTTTTAGACTACCCTCAAAGCTTGTCTTGCTTGCTTTATAAGATTGCCAAGTGTGCAGCGTCGAGGACGAGTGTGCCAAAGCTTTGCCAGAAGCCAATACTACATGCTGAAGCTCAGCACTATATATATATATATATATATATATATATATATATATATATGGGAGTAATAATTCAATGGGCTAGTTAGTCTTCGTGTGAAGGTATGGGATATGGCACAACGCTAGCGTTGTCAACAAGGATAAATATATTTATTGCCCAACAGTTTTGGGACGGGTCCTCCCTGATGAAGGGAGGACCCCTCCCGAAACTGTTGGGAAAGAAATATATTTATCCTTGTTGACAACGCTCCCGTTGTGCCATATCCCATACCTTCACTATATATATATATATATATATATATATATATATATATATATATATATATATATGTGTGTGTCTATAAAGTGATGGTTTGTAGAAGCAGAGAAGGAAGAAGTGAGATGGAATAAACATGGTGTATGAGGCAGGCCACGTCTCCCACATCTAGCGTCACACAAGTCGACAGGATGAAGACCTGGCGGCCACTTCATCAACCGGCCACCATCTTCGAACGTCTCAGCAAGACGCAGTGACCGAACGTGGACCACGAAAGTACATCCCTACACTACACCAAGACCAGCATCATGACAGCACCATCAGACGACCTTGACATCCCCAAGTACACCGGATCAGCGGACGACGGACCTGTACAGGACTGGTTCAATCTTTTCGAGCTCCACGCCGCCGCTGCATCCTGGTCGGAACGGGAGATGATCATCAACTTTACTGACTACATCTCAGGTGAGGCATTCAAATTTCACCTCACCCACATCTTCGAGAACGATGAGTCTTGGAAAAAGAACAAAGAAGAAATGATGACCCGTTTCAAAGAATACTATGAAGACCGGTACATACCTCATCAGCGGAAGGCTTTTCAACTCGCCCATCAGAGTTACGCGAAGTCTTCCCGCAGTAAGCCTATTTCCCAAACGAGACCTCAGAGAAAATATACCACCATTGTACCATCATATGACTCTTCCGAAAAAACCTCACGCATTCGAACACCGACTGGTAACTTGCACGTCGCAACAGACAAGGTAAAGCCTCCGTATACCGAAAGGAATCTAGACCATTTCGGCAAAAGACTAAACCTAAAGCCGGCTTTTCCAAGAACAATGAAATCGGCATTTTCAACGTGTTCACTGCACCACAACACTTCACATTTTACTGAACCACCGGAATCCCTTGATGCTTCGTGTCACACACAAGGCCCAGACGGTTTCGAGCGTGCGACGGAATTCACGCGTGACGAGCTGGTGAATCCTCACAATACCAGCTCCTACCCTGACGTTCCGGACCAGGGTCATTCGACAGACATTGTCAGCCTAACTACGCTGCAAAAAGAAAAACATAGGCCATCAGAACCACCTGAAGCCATGTCTGTTGTGCTCTCATCGTCAAGTGATAACACACATGTGAGTCAAAGCACTGCAGGAATTTCGAATCCACCAACGCCGGCACATTGTCAACTGACAGAAGCATTTACAATCAAGGATGACTCACAACCATCTTGGGAGCTTTCTCATCAGCCTTTCACGCTGCTTTCATCGCAAGACAAGCCTAGCAGTACAGTGTCGACTACCGACAATCTACTGATCACATCACTATCTAAAGAAAAGCAGACTCATGTTCCTGAAAGAGGCCCATCTGACAAACTTTCACAACAAGACGAGCAATTTCAACAAAGGCAACTCCACGAACTCCAAGAACTGCAACGGCTACTCGAACAAGAACAACGATCAAGTGAAACCTCCTCACGAGTACACTTGTGGCTGAAAGGTCATCAGAGACAGCATCAATTAAAGAAGCAAAGACGAAGTCGATGCCTAAGCCATCTTCGCAGAAAGCAACGTCGACAAAATTTTCTGCTCCAGTTCTCGAAGCCATGTCTGCGATCCAACAAACTGAGAGAACGCCACAGAAAGTTACGAAAGAGACATGAAGCTACTACGTATACAACGGAGAAAAAAAAAGACACCGTCCCATCATCCTCAATTCTCATGCGCGCCGACTAGAAGCAAAGCATCTATTGCCACGACGACGCTGGATCCGATGCCAAAGACATCCGTCAAATCAATGCTACACAGATTTCAAGCCTTGTTCGTTCTTCACAAGACCTCAAGTCATGTCATCATCAGAGGAGATGTGCAGGGGGGGTTATGCTATCCTGGGCGCAACACCCAGCCTCGTCCACCAGAGCTACCCTAGATTTGACCGGACAGCTGCCCTCTGCTGTGAATGTGAAGCTTTTGTGCGAGATAAGAAACTGCCTTATGAAATCGAACTACCGTGCATTTTGACATTCTTCACTTTATGCTTTTTGTTGTTTTGTTGATTGTAACGTGCTCATTCTTTCAGGGGGGAGGGGGAATCGTGTGACGTATGAAGTGATGGTTTGTAGAAGCAGAGAAGGAAGAAGTGAGATGGAATAAACATGGCGTATGAGCCAGGCCACGTCTCCCACATCTAGCGTCACATATATATATTGCGTTTTACCTTTGGCTGTGGTAGCCACGTACCATAGGGGTGCATTAGTTACTGCTGATCGCAGCGATAGCAACCACAGTTTCGTGGGCTGGTCGTGCACATTCCTTCAGAACTGTGTCATTGTACATGTGCTATTTCTGATCATGTGTACCATGTTTTGTCCTGAACGTTGCGGGAAGCACCACTGCTTTGAGTCAATGTGTGTATGTTGATGTGCGTATACTTTTATGGTCGCCCGTGATCGCGCTGACGAAATGGTCATTGTGTTCTTGGCAGTTTTGGCAAAATGTAGTTATTCTTGCACTAGGTGCGCTCCTACTGAAATGCCTTATTACCGTAAGTACTCGCATAATTCTTGCACTTTTTTTGCCAGAAAATCGATGCAAAGTTGGGGGGTGAGAGGATTACGCGGGGAAATTTTTCGACGAAAACACAGAGAGCGAAAAAGAAAATGAAGTGGCCGCAAATCGGGATTCTCACACCAGCAACTTACAGCAAGCTTTAAGAAGTACTAATTAGAACTTACCTCAACAATAAAAGGAGAGGTTCAACACAAGGCAAGATTTATTTGAGACACAAAAAGTGGAAGCGAATAGTCGAGAATTAGAATACCATACGCAAAGCTTGTGGACGTTGCGGGCGTAGCGATAGCGGTCGGCGATCAACAAGAGCCCTCAAAAGGTAAGCGAAGGACGTCAGTATTGGGCTGATGGCTATTGAACAGAATCGTCCGCAGTTTCCTTCTGAAGAAATAAAGTTTACATCAATCCTAGTTTTAGGCACACGGCAGGCCCAACGCGTCTTGGTGGCTTTCAGCTGCCGTCACCAGTGGATAACACAAAACTAGAAGGCTCCGAAGGGCCTACCGGCGGCCCTGTTGCCGTTGTGTAGCGCATGATCTCTCACTTGCAACTTGAAGCAGCCGTGTGGCTTCAGTATCGCCCCATAACGTGCCAAGATTACCGACACAACATACAATACACACCTCAACGTGCACTGTCCATTTCGGCTTGTCTTGGATTGGATTGAATCTCCGTGCAATAGTATGCTTGATGCTTAAGAGATGGCACCAGATGGTGAGCGCTATGATCATCAATGGCTGGAACGAGCAGACTTCATTATTGCGGCAGTTTTCGGGGGTGCGATAATTAAAAAAAATAGTATTTTTTCTTGGGCGATGGGGGGGGGGGGGGGGGGGTGCGACAATTATGCGAGTGCGAGGATTACGCGAGTAAATACAGTAAGGCTGTGGCGACCATACTTCTCATTAAAGATCGCAAGGCTAGTGATGACGAGCAGTAGTTTCTTTTTGAGATACCATATGTCAAAAACGGGGAGGGAGTTTTGAAGAATTATTCAACCATGGGCCATGCGCACGTCAAACACCGGCAGCATCATGGTGGATGGCCAATCTGTTGCCGAGCATCTCAATGGTGATCAGCTTACAAAAATGTGCATTTGGTAGTAAGAAGTGCATGTCCAATGAAGACACAGGTGTTTCAATGCGGCTGCACGGCTCTGTAAGTCGCAGCTAATAAGATAATGTGAAAATTTTGTGTAAATCCAGGTGGGAGGGGGGAGGGGGGAGGTCCTTTCTTTTAGTGGTAGCACTCTCGAAAACTTCGTTGAAGTTGAAGTATTCTGGAAAAGTATTCATTGTGACGAGACATTTTCACATTGTTTTTCATCAGCGCCTAATGGGAAATTTGAAATTACTCGTGGTGAAAATTTTCTTGTAGCGGACTTCGTTTTGGCGATACTCAACCGTATTGCTTGTACTTTGACTATTTGTTTCCCGGCCATAAGATCGCCCTACAAAGGGCTTCGTCTTTAATAACCAGAGTGCTATCGTCGTCACTGTCATGAACACGTGACAGTATTATTGTGCTTACCTGCGACATCAACGAAGACGAGTGAATGAGCTGGCCGCTCGAAGCTGCAGCTAGAGGGAAGACAACCTAGCAGTATAATAAAGTACTCCATTGTAGTCTAGTGTAATTGCACTGAGCGAAATGTATGAAGGACTAATGAATAGAACGAAAATGCTAGCAAATCGCTCAGCACAACTACATTAGAATACCAAGCCCAAGTTCAAGCTTTACTAATTACTCCACATTAGAAGACCGTTATTTATCAAGCTCACTGCAGTAAAGTGCATTTATATGCAGTTTTAAAAGGAGTTTGTTGTTTTATTTAGGAATATATTTATTTGTAACAGAATGGCAAATTTTTCACATTGCAAATAAACAGTTGACACTATTTGCTTTCTTGTACAGCATACGAGACGTCCAGGCTGTCTGGTCCCATTCAGAAGAAGTTGACACGGTCGGTGCACTTCGGTGACTCTGTCCAGGTAAGCTTAGCAAGCCATGATTAAGGGGAGAAGCGGGCCTTTGAGACCGAAAATCGCTAAAAAATACGATTTTTTGAAAATGATATATTTAGATTCTCCCACTATCACTGCATAATCTCGTCAATTTTCATGCATCCTAGATTGGTAATTTAACCATGAGAGTAGTTTATGCAACGTTAGTGAGCTGAATTTTTGGCGATGTACGCATGAAAAACGGGCTTCTTCAGCTCCGCAGTGTTGCCAATTTACGCTTGCTACAGCAGCCCTCTTAGTCGCATTCGAAAGAGCTGCCCTTTTTCTTTCATATGCCGCTGAGCTTGTTTTCGTCCACTCAGTATGCACACCATGAATCTGCGTAAAAAAAGCCCTGTTGCATGAGCCAATTGGTGCGGTGAGCACACGTGACTAAATCAAGCCTTCTGATTCGCTGGGCCTCCCGAGCTGTCTGCTGCGTGCGGCAGCGGAGCGTACGCGAAGCGGCGAATGTATGTCACTTTGTCAAACTTGTCGGCTTCCTGATTTCGCGTGAGCTAGCGAGAAATTAGAGCAAGCATCTTTGTATAGTCTCTACGTTCGACGGTATACTGGTACGGCGCTGATTAAGCTCGACGAAGTCGCCGGGACAATGCGCTAGGCTACGCTCTCGGCCGCGCTTTCCCTAGCTGTCTGCTGCGTGCAGCAGTAGAGCGCACGTGAAGCAGTGAGTGTATCTCGCTCACATGCCATTGTTCTCGACGGCTTCCTGAACCCGGGTGAGCTAGCGAGAATTTGGAGCAAGCGCTTCTCAAGTCTGGACATTCCGGCACGCCGCCGAACCAGCCCGACGAAGTGTGCCGCAGCCACCGGGCCAGTGCGTTAGGCCTACGCTCTCGACCACGTTTTGAACCTGGCTTGAACCTTCCGTAATGCCAAAGCCGTATTGCAAGTTCCGCACCGCTGACATGTTTGGAAAAAAGCACAAAGAAATCTACGGTGAAAAGAGATATTGGTGCGGGTATATTCGACGCGCATCTAGTACAGGAGGGCGCAGCAACAGAACGCGATCCTCGGATGAAACGCCGACATCTCCGCCTGTTTCCTTGGCCGCATCGCAGACGTCGGCGATAGGCAGCGCATAAGAAAAGACACAGCCTTTTTTGATGAGCGCCGATCGTGCGAAACAGCGGAAAGTGAGTGCTAATAAGATCAGTAGCTTATCGGCAACTTAGGCGAGCGAGGGCAAGCTGCGAACGCTCGCGACAGTGCGCTAGGACTCGGAACCATCGGCGGCTACCTTCGGGATCGTTGACTTATCCGCGATAACAAGCTTCTTGAAAGAACGGCTAAATGCCGGACATGCAGTGGGACCATTTCTATTGAAAAAGGTGAGCGTGAATATGGACTTGCGATGAGGCTGATTTCAGAGTGCCGCAACTGTGGACTTGTTGACGGTGAGTGGAGCTCTAGGAGGGTACCCAGTTAGGCTAAATGTGCTGCATTTGAAGTCAATATCCGAAGTCAGTATCAGGAATCAACGAAGCCTCCACACATATCCTCAAAGAACTTCAGCTAGAGCAAAACTCCATAAGTGAGCGACAGGCAGAAGAGAAGGGTTCTCGTTGGATCATGAGCGCCGAGCGAAAGCGTTCAGCATCTTCCAGGTTCCTGCAACAAGCAAAGCGGCGGCAACGACAAAAGTGTGACAAAGACTACTGCCCTGGTGCTTTCTGAGGCATTTATACGCAGAGAGCAACATTTTTGTTTGTGTAGTATTTCTTGATTGTATATACAAAGCTTTGTTTTTGCCATTTTCTCAGTTTCAGTTTTTTGGCCACCTTTGATTCTTCTGACAGGCGCTTCCCGGCTTTGGTACACTGGAATTTGATAATTTTTGTCTTGCTGAGAAGGTGGATGCTTAGTGAGTGCAAGAAAGTGTCATATGCAACTATAGGACATCATAAAGTCTTAGAAAAAGTAAAATACAAAAATTATCGTTCCTTGATAATGGAAGGATGAAATTCTAAACTTCAGAACTTTTGTTGTAGGAAAGCTAGAGCCATGAAACTTGCTTTTTGCACTCTTTGCTAATTGTAGAATGCAAGACATTTAATTCAATGAGATCTGCGCAACCAATTTACTGAAAAGGTAATAAAAGAACTTTTAAATAATGGCTAATTAAAAACAAAATGGTAAGAGGTACATAAAAACTGAGTTCACATTTGACATCTACACATGCAAATACACCATCTCATAAGTTTTCATCACTCTAGCTTATTAAATAATAAGATTCCTGATGGCTAAGTTCCTGTTCCTCCCTTAAAGAAGAAGCTTTGACAGAAGATACAATGACGCTGTGATGTCCAAAATAGTGACCATATTTTTGTGAAAAGACCTAGCGGGGGAGCACCGACGAATAACAGCAGTGTATAATTCATGTTGCAATAACCAGTACAAAGGCACCTCTAAAGCATTCTGGCACACCTACACTAGTAGGCTTGCATTTTTTGCAATCTTTGCCAGACAAGCCACTGATAGTTTGTTTTCTCTGTTTTTGCTCTACGATTGTAAGGAGAAGTCCGGCAACTGCAATACGGATGCTTGACCTTTTTATTGATACCACTATTGTGATGCTCAGTGAGGAGGCACTGAAAAATGGCCATGCAGAGAGTAGTTGGCAAGGTTCTCTATGTGTGCTTGCATATGACAAGTAACAGCTTGTTGCCACTGTAGCAAGATTTTCTTGGCACTGAATTGATCTAGGAAAGCTTGCTTGAAGACTTCACAGGTGGCACACTGACGGCCAGTGACTACTTTCCAATGTGCGCCTGCTTTCCAATGTGCGCCTGCCTCACGAAGCTTTCCCAGAGTGACGGCGAGTAAGGTGAAGGCTCTCGTGAAGCTAGGTTTCGAATTCATTCCAACTCTTCAATTCAGTGGGACGCTGAAATTCTGCCATCTCTACTGTAAGTATAAAGCAATGCGGACAGGTCTGGAAGAGTAGTCACCTAAACTGAAGCTGCAGTGCGTTGTGACACGTGAAAAAGCTGTTGAAGTAACCCTGTCAGCAATTCGGTATTTTGGACTGAATCGAAAGTCGGTGGTGACGCAGTGCTTGGGCAATGGCTGGGTGCTGAAGAGTCTGGGGAGGGCAACTGCAATGTCATTAAGCGATTTTGGACGATATCGGCGATGAGACGATTGATTACTTCTTCCTTCGACCTGGCGGTGTCCAGGTCTCGGTCAGCTAACTCTTCACGGAGGAATTCCGCTGGAAAGCTGGCGAAGTCCTCAAGCATAGCCTTGCTCCAATTCACAAGCAGCATGGCGTCTACAATAAAGTAGCGCAAGAGTCACAAGAGACGAAAAGGCAGGCTGATCAAATCGTTTGGGCTGTGCAGGCTAGTTCATCGGCCGGGCGGGTGGGCGTCGGCATGACGTTCAGCGAAAACAAATGGCAATGACACAAAATGGCTCGAAACAAGCGGGTGAGAGGCGTATCGGGTGGCAGGCGCTTTACAAAAGACAGAGCGCTAGGCTGCCTGTCCGACAGATCACTTCACGAGGTAGACAAAAGGCGACGTTCCAGGCATGGCTTGGGGCCGACTGCGCCAGATGTGAGATCAGGGCGAGCTAGACACGAAAGCTGTGGCATGGTAAAAATGAGAAGGATGCGCTTTATTCTAACATATTACTGAAAACATACTGTTCGTGCCGGAGGAGGGAGCGAGATTAACGAGTCTAGGCCCTCGCTTAGACTTGCAGTTGAGCTACCATAATGGTGATGCAGGTGGCACTACTGATTAGGTAAGCCGCTTTGCTACCATGCGTGCAGTTGCTCACGGTTGCAGCTCACTCCAATTTCTGTAAGAGTTATTAGGACAGGGAAATTAAGTTTATTTCAATTGGAGCATCCCCCCAAAAAATTCCCAATTATGCCCTGCTTCGTGCTACGCTTGGGGACAAGGTGATTTAATTTTATTTGGGCCATGGTTCGAAATCGAGTGGCATGGCTCAAAGATTGATTTGTTAAAAAAAAAAAGGAACTTTAAGGTATAAGTTGATTTGGGAAACGGGTCGTGAAAGTTTGTTAGTGCTATTGGAACCTTGACGGTGCATTTATGGTGTCCAAAATATCCAACTAGTCAGAATTTTGGGAGTCCGAAAAGACCATCGGCGACAGTGCAATCATTTTGTTTTAGAACTTGAGCATACATTGTAAGATTTGTTTTCATTTTCATCCGCAGGTAGGCTTGTTTTGGATAATAAGAATTCCGTGTATTGACGATGTTGAAGAACGCTCTTCCTTTACATTCTGCTGTATTTTATGACACAAGATGGGTTCTTAACTCAGAGTTGAAAACAATGCGGCAGAGAGCAAACAGCGTTGGAACCTTTTTTTTTTTCTTTCAGGACGTGGTGTGGGCCTTGGGTTCCCCAAACAAGGTGTTCTACAAGGAGGAGGACAAGATGAAGATCCATGCTCAGGACTCGCACCGACTACTGGCCGCGAGGGCCTCGGACTACTTCTACAACTACTTCACCCTGGGCATGGTGGGTGTGCTGCAGATTATGGAATGCATTCATTTCACTTTTATAGTTTGTCAAAGCCTGGCCACATGAAAATCATAGGCTTAGTGTTCGACGATAGTTATAGCACGAGAACAAAACGGCGACACAGAGACAAGAAGGACACGAAGGACACTTGTCTCTGTGTCGTCGTTTTGTTCTCCCGCTATAGCTATTGTCATGCCATATCAACTAGCCCAAGCTGCCACACTTTTTAGTGTTCGGTCTCGTTTACGGCACTATTGTACAGCTTACATGTGCCGTGTGTCACGCAGACCGTATGTTAAGAAAAATCACTCTGTCTTCGAGATGTCTCTGAAAGCCCTGTTTCATCCATTCCTTTCCGGGCGCCCCTCCTGTAAACCACCATAATGGCTAGGTAGTCAGTCTGTTTTGTCACTATGCATCGTTATCTGATATGTCCCCATAATTAGTGACAGCTTTACAGGTTTCAATGGAAAGAAGGTATCAAGAGGACCCATAAACCAGATTAAGAATGTCTCTTGTGCAGATGAGAAGGGTCAGTTAGGTCAAAATGTTGAATTTTTCAATTTTATATTTTTGTGATCCTGAAGCCATCTTTTATGCGATTTTGTAACATTAGATCAAGATAAGCAGTTGAAGTTGAGAAAAAATTACTTTGGTAGTGTGCTGTCATCAAAAATTCAAAAACTATGAGAAAATTTTTCTTTAGAAAATGTGAACTTTCAAGCTTTTCCTTGGCACAGTGCCAGTATTTTGGAATAATCGTAAGGAGGACAGATCAGAGCTCAAGATAGCCACCACAAAGCTGCATTTCTGCAATAAAAATTAAAACCAGTTTTCTTCTGAGTTCTGTTCCCTTAACTTCGAGATCCATTTCCTTTGAAGGCCGTTTTGTCAACTTTCACGTTTTTAGCAGTTGCTGCTAGTCATCCTTCTGCCATTTCGCACAACAAATAAAGATACACTTGAACCTCAATATAAGGAAACATCATTTATAACGAAGAAAATGGAAAATCTTCTTGCAATAGAATAAAGTTAGAAATATACCGTATTCACTCGCATAATCCTCGCACATTTTTTTGGCGGAAAACCAATGCAAAGTTGGGGGGTGCGAAAATCATGCGGGGAAAACTTCTAACGAAAACGTACAGAGCGAAAGAGAAAACGAAGTGGCGCCAAATCGGGATTCTCACACCAGCAACAGCAAGCTTCGAGGAGTACTCATTAAAACATACATCAATAATAAAAGAACAGGTTCAACACAAGGCAAGATTTATTTGTGACACAAAAAATGCAAGCAAATAGACGAGAATTAGCATACCATACGCAAAGCTTGTGGGCGTAGCGGTAGCGTTCGTGGCTCGACAGGAGCCCTCAAAAGGTGAGCATAGGACGTCAGTATTGGGCTGATGGCTATTTAACAGAATCGTCTGTAGTTTCCTTCTGAAGAAATAAAGTTTACCATCAATCCCAGTTTTAGGCACACAGCAGGCCCAACGCGTCTTAGTGGCTTTCAGCTGCTGTCACCAGTAGCTAACACAAAACTCGTAGACTCCGAAGGGCCTACCGGCGGCCTTGTTGCCGTTGTTTGGTGCAGAATCTATCACTTTCAACTTGAAAGCAGCCGTGTAGCTTCAGTATCGCTCCATATCGTGACAAGATTACGGACACAACATACAAAAACACGCCGCAAAGCGCACTTGCGACTTTGGCTTGGCTTGGATTAAATTGAATCTTTGTGCAATAATAGTACGCTGGTCCGCTGAAAAATGTACGAACAGGGTTCCACTGTAAATGAATTCTTCTCTGGGACACTTTGAGCCCTCTCGATGTCTGCATCATTAATTACTTTTGGGATGACAATGAGAGTCTATTACGTCTTGCAACTCGTTAACTACAGCGCATAGCTTAGTGCAGATTTTAGTTATGTTATTAAATTACATCAGCATGCCAACTTTCACCACTTTATCTTTATAAATAACAAAAATAGATTTCATTGCCACATCCTCATCAAGACTTGCTTATGTGCTGCCACAACCAAAATTCTGACAGTCAGAAGGAAATTTTCACGAAATAGGTTATAGAGTATCAGGCCCGGGTTCCCATCAAGTGAAATTATTGAAAACCGGACTTTTTGTGACAGAATCCACCAGGACAAGAATTATGTGTGGGAAATGGAAGCTCACTGAAGGACACCTGCCTTGCCACTAAAATGAGTAAAAGCTCATTATTTCGACCCCCACTAATTGAAAAACTTCAATAATTCAGATGTGTTCTCCAGTCTTGACCAGCATATACAGTGAAATGTACCAGCCGGCAATGCGGCATTACTACTCACTTAGCGTACTATGCATTAACAACCAGCTACAAGTTTGCATTACCTGACGTGCACCGTTGCCACGAACCATAGGTCGGTGAACTCGCACACAAGTCGACTCACTCAAACTCACTCAGACTTACATAAAGCCATGGGTGTACGTCCAGTTGAAGAGAATTTTCGGGAGTGAATCGAAATGAGTTTGGCTCTGCAAAAAAAAAAAAAAAAAAAAAAAACATGCATTAGATGTTAGAACAATGGTAGCACAGGGCTGTATGACATCTTATCTTTTGTCAATGCCCTATGCTGGCGACATGCGAGTGAAGACAACTGCAATTTTTTTTTTCAATGAAATCTTCTGGATCTTTTTGAGTCTAGTAATCCCTGAAAATGTTGCACAGACCGCCTACATTTTTACCTGATTGACGACAGACAAAATGTGGAAATTGCGCTACGTTTCCTAAGTCCAATTACGGCCCTATTACTCTACACAGATAAAGAAATTGTAAAATTACCCTACGGTAGGCAACACTGTTTCAGCGTTTCCTTGTTTTTTTTTTGGCACAGATGCCGAGCAAACATAGCAAGTTGGCTTCTCCTTTATTCATTGTACATCGACAAAACCTGCAGCAGCATTATTACTTTGTTGGGGATGCGGCCTACTACATTGAAATATCGGTATAAAGAACTACAGGGGGCCGCAGCAATTTGTTATTTTGAAAGGCCATTATAGTGAAAGCCCAAAAATTAACCATAAACACTTATTTTCCACCGACCAAAATGACTTACCTTTTCAATGGTGGATCCTTGAACTCGTTTTTCACGAGAAAAAAAAAAAAACAAATGCACAAGTGAACCCCAAAAAATGCACATTTACTTTAAAGAAGTTTTTTTGAGGCGTGCAGCAGAAACTTTGCAGTGGGAAGGCCTCCAGCTTATCCACATTTCTGTGGTGCCATTTGGTTCTTTGGTCACAACAGCCTGCTTTTTGCCTTCCAGTTGCCGAAAAATATCCACATTCTCACTTAGCGAAAACTGCTTCCGCTTTTTCATCGCAAGCCGAGATGAAGTCATTTGTAGTAGCACCGCAGCGCAAACCCCGACTTGCTTTGCGGATGCGATAAGTAATCACTGAAACGAGATGAACACTACTAACAAACAAGGCCTCCTAGAGCACTTGTAGAAGTGACAAAAAATGAAAAACCCGAAGCGTCGCGGCTGTCATCGCCTCTTCCAAAGAAAACAAAAGGGCTAAAAAAAAAAAAATCGCCTTTCGTTTTCTGCTCCCTCGCTGTCTTGGATATTCAGTGCCCCTGCTTCCACTCTGCCTCACTGACCTTGCCCTTTTCTGTTGACCCCGCCTCTCGCCTCAGCGCTTGTAAACCTGCAGCCTCGGTGCTTCAACAACAACAAAAAAAAGAAGAAGAGAAAGTTGCCTTTTTTTTTTTCCCTCTGCACCGTCATGCGTTTTCCGAGAAGCAAGGCGTCTGTTCGCTTTGTCGTCTGCTTGCATACCGCTCTGATGGTCGCGACGAATTTCAGAACATGAGTTCGTAGTACTGAGGCATTGTTAATATAAAGCGGAACTAAATTATTGCTCGTTATTCTGAAAATTTTGGTATTCTGAAGTACACAGTAGCGAAATAATTTTATATTGAAACTATTAGCAGTCGGTGTGGAATCTTTTAAATGTTCGTTGATCAGAAAAGTTTGTGCATGTGGGGTTCGTTCTACCGAGGTTTCGCTGTATTGCACACATGTAATTTGTGACTCAGCGGAATCGAAGAACCCTGCGTGAGAGGACAAGGCAATGCTACTTGCGCAAGTGATCCCCCGCAGCGGTGGTCTAGTGGCTAAGGTACTTGGTTGCTGACCCGCAGGTCGCGGGATCGAATCCCGGCTGTGGCGGCTGCATTTTCGATGGAGGCAGAAATGTTGTAGGCCCTTGTGCTCAAGTTTGGGTGCATGTTAAAGAACCCCAGGTGGTCAAAATTTCCGGAGCCCTCCACTACGGCGTCTCTCATAATTATACGGTGGTTTTGGGACGTTAAACCCCACATATCATATACTTGCACAAGTGATGCAGCTGAGGAAGGGGTCAAATCAGGCTCGAAATGTCAGTTTCATACATTGTATCATACATAGTTTTTGGGTTACCTTAAAAGAACATATTAACTTTTTGTTTGCAGAACATGAGGGAAGGGTGGATCAAATCAGCGGTTGCATTTTATTACTGGAGGGCTGCAGTCATCTGTCTTGCGCTATAACAGATTAAGCATTTCGTAGGGAGGGGCAGGCTATTAAGATTAAAACTTTCAGAGCTTGAGCTAAAACATCGGGTCTCCTCATGAAGCCCTCCGCGCTGTTGCTTATCAACCAAACCCATAGTGGGTGCAGCCGCTGTGCCGAGTTTGTCTGCTGCGCGAGCCGAATTTGAGTGAGACAAGGTCCGTCCTTCTGGTGGCGGCGCCACAGCCAGCTTTGCACATTACTTCTGGTGCTGGAGTTCAGGCATTCCTGCATGGCCTGTGACAGCCCGAGTTTTGGCTCTACTTTGTCTATGCCAAAGAAAGATCTTGCATCTATTAAGAAGGCCATGTTAAGAGGAGATGCGTGTTGAAAAACGGGAGTGTTTTCTAAAATTACATATTTTTGCTTTTATTTGATTTTGCAAGTTTTAGCTTCTCTACTTTCTCTACTAAAAAACTGAAAATTATAATTAAACTTGAAGTAGGCTGAAATTGCTTTTAAAGAGCACAAGTGTCGTGTGTTAGGTTCGTCACATAGCAAGGCGTGTGACGCGAGGAAGATGGAGACAGTGAGGAAAACAAACGGGAGTTATATTGGACGAACAAAAAAAAAAAAAACTATTGCACATACAGTACTATAAGTCGTACACGCACGCAGTTCACACACAAAAGAAAAGAGTAAGTAGTCTCACAGTCTGTGCCGTAGCCCGGTGCCTTGAAGTGGTATCCGTTGCGTGCTCGGATGCTGTCGTCGCTTGGGTTCCAGGTCAGCATACCACTGTAAGGGGCATCACCAGGTCTAGGCGTAGCCGCACATTGTCAGCGACGTCGGCTCGATGGACGTGGTCAGCAGCTCCGGTCTTTCGAGGGCGCTCGCCGTACCGGAGATGTCCGCAGGACCACTCACCCAGAACTCGAGTCTGGCCACGCCGACACGCCGTGCCCCGAGGACGTCAATGGCTCGAGGACTGGAACCCGGCCTTTCGAACCTCGCGTGTAGTTGCGGGTTCGCCCTAGGCTCCCTTGCGTCGCTCGCTTGCCGGCGTCCGAACGGCTTCCTTCTCCGTGAGCGTCTCTTCTTCTTCTTTCAATGGGCGCGCTGCAATGCCTCTTCATTCTTCTCATCTTCTAAATGATGTGGTACTGTCGTCTGCTATGCTCGCATTTTTAAGGTACTACATCACATCACCCCCCACTTAAGAAAGTTCTTCCGGTAGAAGAACTTGAGGGCACTGGGGCACGGGGCACGGCGGACACGTTGGCATGCAGACGGAAACACACACGTAAGCACCACTGCACACTATAGCAGTTCGGAGCCCCGCACACTCGGCACATTCGGTCACAGAAGTACACACAAAAAAAAAAAATAGAAACAAGTCACAGAACTAAGGCGTCATGATACTTGTATCGCGCTGTAAGGTTTACATCTTAAGCAATTAATACCACTGAGCATCGATTCTTTATGCAGACGTTGCTCACAGAGTTGGCAAACGGCCCATGTAATCTACGCACTTCCATAAAGATGAGGCTCCACCGTAACACGCAGCTGTTCACATGCTTGGTTGACGTGACGTACACAAGCGGTTTGTGATCACTCTGTAGAATTAATGTGCGTCCGAATGAGACGATATGAAGGTTCCGGACTGTTATGCCAGCGAGTCCTCGTCAAACGTCCGTGCCTCTGAAAAAGGCAATCTGGGTCAAGGCCAGCCCGCAGTTCGCCTGACGCGAACAACCCAACGGCGTGAACACGCGCGGCGCCTCTCTGGCCCACGTGCATTGAGTCAGCGGCGCACGTGACAGCGAGCCGGCGTCCCCGTGTCTGGTGGTCTGACGCATTGCGCGGCGACCCCATTGGAGGAATCTGCCCTGACGACCAGCGGCGCTTCTAATTGGACATTTTTGGTTGGACCCGGTGCCTATAAAAGAAGCCCTGCGGTGCGTCGCAATCGGCGGTCCTATGTGAGAGGAGTCCCCGTGTCGGAGAGCTGAAATGTGTGTGAGTTGGCGGTCTTAGGCGAAAAGCTGACCTATGTGTTAGAGAGGAGAGCTCGGCTCTTCGAGTCTCTGTCGGCCCCAGTGCCGAAATTGTAACGCCTCTGTATATATGCTGTACATAAACCTTATTTAACTCACCGTCGTCTCGTCCGCTCATCTTACCAGCTCTGCGCAGAAGCAGTCGCGAGCTGAGAAACATACGCTACCAAACGGCTGGTGACCTTCCCGGCGGAGTTGAAAGCAGTGGCGCCTTCGGGACCGTGTTGGCGTCGCCGTCTTTCGCAACAGTGGTGGCTTCGGCGGGATCGGTCCGTCGTTCGCAACAGTGGTTGGCAGCTGCGGGATCGGCCGGCGTCAGCGACATCGATGTGGTGAGTGCCTGATGTTTTCCCCTCAGTTCACCAGACTACTCTAGCTCAGGTTGTAGTAGTTTAGAGAAGGGCTGTGTGAAGCATTGAAGTGAGCTTTGATCGTTTCAAGCAAAGTCGAAGTGCTTTGAAACCAAAGTTAATGCGGAGGGGGTAAACACGGGAGTGTGAAAAATTGCTTGCGCGTCTTGCTAGTAGGCTTATAGTGGGTACGGCAAGTAGATTCTTAACAGGGGCAAACAGCAAGAGGCTAGTGTGAACGATGGAGAACCTTAAAGTGAAGGAACTCATCGAAATTTGTGAGGAACTCGGCATTACTTTGGGTCGTGCGAAACGAAAGCAAGCGATCCTTGAGATCATGAAGGATGAGGGAGTGTCGGCTGAGGAAGTCGATGAGGCCTGGGTGGATATCAAAGCACGCCGTGAGGAGGCTGAAAGGCGAGAAGTAGAAGCTCGCGAACGTGAAGAAGCTGAAAGGCGCGAAGCTCGCGAACGTGAAGAAGTTGAAAGGCGCGAACGTCGCGAGCGCGAGGAGGCCGAGAGACAAGAGCGCCTAGAGTTGAAACGACTAGAATTGGCAATTCTACAGTGTTCGCAGGCGCCTAGCGTAGCTTCTCCAACATTTCAGGTCAGCGGTTTTAGAATTCGGGACCAACTGCCACCGTTCGTAGTAGGCGAGGACATGGCGAAGTATCTCGTCAAGTTTGAACACGTCTGTGAGCGCAACGCTTTGGAGCGGTCTCTTTGGGCGCGGAACCTGCTAGCTCTTCTTCCCGGCGAAGTGTCCGACGCGATAACTTGCTTGTCGAGGGAAGCGTTTGAGAGCTATGACGAGGTTAAAGAAGTGCTCTTGAGACGTTATAAGTTGTCACCTGAGGCTTTCAGGCAAAGGTTCCGGTATGCTGAAAAGGGGAATGAGTCACACGTTGACTTCGCGTTTCGTCTTAAGGCCGATTTAATTGAATGGCTCAAGGGCGAAGTTGTTTATGACGACCGCGATAAAGTGGTGGAATGCGTTGCATTGGAGCAATTCTACCGCTGCATCGAGGATAATGTCAGGCTTTGGCTGCAGGACAGACTTGGGGAAGTACAGTTAAATAAGGCAGCTGAGTTAGCTGAGGAGTATTATACTCGCCGAAAGTTGCATAGCAGGGCAGTGCGCGTTGAAAAGGATGAAAGGAAAGAGGGCTTTTCAAGGAAACCTGATCAACGGAAACCCGTTCCGCACCGTAATTTAAAAAGGGACCCGTCTCTTACGAAGGACAGTGTAGGGGAAGGGGAAACAGAAGCGGAGAAATCGAGTGAGGTTTCTACCACACAGGCATTTGAATCGGAAAACAAACGGAAGCCGCTAATCTGCTACAACTGCAAAAAGGAAGGACACATCGCGAGAAACTGTCAGGAAAAGTTTGCCTTCGCAACAATTCGAGAATCAGAAACAAACATGCGGTTGTTGGAGCCATATCTCCAAGAAATTAGGGTGAATGAAAAAACGTGCCGAGCACTTAGAGACTCAGCGGCAACCATGGACGTTGTCCATCCTTCATTGGTGTCTCCGGATGACTTTACAGGAGAATGCGCGTGGATCAGGCAAGTCGCCGAGGAGCAGAGTGTTCGCTTACCAATCGCCACCGTTGTCATTGAAGGCCCGTTCGGTAAGCTTCGCACCGAAGCGGCTGTGTCTGCCGCGCTAAACGATCGTTTTCCTTATCTTTTCTCGAACAATTCAGAGCAGCTTCTCAAAGAGCAGGGCAAATCGTTCTTCCCCAACTTAGCGTGCATGGCTCTCACGCGATCGCAAGCGCGGAAGCTATCGCGGCAACTTGATCTGGTTCAATGCGGTGAACTCTCAAGTGACCTTGTCGGCGGGTCGACGGAACCCCAGAAGGGAAAGTCTCCGCATGAGTCATGTGAGCAGTCACGCGAGCGGCCCGTCGTCGAACCGACCGGCGCGGTTTCCGTAGAAAGGGGAGACGACATGGCGCCATTGAGTCAGAGCGAGAGGGTTGCAACGCTCTCGCCTGTAGCGGAAAGTTGGAGCGAGCTGCCGAGAGTTGATCGAGAGACGCTCATTCGAGAGCAGCGTGAGGATCTCTCGATTGAAGCGCTAGTGGAAAGCCACAAAAACGCGGCACAAGTGCTGTCGAAGGAGCACTGCGAGAAATCGGTGAAGAAGCGTGCTTTTGAAGATGATAATCAGGTAGTGCTGCTGCAGCCGTCCAAAAGGAACAAGCTTGAGGTTGATTGGGAAGGGCCCGCAAAAGTAGTAGCAGATAAACCTAGAGCCTAGCTTAAGTGAAGGAGGACCTGAGAAAGAGGACCTGAGAAAGATTGGTTCCGAGTTTGAAGACGTGTTTTCGGACCGCCCCGGAAACACGAGGGTGATCGAACACGATATCGAGCTAAGCGGTGAGGAGTCAATCCGTGGCAAGCCGTATCGTTGTTCCCCTGTGCAACGTCGCAAGTGTGAGCCGCTCCTGGTGCCGCATAGGTATCGTCGCCTAAAAGTGGCCGGTTACTGAAGTGGAGCATGTTGCTCCACAGCGCAACTTTGACGTTCGCTATCAAAAAAATTAAAAAAAAAATAAAGGAAAGGTAAACGCTAATGCAGGTGCATTGAGCAGTGCGTTCCAGCTAGTAACTTCTCAACCTTTCGGTTTCTGGCTGGCGATTCGGGGCAAAATTTTGACCTCATCACGACCTGGGCTGAGCGCTCTCGTTCAGAGTGATCTCAAGGGGCCAACTTTATGTGGTATTCTAATTCGTTGCGTTGTTGTAAGTGTGAAAAATAGAAGTTCTTACTTTAAGAGTCTTGTGTCCCACATGTGCCTCTTGATGTAGAGGGAACAAAATTCCGATAGACACGTAGATAGGTATATGTTGTACTATACTTGGTCTGGTGTTCTGGCGGGTGACCGAGGGCACTTGCTTGTGTCGTGTGTTGTTTGTTGTCGAACCGTTCTTAGCAAGTTGCAGAACCATCGACAAGTGCTGAAACCGAAGGTGGTCAGAAAAGACGAGTGAAGCTGGCCAGCAAGTTGTGGCGACAAGCCAGTGGAGCTGGGATCCGTCGTCAAAAATGGGATGTGTTTCCGGAACAGTCTGGAGCTGTATTCTCCCCATGGCCCTGGAGGCGAACTTGGAGGGACCTGGCGAACGAGCGCACCTGACATCCAAGCCCCGTGGAAGCAGCTCGTCTTTCCGGTGCATTGTCTGGCGGCGGGGGTGCTGTTATGCCAGCGAGTCCTCGTCAAACGTCCGTGCCTCTGAAAAAGGCAATCTGGGTCAAGGCCAGCCCGCAGTCCGCCTGACGCGAACAACCCAACGGCGTGAACACGCGCGGCGCCTCTCTGGCCCACGTGCATTGAGTCAGCGGCGCACGTGACAGCGAGCCGGCGTCCCCGTGTCTGGTGGTCTGACGCATTGCGCGGCGACCCCATTGGAGGAATCTGCCCTGACGACCAGCGGCGCTTCTAATTGAACATTTTTGGTTGGACCCGGTGCCTATAAAAGAAGCCCTGCGGTGCGTCGCAATCGGCGGTCCTATGTGAGAGGAGTCCCCGTGTCGGAGAGCCGACATGTGTGTGAGTCGGCGGTCTTAGGCGAAAAGCTGACCTATGTGTTAGAGAGGAGAGCTCGGCTCTTCGAGTCTCTGTCGGCCCCAGTGCCGAAATTGTAACGCCTCTGTATATAGCTGTACATAAACCTTATTTAACTCACCGTCGTCTCGTCCGCTCGTCTTACCAGCTCTGCGCAGAAGCAGTCGCGAGCTGAGAAACATACGCTACCAAACGGCTGGTGACCTTCCCGGCGGAGTTGAAAGCAGTGGCGCCTTCGGGACCGTGTTGGCGTCGCCGTCTTTCGCAACAGTGGTGGCTTCGGCGGGATCGGTCCGTCGTTCGCAACAGGACCGACCACGTAAAAGGCAGGGCCGCTCGCTCCACTGTAGAGTAAGCAGCTTCGCATGGTTGCAGTATACGGCTTGCGTATGAGACTGGGTGCAGTAGTCCTTTCGTTGGAATGGAACGCATGGTAGCTCGTCGCTTTTGGTGTCATCCGCCCGGCAAACAGCTGATGCTTCATGCGGTGGTGCAGGCAGCGGTTCCTCATACTTTTTTAATAGGTTGATATAGAATATTGTGCTGCTGGTACCAAGATCTATTAAATAATCGACATCATTTCTCTTCTCAAGGACATAAAATGGTCCCTTCCACGTCAGAGCCAATTTGTTGGTATCCGATGGAAGAAGAAGCAGAACCTTGTCTCCAGGGGATAATTGACGTGGTCTGGTCTTTCGGTCACAATGCTTCTTCTGTATCATTTTCGCTTTCTGAAGCTCCTCTTTGGCTAATCGGCAGGTGTCTTCAAGACGATTCCGCAGTTCGACTACGTAACGATAGGATATTTTCACATCATCATCAAGATGATCAGCGGCCCATAATTCTTTCAGTATCGCCAGGGGACCTCTGACGTAACGGCCGTAGAGCAAGTCGAACGGGGACAAGCCTAAGCTCGACTGGGGAACTTCGCGATAAGCGAAGAGTAAGGGTGCCAGGTACCGGTCCCATTTCTTCGGACACTCCTGACACATTATTTTTATCATTTATTTCAGGGTGCCGTTGAACCTCTCTACAAGGCCATTAGCCATGGGATGATATGGGGTTGTTGGCAATTGTTTGAAGGAAAGAAGTCGGCTTAGCTCCTTCGTTAGGCGTGACGAGAATGACGTGCCTTTGTCACTGATTATCTCCCGTGGGACACCTACACGAGAAAACATCTCCAGCAGTGCCTCAGCGACTTTCTCCGTCTCGATGCTCGGCAGTGCTACAGCATTGGAATAATGCGTTGCCATGTCCACCATTGTCAGTACGTACTTGTTTCCGCCCTCTGACATCGGTGATAATGGACCCACTATATCAATGGCTACTCTCTTGAAAGGGGTGTCAATTATAGGAGTGTTGCCGAGAAGTACACGACCCACCAAGTGCTTGGGAATAGTTCTTTGACATATATCACACGATTTAACAAATCGTGTGATGTCTGACTGAACCCCTGGCCAGTAGAGCTCTTCGAGTACCCGGTCGGTAGTTCGTTTAATTCCCTGATGGCCTGAAAGAATGCCTTCGTGGGCCATTTTCATAACAAATTGTCGGAGGCACCTTGGTACCACAAGCTAATTCACCTGCCTCTTAGAATGAAGGGTGTACTTGCGATAGAGGATTCCGTCCTTCGTGAAGAACAATATTTTACCAAACCTTGTCTTGACCTCTTGGTTAACGGCTTCGAAGCATTTCCGCAGGCTGCTGTCTTCCTCCTGTTTGGTTTTAAAGTCCTGTGGGCTGATGCCTAAGGGGTTAATAACTGGAGCCGGAAGTAGATGTGGATTTCCTGCCTGTCGGTTTACTGCAGCAACTTTTGTCTTGAAACGTGTTCTCCTTGCAGCCAATGTTGAAGTCTTTGCATACAAGGGTCTGTGTGCAGAACCGGGTTTTGCTGCGCCAGAATACTCTTCTGCAGTGTTCTGGGTGTAAAGACGGCTCTTCCAGTCGTTATCAGGATTGTGAGCATCTCGAACACCTTCCACATTTCCCAAGACAACATCATATAAAGGAGTATCCGTACAAAGGGCTCGAGTTCTGCCAGTGAAGAAAGGTGAAAAAATTTCCACGTGCGCTTCAGGCAGCTTCATCAACCGTCCATCCAAGAGGTAAATCGAGGAAATCTTTCCAGTCAGCTTGCTATCCGCCACAAGAGACCTTTTGACAATGAGTGGATCGCATCCGGTATCTCGCAGTACTGTTGCAGGATATCCTTCGAGTACACCTTCGCCCGTGGGCATCAATTTTTCCTTCAGCTTGGCTGGGTGCGTTTCTGCGCACTCCGGACTATCAGGAACACAAAGCGAAGCCTGCGACTCTAAATTAATTATCTTGGCTCCATCTCTTTGTTGAAAAGAGCATGAGGCCTTCTCAACGCTGTTGGCCCTTTTGGAGCAGTCAGCTGTTTTATGCCCAGTGCGGGGGCATTTTCCACAAAAGGGTGGCTTTGTACCTGGTCCCTTTGTGGTGGTCCAGCAATCAGCAGCTCTGTGACCCTTTTTGTTGCAAAGGAAACACTGCGGTCTCTCTTTGTCATCTTGCCTCTCAGACGTTCGAGTTTGACCTGGAGGCTTGCTCAGGATATCGCCTTTACATTTGCCAAGGTTAATCAACCCCTGAGCCTCCAAGTAGTGGTCTGTAGCCTCCGCAAGTTTTTCAAGGCTTTCACAGTTTCTTTCTTTAAGAAACACAGCGAGTTTCTCATGTCATTGTGCGAGAAACTGCTCCGAGACAATTGTGTCTCGCAGAGCATCGTAGGTCCGGTCTCTCTTGGCCATTTCTTGCCAATGGTCAAAATAACGTAATAGACGCCTGGCAAACTGCGTGCCCGTTTCAGAATTATCTGGTTTGGCTGATGGAAATTTTGTCCGATAGCCTTCTTCTGTGAACCTAAAGCATTGTAGTAGCGTTTTCTTCAACGTTACGTAGTCCATGGCATGTTCTGGTGCCATCCTACCAACTACACTCAAGGCTTCTCCGGTCAAGCAAAGGCTTAGTGATAGGGCCCATTTGTCTTGCGGCCAGTCTTGACTAGCAGCGACGCGCTCAAATCGTTGTATATATGCGTCCAGCTCATCGCGTTCCTCGTTAAAGGCTGGGATGAGTTCATGTGGACTTCGGTAGCTCTGCGTAGTGCCTATGGGCGCACCCTCGGTAAGCTGCCCAGTAGTTGTGCTACCTGCTGTCGCACCTAACTGATGCAACCTTAACTTGAGCTCAAGAACTTCCTTCTCTGCTTGTAACCTAGCGACTGCCTCTTCCTCGGCTTCTTTCGCGGCATTTCGTTCAGCCAGACGGGCGTCTCGTGCCTCTTTTTCGCGTGCGCATTCTTGGTCCATCCATTCTTTTAGTGCTGAGCCACTTAACCCCAATTCCTTTCCGATCGCCGTCAGCTTATCTGCTTCCATCATCGACCGTCACACACACATATGCGATGTGATACTCTCCTTAGATGTAGCAAGAGTAGTCCTGTCTCGCGGACGCCAGATATGTCGTGTGTTAGGTTCGTCACATAGCAAGGCGTGTGACGCGAGGAAGATGGAGACAGTGAGGAAAACAAACGGGAGTTATATTGGACGAACAAAAAAAAAAAAAACTATTGCACATACAGTACTATAAGTCGTACACGCACGCAGTTCACACACAAAAGAAAAGAGTAAGTAGTCTCACAGTCTGTGCCGTAGCCCGGTGCCTTGAAGTGGTATCCGTTGCGTGCTCGGATGCTGTCGTCGCTTGGGTTCCAGGTCAGCATACCACTGTAAGGGGCATCACCAGGTCTAGGCGTAGCCGCACACTGTCAGCGACGTCGGCTCGATGGACGTGGTCAGCAGCTCCGGTCTTTCGAGGGCGCTCGCCGTACCGGAGATGTCCGCAGGACCACTCACCCAGAACTCGAGTCTGGCCACGCCGACACGCCGTGCCCCGAGGACGTCAATGGCTCGAGGACTGGAACCCGGCCTTTCGAACCTCGCGCGTAGTTGCGGGTTCGCCCTAGGCTCCCTTGCGTCGCTCGCTTGCCGGCGTTTGAACGGCTTCCTTCTCCACGAGCGTCTCTTCTTCTTCTTTCAATGGGCGCGCTGCAATGCCTCTTCATTCTTCTCATCTTCTAAATGATGTGGTACTGTCGTCTGCTATGCTCGCATTTTTAAGGTACTACATCACAACAAGGCAGTTACTAAAAATTAAGAAGAGCTCATGGTCTAGAGTCCCCTGGAAATGGTAACCCGGCTTCTTGCCATTGCATTTCACATGTATAGTTCACTAAAGCCACATGCTCAAAATAACTATGATTGCCTAGCTGTCATGATGGAGGAAATCATCTTAGAAAACATATCTTTTCGGCATAGATGAGCTTTCACTTATGCCCTTTCAAAATGCGTTTTTCTCAAGACCCCTTTCTGGTCAACTTGATGAGTTTGAACATCATGTTTTTGGCACTTTTGATAGCCTGAGCGAGATGAAATTTTGCCCACTTTTTCCTTAACTTGTTGCAATTATCTCCTTTGAAACATTATATTGCCTGTATATTTACTACGAAGCTAGAGCAAGCAATTAGTTTGGGCTGAGGGTTTTAAGAATTCTCACATTACAATTTCTTTTTTGTCCATTAAAATATCCTATATGTACTTCTTTGATTGCTATTTGCATTCTACAGTTAATGTCGAAAAATATGAGCCATCAATGGCTGAGAACCATAATGCTTTGTGGCAAAAAATTTGTTCGAAATAGTTGCCACATGTCATGGCACAAAACAAAAACTGTGCAACTTTCTGTAAAACTAGTTACATATTTGAAATCAGCATAAAAGCCTATAGATACAGCAAAGTTTTATTGCCCTACATTATAGATAAACATGTTTTTTGTTTTTTCGAATGGCATCTCCTTTTAAGCCCCTTAATTAAAATCAATTAGCTTCGCCATTTTTTAGGCTTTACCCAACTAATGCAAACTTCCCCCTTTCTTTTCTTTTTTGCACGTGGTGTAGCATTAGCATTCCCATCACGAGAGCTTTACCAAAGTTATGTACGTATAATTTCTTCGACGTTTATACTGAGAAATCACTTTTTTTTTTTTTCCCGTGACATTTTTTGAGTAAAGCTATTTCTGTCTAAGCAAAGCCACCCGACTGCTACATTTGCGTTATTTCGGCGGGTATTCTCTTGTTTTCTTTGTACATTAACATAGGCTCATTCCACGCCAAATGTCCCAGTCATTTTGACAATAATCTGAAATGTGGAGATTACAATATTTCTGACAAAAATTTTTTGCTCATGTGGGTGTCTTCTCAACTTCCCTGTATGCCGTCCAGGGGGTTGTTTGGGAAAAAGTTTTTGAACGTACTGCTTTTTCTTTCTTTACCAAATTTGGTCTACTTGTTAAGTAAAGAGCTTGTGCAAGAGGTTTAGAGCTCAATAATATTATTGCAATTTTTTTGCCATGTACACCTTCAAAAGTTTAGCCAAAATATATTATGTTTGCATTTTTGCTGTGGCAATACTGCACATCATTATCATCAGCCTGACTACGCCCACTGCAGGGCAAAGGCCTCTTCCATGATCTGCCAATCAACCCGGTCTTGTGCTTTCCGTTGCCACGTTATACCCGCAGTAATCTCATCAGCCCACCTAACTCTGTCCCTCCTTCATGCGTTTGCCTTCTCTGGGAATCCAGTCAGTTATCCTTAATGACCATCGGTTTTCCTGCCTATGTGCTAAGTGTCCGCCCATGTTCATTTTTTTTTCTTGATTACCCACTCTGCTCTGTTCTTGTCTCTTAAGGTTACACCTATCATTTTCCTTTTTATTGCTCACTGCATCGTCCCCAATTTAAGTTGAACCCTTCTTGTAAGCCTCAGGGTTTCTGATCCGTAGGTAAGTACTGGCAAGATGCAGCTGTTATATACCTTCCTTTTGAGGGATAGTTTCAATCTACCAGTAATGATTTGAGAGTGCTTGCCAAATGTGCTCCACCTTATTCTTATTCTGAGGGCTAGAGAGCTATCCCTGAGAGCTAGGGAGAAAGACTAGTCAGAGTGCAATCTCAAATAAATGGAAAGAAGCGTCCCATAGTCTGAGAAAGCTGGTCAAGAAGCATAAAGATGGGATGCATCTAGTTTATTCCCTTGGTGCATTTTCATAAAAATTTATTGGTATTTTTTCAATAAAGGTGTTCTGAAATGTTTTTTCTCATTTTCTCAAAACAGCAATTTGGGCTAATTTGCCAAGTTGGAGGCAAAACAACTTTTGTTCTATTCAAGCTATCAGCATGATTCTTTTTTGCCAGAAACATAAATGCATGTGGTATGCAATATGCCTATTTTTAAGGTAATATACTTATCAAAAATTGTTTTAATTGGATTGCATGCATGACAGGTGAAAGTGGCTTTTTTTTTTCTGTGAACACTGATGTCCTCTAACTCTTGTCGAAATCGGCCCAGCAAATTGATTTATAGCATATTGCACTCCTTAAACATCGTACATTGTTTCTACATTGTCGCCACTGTTATGGTGCTTCCTGCTTAGAGGCTAATTAGGCTTCAAACGAAGGACCCAGGTTATACATTGATTGTGATGTATCTTGGAAACTACTTGACCTATCGAAAAGTAATTACGTTTTTATAATCTGCACATCTAAATACACAAACTGTGAAAATGTTGTTCAGATCTATACATAAATAAAAAAGTTGCCCATCAAGTGTAGCCTCCCCCTTAATGGTCTACCATAAATGGTTTTATTGTTAAGGTTACATACATATATATCACTGCGATTTGCTTGTCATTAAGAATAGCACAGAAACAAGAAATCTAACCTTCTGATATAAATTAAGACGTCATATACAGGCCATTGGTGTCATTCTGCAGTTCTGTTCTTTACGTTGGAGCTAATGTCATTCGGTCTGGTGTTTGCGTGTGCAGGATGTGCTGTTTGATGCCCAGCGTCACGTGGTGAAAAAGATAGTGCTACAGAGCAACTACCCAGGCCACTTCAACTTCCAGCAGTACTACCGCTGCCCCTTTCGGCTGAGGCTGCGACTCCCGCCCACACCCGAGCAGCGTCGGGCAACCTTGGTGGATGTGGCCAGCGAGGACGATGGCCACGTGGTCACTGCCTTCACCAAGGTAATGAAAAATAACCTTGCACACCACCTTCTCTTGACCTGCTGTACACATGATCTTGCTCACATAATATAAAAAGATTGTAAAGTGAAAATGAAGCTGCCCA
The DNA here is from genome assembly GCF_043290135.1 of Rhipicephalus microplus. Taxonomy (NCBI): domain Eukaryota; kingdom Metazoa; phylum Arthropoda; class Arachnida; order Ixodida; family Ixodidae; genus Rhipicephalus; species Rhipicephalus microplus. The sequence continues at coordinate 78,877,129 of NC_134701.1, forward strand.
GTTGTAATATTCTCTGCTTCAACAAGGATTAGACATGCACAGAACTGATTCTGAAATATTTCAGCGTAATATCCAGTTTGTAATTCATGACTCCCGTTTGAAATCACAGTTTTCTTAGGCTCCCAAGCAACCACGTGGCACAATTGGCCGCCATAGGCACTGGCGTGTGACGTCAGTGAAATGTCATAGTAAGAAAGGTTATAAAGAGAGTGTTAGCTCTCTTTTGCTCTAAAATAGCACATGTCTTTTGCTCCAAGTTGCAAGCTAGGATAGAAAAAAAAAACATAGTAATTGTTGCAGTCTGAGCTGCATGTACTGTGGAAACACAGCGAGTGATCCGTTTGGCTCTGCTTCCAACTACATGCAGGCTCCGTCACGTATTGCCTCCATTCACTTGACGCATCGTCTTTCTTACTGGTTGCGTTAGGTTCTGTTTTACAGCGGGATTTGGGTGGCTTAGCCACCGCTGTGCTTATCATGTGCGTCATTAGACAATACCGCACAACTTATCAAAGTGGAAACAATGTTCGTGGTGGCTTCACGGTTGGCAATCAAGACGACGTGATGAATCATTACTGGCACTTGGACTGCTGTATTGTTTATTTTTGTGTAATTCAGGATTGCGACAGCTGCACCAATAGTGCAAATTTGATACAAATTTTTATTTCCGTGCTGAACTGGGCTAAAGCCATGAAATTTTCTAAAATTGTGCCTCGCTATGCCAGAATGCTCGACCACCCTCAAAATTTTGTTAGTCGCACGAATTTCAGCGAGTAATAGAGGCCACGTCGGGCACCCGTAGTTTGCGTCATCCATCAATCCAAGTGTGCCGACCCTAACTCTGAACCACGGTGTCAGATATTCCCATAGGTCAGGGCACTCGCGAGACGCTATCGACCAGCAGAATTAGCGTAATTATTCGAATCTAACGTGCACCTTTTTTCCGGTTCAGCGAGTTCATAAATCGCATGCGCGTTAGAATCGAGCTCGAAAAAAAAAAAATGAATACGGTCATTCTATTGACATCGGCCGGAAACAAAAGCAGAAGATTGTCGACAGCAAAGATTCACGCAAAGGCTTCAGTGGACCACAGCAGGGTCGGTTTTTGCAAATTGAAGAGCTGCTCGTCGAGTATGCACAGCTCGTCGCTGCACAGTTCGTCAAGCTGTGCAGCGAGCAGCACAGCAGCCTGTGACGACAGAACTTCTCCAAGTGCGGGCTATGCAGTTAGCTTTAGAAAAAGGGCTAGTGCGGAGCCAGTTCAAAGCGAGCAGGTGCTGGCTAACTAACTTTAGGCTTTTCCCTCCGCAAGCGAATGGGCATGGGCCAAAAGTTGCCGGAGGAGTACGAAGAAAAGCTTAACAGTTTTCAGAGGTTCGTCCTAAACTTGCGGCACAACAACGGCTACCTGCTTGGGCAAATCGGGAATGCCGATCAGACACCTCTTTACTTCGACATGCCTGGCACCACAACCGTCGAGAAGAAGGGGGCGAAGCAAGCTCACGTGCTGACATCGGGCCACGGTAAAACTAGAGTGACGGCAATGCTCCGTTGCACGTCAGATAGGCACAAGCTTCCCCCGTACCTCATATATAAACGGAAGACGCTCCCGAAAGGAGTCATTTTCCTGAGTGGTGTGATTGTGCGGGCCAACGAGAAAAATGGGTGCGCATTGAAATCGATGTCTTACTTTATTTTTTTTCGTCGTGGAAACCGGGTGCGCGTTACAATCGAGGGCGCGGTAAAATCGAGTAAATACGGTAACAACGTCACACCCCCATTGGCCCACTGACCGCAGCCGATACCTATCGGCGGGACGACGCAACTTCTAGACAAAAATGCGTTGCCATAGCCACCAACGCTTGACGGGAAATATGAACTTCCTAGTCTGTCAGCAAACGTGGTTATGGCATGTTAGCAGTTAGAGCTGGAAGTGCATACCGTGTTTCTCTAGCGGGAGCAAAGTCGACGTGCTGCAAACGCCCGCGTTGCCGGCGATCACGTTGGTCGCCATAGCTGAGGCACATGAAACATTTTTCTGTCTATAAGTTGCATTAGTTGTGTTGATTATTTTTCACGTTCTGGGCTGGGACAAGGAAACGAGAAAGAAGAAGAGCGCGAGCGAGGGACGCGGGGACGCTCAAGTGACAGCAGAGCACTTCCGAACGCAGTTAAATAAACAAGTGTTTTTTGCCTTATACCTTAAAGACGGAGTTGAGTCTGATCGCAGTGTCTGGAACGCCATCGTCTAAACATTGGTGCCGAAGAACCGGGATTGAAAACCAGGACCCTACGGACGGCTACCAGTCAACTGCAGCAGCATGGAGCGACTGAAGTCGAAGCGGACGTCGCGGCGAGCACAGAACACGAGGATTATAAACGAGGCAAGTGAGCTCTTCGCTAACGACTCTGCCTCCTATGACCAGCTCAACTCCATATATGAGAGGCTGAAGGCTAATAACGAAGAGCTTAAAAACCTGAACAACGAGATTGAGCCGCATATACCTGACGAGGAGTTCGAGGTCGAGTATAACGCTGTCTTACAATACGAGGACGTTGCTACGCGCATTCTTGCTGAGATTCTCAGCAAGAAAGATCGCATGCTAAGGACATCGACCGGAACTCAAGAAACAGTTGCCCAGACAGTCGTAGCACCATCAGACGGAACTGGAGTTAAATTGCCTAAACTGACAATAGCTCCTTTTTTTGGAAACCTATGCAAGTGGACTGAATTTTGGGAGCAATTTTACCAAATTGTTCATAGTAACAATCGCATCACTGCCACAGAGAAGTTTCATTACCTGCGACTGTATCTTAAAGGAGACGCTGCATCAGTAATTGCGGGCCTTCCGACCACAGAAAGTTGCTACAGTGATGCCATCAAAATACTACAGAAGCGATTTGGGGACAAGACGCGCCTGGAGCAAGAATATTTTGCCAAGCTACGGATGTTAAGCCCTGTCCGTTCATCGACTGACACCAAAGCGCTACGCAGCTTGTACGACCAAGTTCTCGTGAATATCCGAGGCTTAGAGACTTTGGGTGTGCACAAGTCGTCATTTTCGTCAATGCTCTGCGACATCCTACTGCGTGCTCTTCCACGGGATATAGTCGTGCAGTATCATCGATCATGTGCCGTCCAGTTGGCATATGACTCGAGAGCTGAAGCTACACCCTTAGGACTGGACCGTGTGCTCAACTTCCTGTGTATCGAGCTGGAAAGCCTGGAGAAGAGTGATTTTAAGGATGCCAAAGGACGAGAACATGGAATACTCCCTTGGCCAGTCAGTCGACGTACTCTCGGCGTGAGAAACCGACGTCATCTGTGCTTCACAGCAACTCGGTACGAGAAAAAAATTACAACTGTGTATTCTGCTCGTCCAGCCATCACGGATCGGAAGCCTGCACAGCTGACTTGTCACTGACGCAGAAGAAGGAACTGCTTTCCAGTGACAAAAGGTGTTTCAGCTGCACCACCAAAGGACATCGGGCACGGGACTGCAAAAAAAGGATTTCCTGCTCCAGATGCCAAGCTCGACACGCTACAAGCATGTGCGATCCCGATAGGTGTTCGCGAAAGTCAGACTATGCTAACAAGAACTACGAAAAAACTATGACAGTCTGTGCATCACTTAGAAGAAGACCCATCAAGGAAGACTCTACCACTTCCGTTTTTCTTCAGACTTTCAGAGCATGGGCCATGAATGATGACACCTGCCGCTAAATACGAGGCGTTTTCGATGGTGGCAGTCAGAGGACTTTCGTAACTGAAGATCTGTCCAAGCACCTCAAGCTGAAAAGCGTGGGAGCAACTCAAATAGCCTTCAATACCTTCGCGAATACATCGGACCAAGAGGCTAAGAGGCGTCGCATAGTAGAACTACGACTGCGAAGCCAGTTTTCCGACGCGGAAACAGTCTTAACTGCAATAGAGATCCCAAACATCTGCCAAGACATCGCAGAGACTGCAATGGACGTAGCCTTCGTTGCGTCTTTCAAGAAGCTGGGAAACGATGTTGCCGATGAGCTCCATTATCCATCTATCATAACTAAGAGTGGCATCAGCGTACTTATCGGGTCCGATCAGATGTGGAAAGTGTTGACCGGCGAAGTTTCACGGTGCGAAGGCAACGAATCATTGATCGCACTGAACTCCAAGCTTGGATGGACCTTCCAGGGAAGCACATCGCACTTGGTGTCCCACCCAACTACTTCACAAATGATGGTGTGTGTGCTAAAAGCCCAAGCTACCGATTCCGACGAGATATTGCGCTCCTTTTGGGAACTTGAAAACATAGGAATTACGGACGCGATAAACAAGCCACCTGAAATGAGCGACACCATGAGGCATTTTGAGCAAACGATTAGCTTTAAAAACGGAAGATATGAGGTGACCCTCCCTTGGAAGGATAATTTCGAGCTTGCAAGCAACAGGCAAGTAGCCGTTACTCGACTGGACAAGCTTGTCAACCGTCTCAACTCCAGAAAAGGACTGCTCGAAACGTATGACCGTACCATAAGGGAGTACTTGAGGGCAGGACACGCCGAAGTAGTCAGTGACGTACCTGCAGAGGTGACGAAATTATATTACATGCCGCACAAGGAAGTCATGCGGGAACAAGCACTGACGACGAAAATGAGAGTGGTGTTTGACGCTTCGTCACATGCCAAAGGATGCAAGTCCCTTAATGACTGCCTTCAAAAGGGTGACAACTTATACCAAGACCTCGTGCAAATTCTGCTACGCTTCAGAACGCACCCGGTGGCAGTTATCGCGGACATAGAAAAGGCATTCCTTCAAATTCCTTCAAACCGTCACAAGGTTGGAATTATCACTTATCGTACTAACACAGCTGCGCAGTCGTTCCTGCCTCGTTCTTCTCGCGAGTGGAACCACCTTCCTCCTGAAATTGTTGCTATTAACGACAACCATCTTTTTCGTGATACCGTAGCTAACATTGTATACGCAGGACCTATTTAATGTATTTTTGTTTGTACGCTGACTTTTGCTTATATTCGTACTAACGCTGTATTTTTCCCTCCCCACCATGTACCATGTGTTATTCAATGTAATCCACTCCCCTCTGTAATGCCATTTGGCCCTGAGGGTATTATAAATAAATAAATAAATAAATAAATTGCGATTCGGGAGGACGACAGAGACGCTTTCCGCTTTCTCTGGTTTGCAGAAGGAGATTTATCCAAGGGCAAGCTGCAAGAGTGGAGGATGACACGAGTGCCTTTTGGAGCTACATGTAGCCCATTTTTGCTCACAGCTACTATTCTCTACCACGTGAAAAGAGCACCGGCTGTCATGGCACAAACTGCGCAAACTCTTCCCGAGTCGTTTTACGTGGATGACTTAGTCACTGGTGCCGACACAGAAGAGGAAGCCGCTAAACTATGCCGAGAAGCGCGCACAATAATGAAATCGGCCGGCATGACATTGCGAAAATGGACAACAAATTCAGCAAATTTGATGCGCACGCTTGAAAATCAAGTGGAATCTACTAGTAATGAGATGGTCGTTCTTCACGAGACGTCGGTCAAGGTCCTGGGTTTGGTTTGGAATCCTGCAAAGGATGAATTCAACTTTTCGGTTGAAAACCTACTCCGGTTTTCGACAGCACAGACGGGTACAAAACGATTTGTCTTGCAGTCAGCATCAAGAATATTTGACCCGTTGGGATTTGTAGGACCATATACTATTGCCATACGAATATTGTTTCAGAGACTGTGGATACGAGGAATTGGCTGGGATGAAGTCCTACCCAATGACCTGCAAAAAGAATGGAATGATTGGGTCATCCAGCTGCCGCAACTGCAAGACGTCGTCGTTCCTCGCTATCTGGGCGGCGGAGCAAGGAAGACCAATGTGCTTCAAGTACATGTTTTCTGCGATGCCAGTCCAGCGGCATACGGAACAGCGATATACGTCGTATCAAGTCCTGAGAAGCCGATACTGTTGATTGCGAAGTCCCGTGTAGCACCCATTAAGGAGACAACGCTGCCGCGATTGGAGCTGCTGGCTGCCTTAATCGGCTCAAGAATGTTGGCATACGTGAAAAGGGCTTTGAGGAATGTTCAAGTTGACTACACGATGTGGACAGATTCCGCCATTGTGTTGTCATGGATAAAAGGTGACGTCAAAAAGTGGAAACAGTTCATAGCCAACAGAGTCAATGAAATTAGGTGCACTACAGATCCATCAAAGTGGAGATACTGTCCTGGAACGGACAACCCGGCGGACCTACTCACACGTGGCGCGACGCTTGAAAGACTGATGTGCAGCTCGAAATGGTGGCATGGTCCCGAGTGGCTAACTAAACCGATGTCTGAATGGCCCCTACAGTTCTGTGAACTAGACATAGCGGAAGCCACCCAAGGTGAAGTTACAACAGTCCACGTCGCACTAATGACACGCTTCTCAGTTCCGATAATTGATATTCAACGGTAAAGCAGGCTTCAACAGCTACTCAGAGTCACTGCGTGGATTTTCAGATTTACTGACCGATGCAGAAAAAGAAGTAATCATACAGGACACCTCGTGGCAACAGAAATCCTGAACGCTGAACAGTATTGGATAAAATGTACACAAGAGCAAGGCTTTCTTGAAGAACTCACCACTTTGACCAACGGCCAACCAGTCGAGTCTACATCTCGAATCGCTGAACTACGCCCTTACATAGACAAAGACGGAATTCTTCGGGTTGGAGGCCGTTTATCCCTCATGCATTCCACACAAGATGTCAAGCACCCAATCATAATGCCGTCAAGTCACCACTTTTGGACACTTTTGGCAAACAGAGCACATCTTCAAGTTTTACATGGAGGAGTTAGAGATACACTTACGCAGCTTCGGGAACGCTACTGGATTTGTCGAGCTCGCTCTTTGGTAAAAAGAGTGCTGCATGGCTGCAATATATGCAAGCGTTTCAGTGAGGGCCCAGGAAGTGCTAAGACTGCTCCGTTAACAAGTCATCGAGTGACACCAACGAACCCGCTCGAAGTTGTAGGAGTCGACTTCGCGGGCCCTCTGTATGCACGCACGGAGAAAGGGGACGCGAAGTGCTACGTTGCACTTTTTACGTGCGCCGTATCTAGAGCCGTGCATCTCGAGCTTGTCTCGGAAATGACATCCGAGTCTTTCCTGCTGTGCCTACGACGATTTGCAGCTCGGAGAAGATTACCTAGGGTGATCTATTCTGACAACGCACGAAGCTTTCACAAGACATCGGCAGACATAAAGCGGCTAAACCAAATGTTCTCTGAAGAGGACGTCGCTGGTCACCTCAGCACCAACGGCATTTCATGGAAGTTTATAGCACCAAATGCTCCTTGGTGGGGTGGATGGTGGGAGCGCCTTGTACGATCAGTGAAGCTTCCGCTGCGAAAAATTATCGGCAAAGCTCGTCTGAACTACGAAGAAATATCGACAGTGCTGGCGGAGGTAGAAGCAGTCGTAAACTCTAGGCCTCTGACTTTCATCGAGACAGATGCAGGAGAACGTTGCACTTTGACGCCAGCCGAACTTCTCCTTGGACGAAGATTGACTTCCATACCGTATGCGACCGCTGACGAAGGCAACAGTAATTCCAAACGATCAGACGCCATACGCAGACACAACTACAGGAAGCTGCTGGTTGAAAGTTTTTGGAAGCGTTGGCAAAAAGAATACCTGTTGCAATTACGATCTGCACACTTTGCCGACACGAAATCAAATACAGCATTGAAGCAAGGGGACATCGTTCTCGTGCATGTGGACAACACTCCACGCCAGCTATGGAAGCTTGCAAGGGTCACGGAAGTGTACCGCAGTGCAGACGGTGTCATTCGTTCTTGCAAGATCAAGTTGCAAGGCGGTCACCTTGTGATCAGGCCGATACAAAGACTGTACCTACTTGAACTATGTGTTTAACTTTGCGCGGCCGGGAATGTTGATTATTTTTCACGTTCCGGGCTGGGACAAGGAAACGAGAAAGAAGAAGAGCGCGAGCGAGGGACGCGGGGACGCTCAAGTGACAGCAGAGCGCTTCCGAACGCAGTTAAATAAACAAGTGTTTTTTGCCTTATACCTTAAAGACGGAGTTGAGTCTGATCGCAGTGTCTGGAACGCCATCGTCTAAACAGTTGCATTGCCCCGGCGAGAAATATCCTGTGCTGTGGCCGGATCGACGGGCGCGTGCCGTTATCTGGTAGAACGGGTCTTGCAAGTGAGCTGAGACGTAGCGGTCTGAACCTAACTTGGGAAAAAAGGGAGGAGGGGGGGAGGTGTAGCGATGTTAACAAATTTCATGTCCTTGCCCCAACCAGTGCAGAATGCTGCTTAAGTTACCTTTCCCACAGTATGTTAGTGCCTTGCAGAAAAACGTACTATGATTTGGAAGAGGCTCTTAGCACTAGTCACAAAACGCAGTTCGTTTTGTTCATTTACTCATGCAGGTATACGCCTGATAACTGTGAGTACTAGTATGATTGCTGACTTCTGAAAATGTTACGGGCTAGCATTTGGAGCAGTGTATGACATTGCTGGTGCCTTTAAAAAAAGTTTGCACCTTTTTTTTTCCTTCAGCCCTTCTCCTCAGTTCCACTAATCTGGTAATTTTCAAGGTCGCCAGCTTGGGAGATATACATTTGAATTCACCGAGTCTGTCAAAGTATTTGAAAAGTGTGAAGAATGCTAATGTGGACTTTTATCATTTTTTCTCGGTGTGGTAGTTAAAAATACTACTTTTATTGAAATAGCAGTGCTCATGTTTACTCTGCATAATTCAGGTGATGTTGAATGATTTGTACATACTCTTTTTTTTTCTAAATGTAAGTCTTATTTTTTTATACTACTCCAAATATGGCCTTTAGTGACAAAAAATGGATGTTTTTTTTTTTCATGGAACCTGCTCCATATTAACATTTTAATGCTCTAAAAGTAAAGTTTAGGTTGTCCAAAAATTTCTTCAAATTCTATTTGGCTGTTGCACCCCTGGCGATCCGCGTTTTCGAGCTCCGTACATTGTGTTGGTAGTTTGCATTGAAGGTTCTCACAAATTCGTCATGCTAAACTGTCTTTTTATTACCACGATTTTACTTCATATTCTACAATGCTTTCTCAAAATTATGAGAAAGTCATAGAATCAAGGTTTTACTGTACTTGCTGTCGATACTCATGCAACAAGTTGCTAATTTCAGCAAGTGTTGGAGATCATCTGTCTTTTCTCGTTGTTGTATTCGTTCTGACGCTGCTCCATACACTTCACTATGAACCCTATCCAACTAGGCTACCTTTACGTTATTCTGCAAGTGTTGGAGACATTGCCTTTGTTCAGCCCTCCTTGTAGGCTTAGTATAACTTGCATAACTTGTGTTTGCAGTGGGATGAGCTCCAAGAGCGTCTGGTCAAAGCATCTGAACGCCCTGTAGTCCTGAACAGGACGTCTTCGACAAACACCACCAATCCCTTTGGATCAACCTACTGCTATGGATACCAGGACATCATCTTCGAGGTGAGGAAGGAAAGCCTTGACAACGGCATGGGCATGTAGTAGATTTAAATTGGGTTGAATAATTTTGAATTTAATTGTTTGGATAGTACGTATCCCATAATGGAAAATTTGCATTATTATTGTGATTAGGGGTGCGTGAATGTTGAAAAATTTGGTCCTCACCTCATGAAAGGGCCAAACACTTAATATTTCAATGCACAGCAGTGGGAGGCAGCGCTGCTGAGCTCAGAAACATCCAGGACCAGCTACAAGTGATCAGGCAAGCCGAAGATGCCGCTAGGGCCCAAGGACTCTTAGCCACGATCTAGGGGAGAGGATATAATTCCTCTGAAGCTTGCCCATTTCTATTAAAGTTGTTTCTCTCTCTTAACGAATCAAATTTATTCTATTCGATTTGGCACTCGAATAGAGTACTGTGTATTCAAAGTACTGAATATTCTTCTAGTAGTTTTCATATTATCGGCATTGACAAAAAAAAAACACTCTGAGGAATGAGGCATGGGAATAGCGAGTTATTTTTTCTCCAGTCTTGCTGAAACAACTGTATCGGCACTCTACTATTTTCTCTATGATTCTCACTGTGATGCTAAATCATCAAAATTGCATAATTTTTAGTTGTTCATTTCACTTTGAGGCTCTTGATCAAATATCCCACCTTGAATATTGTAGTTACTACTGTATTTAAGCCTGCTGTTGTAAAATAGTACGAAAGTGCTTGTTGCTGCCCAGTTTAAGTGATTGCAGTATATTTTTTTTCGGCTGAAATTGTAATGTTTTTTTGTTATAGTTTGTGAATATTTATTTCTTATAAAATGTACAGTTTCGGGCCTGTATTTCAAAATTCTTGCCTCACTATTGGAACAGTATTCTATTAGTATATGATACGTTGTGATTACTATTTCATTTGTATTCGATTCGGCTTGAAAATCCATTATTTGCACACCACTAATTGCGATTGAACTAACTTACACAATATTTTCAATGATTAGAACAAGACTAGTGCTAGTTTGGAGCGAAGCTGATGAGACGTCCCCGTCCCCCGCTACGCCACCGATTACCAAAGAGAGGGAAGACCCCTCAACCCCCTTTTTATCCGGTTCCCTGTTTGCTACCTGTCTCAATCACTTTCCACATACAGGGATTCGTGCTAAGTAAGAGACGCCACGACCTGTTCCTGTTTACTGATTCATTACTGATTCATTTAATTTATTACTAACTGCAAACATTGTATACCCGCGTACATCAACCACTACACAAAATTATAACGCAAGATTTAGACACTCGCGTCGTTTGACACAGGGCAGGCACACAAAGAAAGTAGCTGTAACAATACAAGGGTATGCATATGTAAAGAAAACACGCTACGACACAAATGATGAAGTCATCAATGAATAAAACCATGCAATGTCTCAACGCGCCGCTTCCCTTGCTGCAAAGCTCGTCCAAATAGGGTGCATAAAGTTCGTCTCACGAATGGTTCGTGTTGTCAGTCATCATCTTCGTCGTCTCTCTCAGCGATTTCCGTCTTCTTTCATAACGTCCCGCAATCACTCGCTTCCTCGTTTCCCATCTCTAACTTTCATTCCTCGTCATACCATTCCTGCCTCAGCCATCCTCTAATCAACTCTCATCGCTATCTCTTCACATCGTTATCTTGATTTTCCATTCCGTCTCTCTACCATCTCGAGCTCATCGCATCGTATCTCCGACCCTCCACGTATCGTCTCGTAGTCCCTTTTTGTAGGACCGGACTCCGCCCTACCGGGGCACCAAACCAATCGCTACTGTTGACACGACACATTTTCTTGTCAGTCGGAGTGTATCATCTTCGACGGCCGCCCCCGCGGCCCACACCAGTAGAAAACCCTCTCCCAAACAAAGCCGAGCAAATAACAATGTACAAACTCAAGCCTCAGGGAGAGAGATGGGCGAGCCGTCCGAAGACACTTTAATTACGGGCGAACAATGGTCCCGATGCTTCGGACAAAGTGCGTCGTCTGTAATGGCCAACGTCCGGAGTTTGCAGTGTTGTGCCGAAAAGTTTTCGGCCGAACCAATTTCCCCGGTTTCTGGTACTTGATGAGCAGATGTCCAGAACGAGTCTCGACGTCTCTATGCAGCTCAATGTCTCCCGTGAAATTCTCCGTAGTTGCCGCTTCTTCGTCATTCAACGCCGCGGGTGGTCATCCGCGCAGAAAGCAGTAATGAGCCCTGGAGCCACGGAGGCTGACGGAAAGTCAGACCCGGACAGGCACAGGCGCTCCGGCAGGGTCGCATTCCCCAAACCAACAAAAGGTGCTCTGCTGCTCCCCCCATGCCACAAATCTGATGGGTGCGCGCGAATCATTGCCACCGTACTCTGTCACACTGTCTGTAGACAACAAGGCACCGTCCGGTCCTCGTGTTTGCGCGAGGGGGGGGGGGGGCGAGAACAGTAGAAATAATCCTTCCAGGTACTCCACTCCGGAATGCCCATTCCTTACACCGAAGGTTTTCTTTTCCTTTTTTTTTTAATGCGTGGGTTTAAGAAACGAGCGTAAACATTTTGAAAGGACCAAGGTTCAGTCCGTGTTTGCGGGGACGTCACACTGACATAAAATCAAAGAGTGGCAGGGTTTGAATGATAGTGGGTGCAAGTTTCAAGAGATGAGGTACAATTGATGCTGTTCCGTACATACACCAGATATCTCACAGGCTAAAGAAAAATGCCAATCGTGCAGGTGTTCCCTGCACTGTTCAAATTATTCTGTCTTACTAAGTTGACAAACACCCTGAAGACACGGTCATCCAGTCAATGTAAAGTTAAACATAGGACTAAGTATGTGCAATGTTCCCGGGGAGTTGTCTCTAGGACCGTCCTTTTCTGTGGTGCTTGTTATGTCGACGTACATGAAGGTGTCGGAACGATTGAATGAGGGAACATGCTAACAATATCAGAAACGGGAGAGATGGTTTTCTGGTACAGCGCTGCACTGCCTGCAACTGTGCGCGCCTTTTGGAGGACAAAGTGACGCTGTATAAGCACAGAGATGATTACACCCGAGTTATTGTCGAGGTTGCGCAAATGGCACGCGATCAGGTTTCATGCGTTAGCAAGCCTCAGTGTCTCTGTCTGCTTGAAAGTGTTGGCGTGCGCAACTAGTTATAGTTTTTCTAGTTTTCTGTATCGTTTTCTTAAATTCTTACTTGATTTTTGTCTTTTTCTTCTTAATCTTCTTTGCATTGCTAATTTTTGTCACATGGTTTCTTGTCTCTTTTATATGTTTTTGCACTCTGCACAATACACTCAGATAGAAGTTAGCGCCGTCTTGTCCCTTCGTCGTTGTTCTGCTCTCACGCTATAACCATTGTCATGACCTATCAACTAGCCCAAACTGCCTCACTTCTAAGGTACAATTAAACTCTTGAGTAAGCGGAAATCTCTTGAATAGAACTGCTGCTTAAATGAAGCAACTGCTTCTAATTTGATTGGTTTCGTATTCGACTTCTACAGTTCCGTTGCTCTCTCTGTTAATGGAACTCCTGTTAAATTGAATGTATTTTCCTGTTTCTTTCAAATTCTGCTTACTAGAGTCTATTTTATATTAAGTCTTGAAATATACTCGCATAAACCTTGGAATTCCTGCTTTACAGCAGCGAAGATTTCTCCTGAATGACAGCACTCCAGCATATGGCAGCGCACACCAGGTTACACAAAAAACATCCACACAAAGGGACTACATAAGCGCTGAACTTCAACTAATTTTTATTACAGGAAAGAATCTCTTAGGTAGGTGACACATTAAGGGGGGACGCGGCTTTGGGATCGCGAAAAATGGCAAAAAATCGATTTTTTGAAAGTCAAGTTTTCAGTTTCTGGAACCCTTTTTCTATCTGGTTCCAAAATATCTACACTGAAAACCGCGCAAAAGTGCTTTGGAAAATTCGTTTCACCCACCTAGGTAGCAAAAATTTTTCTGGAAATGGCGAGAAAACGGCGATTTTCAAAAAATTATAGCTTTGCGATGCTTGGGCCGGGAGCCGGCTTCTTGGGCTCATCGGAAAGAGCATTTCTCCGTGTTTAACTTTCCCGCCTCAGCTGGCTCCTCCCTTTAACAACAAGCGAGCAAAAAGCAAATGTTTCAAGGTCGTTTTGAGGCTCTTGATTGGCCGTGGCCGCCATGTTGCCTCAGCTCGCCTCGCCATTGGCCCAATGCTCGCTCCGGGAGATCGTTGTCTGCTGCTTGTGCGTCGCGAGGACAAGGATCTCGAAAATCGCCACTTCGTGACGTGTTCACGGCTTGATAATCACTTAAGATATAACCACGCTTTAGTTACGAGCAGTAAGCGGATGCGCGATCAGGTTATTACGAGCGTCAGCGCGGTCTACGAGCGCCGCGCGTCATTGGAGTCGTCTTTAGCTCTAACTCCGCCGACTGCGGGCAGGAACGACGCGCTAGCGCATTCGTGGCGACGTGCTTCTTCGCAAGCAACGAAGCTGTAAGCGGCGGTACGATCTGATTACTACGAGTGGCCGCACCGGATGCACGATCAAATTACTACGAGCGGGCGCGCGGCGGTCTACGAGTGCAGCGCGTCATCGGAGTCGGCTTTAGGCCTAACTCCGCTGACAGCGAGACTGCAGGCAGGAACGCCGCGCAAGCGCACTCTTGGTGACGTGCTTCTTCGCAAGGAATGTACCACATCACTCGCTAGCTCCTCTGAATATTGTACGGGCATTTTACGCATCGGCAGCGGATAACACAGTCAAGCTCGTCAGCCCCCCCCCCCTTCACTGCCAAGGATCGCTCGGAACAACGGCTAGCAGTTTCGCGCGTCGTCATTCGAAAATGCGATGCCTTGGAACAGCGGCTAGCAGTTTCGCGCGTCGTCATTCGAAAATGCGATGCCAAGTGCAGTGCGTGCCGATTTTTTGTCTTCGTAGTTACACATTTCACGCATCGTCATCGAACGCCGCCGGCAAGTGCATTACGCGCCGGCTGCACTGTCCACGCGGCCGCGCACGCCACGGTCATATGGAGTGCTGTCAGTAAGCTTTTGTGATGCGATTCAGACGTGCTTGGAGCCATGCTTGATATCGCCACGAACGTCTATGAATGTTCCGAGGTTAATGAATTGCTGTAGATTAGAGTTTCCGCGACCGGCTGTAAGATGATGCGTTTCACGGCTAGAGCGGCGCAAGAGCATGTGTGAATCAGGGGCTCGAATTTTTATATGGCCGTTTCGTGTCATTAATTATACTGCTTGAAATTCCCGTGCCACCAGTCTTCTGCCCATAACTTTGTTATTTAGAAGGAAGGCATAGGCCGTCATGGTGTGATCCATTTTTCTGATGCAATAAACCTCTCCAAATAAAAAAAAAAAGTTCAGTGAATATTTGTAATCAAGTACTTAATTACGCTAATTACAACTTCCGCACAAAAAAAAGTAGGTGTAATAATTTCAGTATATGGTTTTATTCTATTGCAATCTTTTCTGTCATACCTATCACACCACTCCTTCATACAAAGAACTTGGTTTGAAATCCATACTTGTTCTTTGTAACTCATGAAAAGGAGTAAATCATGAAAAGAAGTCAAATATCACAAGACAAACCTGAAATCACAATTTTTAGGTGTCTTAGAGACGTAAAGAAAAGTTGAAACTTTAAACGCAGCTTTCTCAATACTGTTTTTTTTTTTTTGACATTATGGGGAGCCCCTCCACATGGTTCAATGAATAAATAATTTGTTTCTCGTAAAGTATTCGTGGTATCGCTTCAAAATTTTTATGGAAGCACTGTGAGGTTATTTTTAGTGTCTGTGCCAATTTTCATCAATATTCAATGAGAAACAAAAAAGTTCATTGAAAAAAGCCTGTCGAAAACTTCGACAGGCTTTTTCTCACAAGTGTGTTTTGGACATTGTACATTGCTCGTGGAAAGAGTAGCACGAGAATGACTGGACCGATTTTGATTGTTTTTTTTCCTGAATCCCTGAACACTGCTTATGGGTACAGCAATCTTCAATTTCTGTTTTGTGGCCCTCTTATTTTTCTAGACGATGATTTGTCCGTGCCAGTGTTTCTGACAATGTGTGTCGGCAGCCATGATGATCTCTAAGAAAAAAGAGAGAACTTATTAAAAAATTCCGAGAGTGTCATACCCTGTAGCTTTCTTTTGAGTAAATATCAACACCATTCGCAGCTTCTTGGCATGTTTTGTTGCAGCGCTAGGCTTTCCACGAGCAGACCATGTAATTGGATCGTGTAGCATTATGTAACTTGAGAAATACTGAAGCTATCATGATGAAACTGCATATTTCCCTATTCTAGACATTTATGAGTATGCCTGCCAAATTTCATTGCTGTAGGTCAACAAATAAAAAAGTTTTTTTTTCAAAGCCACCTCCCCCCTTAAGTAAGCGACACTTTCATAGGCAGCTTTTTGGCAGAGATGCCATGAGCTTCGGCGGGGAAAGCACCTTTGCTGTTGGTTATATGCATTAAAATACATTCATATTGTTATGATTGAATTTAAAGAGGGGGAACTGGTTTGTGCATTCCAGGCTGGAAAAGGACAAAAAAAAATTTAACAGCCAGCCCTGCAATCATGTGTTGTCTCTTCGTTCTTGTTACTACAATATGTTTGTGTTGAGTAGCATAAACTTTTGTAAATTTTTGATGCATGTCAAAGATAGATGTGGCAGGAGCCATTGTCGCCACTTAATTTAAAGAGGTGAAAACTTAATTAAAGGGGGGGTGGTTGTCTCTAGCCTAGTGAAATCATGAGCGCACACCCTTCTTTCTAGCACTTCAAAGTGTGCAGCATGACCTGCAGAATAGGCACTGCACGGTGAAGGGTTAGAATGATGATGATGATGCTTCATTATAGTCTAGCGATTTTGAACATGCCCGGTTGTGTGCTAGTGTGGTCCCCTGCTGAACTCTGGCTTGGGATAGCCGGCTTCGCGCATGGCGTGAGCCGCTGTGTCAAGGGCCGGGGCTGAAATTTTAGCCCGTACAATGCTTTGAGCAGCAGACCGCAGTGACATACAGTAAAACCTCGTTAATTCAATGTCACTGTCGCCGCGTGAAATCTTTGAATTAAGCGAGCTTTCGAATTAACAGAACATACAAAAAGTGGGATGCAAGTAACTATTAACTATTCAAAGTAGTCAGTGCTCGTTGTTTGCTGTGCGGCTAGCTTACGGCACCAAGGGTTAGGTTTTCCAGCAATACCTCGTTTTAGATTGGCCGCAAATATGAAGGAACAATGGGCCTCGCTGCTGCCACCATGAAAAAAAATTCCGCAGATCCCACATACCTGGGAATCCACGTTATGCGAAGCATGCGAAAAAAAGGTGACGGTGTTACAATTTTTTTATAGAGAGAAGCGTCATGAAATGACTCTAAATTATTGTTCAAATGTCGCACGCGCAGACATATGTTGAAGAGTTGCAGATGTTTATATAACCAGTTGTTTGCTTTTGCACAATGATGCCAACTGGAACATGTGTATTAGCAACACCAGAAGCTGATATGAAGCGCTGATGCTCGCGAAGATGCTTGCTGTGAGCACTGCTACATAAATCAACTTCAGCGCATGGTAACTAACCATATTTGACGTTAACTCGACGTGAAGGCTGTATCAAAATAGTACTTATGTAATGTTTATAAAATTGGGTAGGCAGCACTGGAACCACTATTAACGTTTCATGAAGATTAGCGTCTATTTGAAAAGTACCATATAACGTGGAATATAGGTCGAAACGGAATATACGTCGACCCCCTTACCTTGACCAGTAAAAAAAAAAAAAAGAAAAACGCGGAATAGTTCACAGATGCAGTCCTTCGAGCTGTTGGAGCTCTCCTCCGACGACGACTGCTTATTGCTAGCTTCCTCCCATAGCACGTCGTCCTCAGTGCCGTCGAGAGCGTTGCTAATGCAGCAGTTCTTAAATCTACGCACCACCATCTCTTCAGACAGAGACCTCCATGCCTCGGAGACGCAAACAGAAACTGTCGCAAGAGGTGGCCTGCGCAGCTGGCCTGTCGGGGTCCGCGGGTTGTCGCCAGCCATCCATTCGGTGTACAGCGCACGCACCCAGTCCTTGAAAGGTTTATTAAGGACGACATCCAGCGGTTGGAGTGTTGACGTCATCCCTCCCGGAATGACGACAAGATCCGTCTTTCTGTCGCGAAGGCTCTCCTTCACCGATGCGGTCAAGTGCCCGCGAAATGCGTCCAACACGAGCATGTTCCGGTGCTGCAGGAGTGCTCCGGGCCGCCGGTTCCACACTGTCCAGATCCACTCGCACATTAGGGCCTCGTTTATATACCCCATCTTGTTGACGCGGACAACGACATCCCACGGGAAGGCCTCCTTCAGCATCGCCTTCCGCTTGAAGATGATGAACGGGGGCAACTTTCTGCCCTCGGCCCTGCAAAAAAGCATAACGGTGAAGCATGAGTGCTCGCTTCCGGTCGACAAAAGCGTCACTTCTTTTGCCCCACGTTTGCAAACAGTCGTGGACGATGGCATGTCGAACCACACCGGCGTTTCGTCGGCGTTGCCGATCTGGCCTAGCATGCAGCCGTGCAGCCGCCGGAGGCTGTTCACGTAGAGTTGAAACTCTATAAATTTGTCCTCGTACGCCTCCGGCAGCTTCTGGCATATTGACGTGCGTAGTGGAAGGGCAACTCCCTTGGTCGCATGAAGCGACGGACCCAATAAATGGATCTCTTGAAGTCTTTCTTTGATAGACTGGCTTCACAGGCGAGCTCGACGGCTTTTGATCGAATGAGCTCCGCATTCACCGGCAGGGATCTGGCACGGTATTTGCGGACGTAATCCGCCACTTTGTCTTCAAGTTCCGGGTGCACAGCTCGGCGACTGCGAATTGACGTCTTCCTCGTGTTACACACCGACAGTTTGGATTTTTGGTTGCGCCAGTACCTCACGCTTTTCTCAGACACTCCAAACTGCCGCTGTGCCGCCATGTTTTCGCCTTTGCGAATTCAATAACTTTTCTTTTAAACGCGGCGGTGAACTGGCGCCGCGTCCCCGTATTCATGGCCAGTCGCAGAGTAACGTCGACACTCACTACGAACCACCCGTGCTACGAACACTAAATCAACAAGAAAAAAGAAATGGCGTCGGCCCAAAGAGGCGATGTCGATGCTGATGCCCCAAAAGCATGTGACACTTCTTGTTGCCAGATGATCACTTGGTTTATGCCAAGGGCTGGTATATAGGTCGAGGGGTGACTTTTTATTGACATTTTTTGGAGAAAATCTCGACCTATATTCCGCACTATACGGTAGTTCCGAGACCTGGCGTACCTCTGTGGTAAAATGCTTCATTTGCACCCAGAATGCTTGGATTCAATTCCAGCTGGGACCCGTCAGGTTGACGCTAACGACGTCGGGTATTTCTTAACACTCGTGCGTTAAAATTGCCCATGTGTGTTCTCGTCGTTCCTGAGCAGATACCAAGTGTCAACCACCTGTGGCACATACCCGCATACATACCCTTCAGCCATGGGTATGTGCCACTGCCAGGCGGGAAGTGTTTGACCACGTACGCGAAGGGATTGTGATATTGTTCATGTCTTGACAAGTGCATCGTATTCCTCAAACCATCTTACCCTCTCACGCTAATTTTGGTTCACGCCAAGTAAATGGGGTGACCACGAGAGCACCCAAGCGTAAGCGGATAGATAGATAGATGGATAGATACGCTTAAAGTCGCCGAAGTTTGCTAAGAAATGCTTCGCATTAAAAAAAAAAACGCTGTCGTGATAATTAAAATGTGCACCTGCAGAAAACAAGACATCTTCACTGTATTACATGACACGCGGGCAGCATGTAGCCTGTTCTTCGCTGCGTCAGCACGTCATGCTGCGGCCATTTGCACTTTTTTTCTGGTATAATTAGGAATTTAATAATGGCTAGTATGACGAAACTAGCGATGAGTTTCGGCTGGAAAAATGGATCTTTCAAACTTTTGAACTTAGTTTTCGAAGTAGGTGTTGCTGGCAAGAACTCCGCCAGCAGTGCAAAGGCATGAATTGCTGGAGCAACCAACAATAGGTGGTTCACATACATCGCAAGTTCCGCCAAACTGTACTTTATTCATTTCTTTGCAATCTCACAAAGAAGAGTAAACCATAAACCGCTGACCTGGCGAGAAACATGCAATATGCTGCCCGAGCATGTCTCGTTTTCTGCAGCCGCACGTGTCGATTGACAACGAGGGCTTTTTTTTTTTTTTGTGCTGGATGCCTAGAGGCTGGGGTGCTTCAGCTGCCACTCATTAGTATCCTTGCATTGCATTGCTTTGTGGCTGTTAAATGTCGTTTTAGTGGATTTGTGGCGAAATCGGGATCTGGAACTGACACATGGCACCCAAAGTTTTCGAAATAACCGGACTGGTGCTAGCTGCCGTTTCAAATTATCCACTCAAACTTACATTGTAAGGTACGGGACTGCGGAAATCCTTCGAATGAAGCGGGACTTCGAAATAACTGAGCTTTAATTAATGAGGTTTTACTGTATATGTTTGCCGAGACTGAGTTGCTTCTTGTGTTCTGTGCGTGGCTCGCAGGTGATGCGGAACAAGCACATAGCCTCGGTGACGCTGTACCAACGCAACGGCCGACTACACAGGGCCAAGGGCACGGCCTCATGACACCACCTCCTTATCACTCTGTCTTCGGCGCACATCTCCACTAGTCACCACAATGCCGCCGCCGCTCCTTCTCCGCCGCCCAGACCCCTTCCCTTGCGCTTGTTGCCGCAGCCGTCGTCGTTACTTCGTGAGCCCCTGCCTCGTCGCGCACCTCCGGGACTCTGAGTGTCTGCATTGTCGTGTGTGCGTGTGGCATGTGTGTGTGTGCAGATGCCATTTTGGAAAGGAAGCGTGTGGAGAACCCAGGTCAGTGTCATTGAGAAGTGAGAAAGAGAGAGCACAAGAATCACCCCAGTGCACTCATGTCTGATATTTTTAGTATTATTATTAACTTTTTAAGGCATTCATTGTTTAGCAGCATTGCAGTTTTAATGCTTGCAGATCAGCTAAAACGCTGAATCCTGCTTATCATATGAGATGATCTGTACATCGAATTCAATGGGCTTACCAGTTGCATTAGCATTTTGCCAGGTTTGAGGATTGCAGGTCTATCAGTGAAAAGCATTGCTCTGGATGCTAGACTGGAATATGCCTTAAAATTTATGGTTTCTAATTCGAGCTTCGGCAGTGTTGCGGAAAATGAGGCTATCTGCTGCAGTTATTATCTAATTTGAAAAATAATCAATGAGACATGTTGGGATTAGCCTTCTTTTTTTCTCCAATGTTGTGAATCGAAAATATTTTGTCGTGGCCACTTTAAAAATTCATTGATGCTAGTTTTTTTTTTTTTTTTTTTTTTTTTATTGGCGCTAGTATGCCCTACGGCATCAGTTAAATAAAAAGGAAAAGTTTTGTTTCCTGTATGAAGGCCAGGAGTTGTCGATGCAGTGGACCGTGCGTCCAGCGCGTCAAGTCAGGTGGTCGGCCGGGGTGGTGGTGAAGGCCGCGTAGGTGGCGAGTGCGAGCCTGGTGAAGGCCCGGGCAGGTTCCCAATAGGTGATCAAGCGTTGCCTCTGTGGCTGGGGCAACGCAGAATGGGCACGTCGTTGGGGGAGGCTGTGCACCAGATGTCCATGTAGCCCGGATTGCAGGAGTCAAGGCGGCGCCCACACGAATCCTCCTGAGCGCAACCTCCTCTCGGCGAGTTAAGCCGCCGGGAAGGTCAGATCCACGCGGAGGAATGAGAGCACGCGTGGAGCGCCGGAGGGTTTCTTTGTGCACAAGCAAGCTGTCCTTCGGGGACAAACGAAGTAGAGGCAGCGGGTGTTGAACAGTCGCTGGATGGCAAGCGGCATCTGCTTCCACTTGAGCCGGTGCAGACCGGCGGGTCCACAGAACGCGGACAGGACAGGCACATGAGTGGATCAGTCGGTGTATATCGGAGGCTATATCGATGGAGCTGGTCACTTTTCGCAGCTCTCGAACTGCCTGCGTGGAGTCCGTATATACAAGCAATTTATCGTGTGACAAAGAATCCATTTTGGATATCATAACTGTTAACCCGTCCCGTATAGCAGTGAGCTCCGCTAATACGGATGGGAACGGTGCCTCTGTTACGTAAGAGCAGATATGTTGGATTTCAGGTTGCGCGGGGCATACGAGACTGGTGTGCAGAACGCAATTATCGGTAGCTGCGTCTACGTATACCGCTAGTGAGTTCTCGGTGGTAGTGACGATGCCCTCCTGCGCCGCTTGTCGGGTGGATTGTCGCAGGCGGGTCAGTGGTCGGTTGTCACTGGCCTGTGCCTTGAGCCATGGTGGAACTTCTGCCACGGGTGCGTCAGGCTGTGGCAGCGTTGAACCATAGTAGTGAGCTAGAGCTGCCGCCGCAGGAACAGCTTGACTCTTTAGGTAGCGAGCGACTCGACGCTGGTGTACAATTTCGTCGATGGTGTTGAGCTGCGCTTCCGCCTGGAGGGTCGTGATAGGTGTCATACGGGGAAGGCATGTAATCGCCCTCATGGAATCTCGGTTGGCGGTTTCGAGCAAGTCCCAGTCTCTCAAAGTCAGTCGTTGAAACTGAGCTTGATAAACGAGCCGAGGTTGTAGGATTGATCGCACCAAGATACGGGCCATTCGAGAACAGGCACCCCCCGTCTTTTGAGAGATGCGACGAATGAGATGGAGGGTATTAGCACTCTTCCGGCGAGCAGAGCGAACCCACGCATTCGCAGAGCCAGATGCGTCCAATTCGACCCCGAGCACACGTATAGTGGATACAGGGGTGAGGGTATGGCCATTTAGGCTCAAACATATCGGCGTCTGCAGGAGGCGACGGCGACCTCGTCTGTTGGTGATAGACATGAATGCAGTCTTCGTGGCAGATAGTGTCAGTCCTATGCGCGCACACCAGTCCGACGCCTTGTCGAGAGCACTCTGGAGTGCCTCCTGCTGGCGTTGAAGGTCTGGATGTAGTGTCCACACAGTCAAATCATCGGCATACAGGAGGAAGAAGGCATCTGGAATGCGTGCTAGTTGCCACGCGAGGGGCAACAGGGCAATATTGAAGAGTATCGGGGCTAGAACCGAGCCCTGCGGTACACCCCGCTTCATTACAAAGTGTCCGGTTCGTTCCTTGCCTACTCTGATGCAGAAGGTACGGTGTGCCAGAAAAGACTCCACAAAGTCGCAGACGCGAGGCGGAAGTTGAAGCCATTGCATTATGTGATTGATCGCAGAGTGGCTGACGTTGTCGTAGGCCTTATGAACGTCCATGGCGAGAAGGGTTCGAATGCTGCTTGATCTTCTTCCCACAAGCACCATGGACGTCAAATGATCTAGGCCATCTTCCGTGCCCAGGTGCGGTCGAAAGCCAATCTGGGCCGGATGGTACCAGGCGTGCTTTTCCAGCCACCAGGAGATGCGCGACGCCAACATGCGTTCAAGAAGCTTGCACAACGTACACGTTAGAGCAATCGGCCGAAGATTAGAGAGGCTGTTCGGGTGCTTTCCCGGCTTAGGTATCGGCACAACTTCGGCATGCTTCCACGATTCATTGATGCTAGTTGACCAGTCGAATTTGCCTTGGCAGTTTCTCACAATGCATCTCCGTAAAATTAGTCCTGGCAGTGTGAAACGCTTTAGTGAATAAAGAAGAAACTAGGTTTTGGAATGTCCACGCCTGCGTAAAAAGCCACCGCAGAAGCTCTTCTGTGCTGACAGGTTTCTGAGAGAAAAATGACCATGCAATCTCAAGAAAGCACTCATCTTATGAGACATGCTTTGAATTTATGTCTATGCCACACTCACAAGCGAAGCACGTGCAAGTTTCACCATTCACAGACAGTCCTGAACGCTGGGAACATGGCACTCCAGTGTTCAGATGACTTCAAAACTTAGAAACACCGTGGGTAGAGAGCTTGTGTCCGTGGTGGATGATAACAGTTAGTCTCAAGTTTCGTTGACATGCACGGTAATGCAGCATGCGTGAACAATGAAGTGCCATTGGATGGGCATGACTGGTGCCTGTTAGAGAAAGCTGAGCTTGTAATGACTGAAACTAAAAAAAAAGTCAACAAATGTATTTAATGTCACTTCTGGAATGAAAAGACATTTTTATGTAGCATCAGTCATCCTGTGTGATAAGATAAGCGAACATTTTTCTTTTAGTAGAACAAAGTGTTGTTTCTACAGCCTGCTACACAATTGGTGCTGAGAGCATGAAATGAGATACAGAAATGATATAAGTGCACCCTGTCCAGCGCTGGTTCCCTATACAGAGCAGTGTTGACTTGACTGAGAGTGCTTAGGAAAAGTTTTTTTGGAGTACTCAACGTTATCACACACTCCTTACTTTTGCTAATGCATTAATGAAGCCATCGCTTGAAAGCATGAGGAGAGCTGAGGTGCATGTGTGTAGCTTTTAGATAACTGGCAGCATTGTATTGAGAGGGCGGGTTCTTGATGATCGCCAAAAAGAAGGTATGCAGGCAGCCTGTAAGGAAATGCGATGGAGACACATGGGCATATTCGCTAGTCTGTTTTCAAGCAAAACGAATCTGCGCCAAAGACGGGACAACACAAATTCGCAGGCATAGTTAGTAGCACGCTACCGCACCAACACATTGTCTTGCATGGTCCAGGACAGGCATAAAAATGCAGGAATGGTTAAGTTCAAACTTTTCTCAATCGGCCACAGCTCCCTCTGATGATGGATGACAGCTAGGGTCATGTGACATACTAACAAAAGAGTTGAGTGACCTGATCATAGCTGCAAACCTCTCTGAAGAACTCGTGTGTTTTAGTCGGGTCGGTGAAAATTTTTCACTTTCATGAATTTCAAAATTTGTTCTCATACAGTTTACTCTCGTTACGATGGACTGTAAAAATCTGGCAAAACAAGTCCGTTTTATCCGAAGTCTGCAATATCCAAACTACGGGAGGGGGGGGTGATCGTCTTGAGCAATTTTGCTCAGTCGTATGGGGCAGGCTGAATGTATTCAACAGCATTGTTCCAAAAGACTTCAGTCACCAGTAGCGATTACTAGTAAAATAGCAGCGCAAGTTCTAATCGGCTGGGAATGCATTCCTTTGTATTTGTGAGAAGGGAAGGCATATTTGCTTAACTAGGGCCACCTACCGGCCGCTGGGGGCTATTGCCCCCGTTCAGCCTTCACTGCTCGCTAGATGGTATGAAGTAGCTCTGAGAGTTCTAAACTGAGCAGTGCCAAGGCACCTGTTGCATTAATATTGTAATTTGACATCGGAACTCACCTTCTTACAGCACCGGAACATCATACTTTCAAAACTTTGGTCGTTATGCCTAACAACAGAGTGACGGATGTCTGACACAGAAGAGAAGCATTTTATTTACATTAATTTTGAAAAGAAATTTGTGATGAGAGATTGGCAAGCACCGTTGAGCAATGATGCAAGGACTTAGCACCGCATTTCAGTCTGCTGCAACACTTGATCTGTTGGCATGGCCAACTTGGGGTGTGTTCTAATACTCACCGCAGACGGATAAATAGACAGCTAAATGGATGGCGGCAATCTTAACTCCCATTCGAATTCTCACGTAATCAGCAAAATAGAGACAGCTTCGAAAAGACTGCATCGTAGACAAATACGATGCAGGCTACTTTGCGGTCTAAACAAGATGGCGGCTTAGCGAACCGCTCGAATAGATCAGACCTCGCTGGAATGGTCGTCTGCGCACAAGCAGATGCTTCACTAGATGCTTAATGTGAGTAACGTTTAATTTTTTTTAGATTTCGACACTAAATAAGCCAGAAATTGCAATATTTACGTTTGTTTATCTTAGCTTTCTTTTGTCGACGCGAGGTGGTGCCTCGTTGTGTAGAAGCCATCCAGACATGTGTTTCGTTTCTCGCACAGCATGGGCTCGGTGCTGTCTTCTAAGCTGTCTGCGTAGACTGTCCCTGATGCTGTCTAAGAATTGGAACACAGCCTTGCTATAAGACCCTGATTAGCTTGGCTGGAGGCTAGGCTTGGCCAGAAGCCACGAATTTTGCCTGTTGCAATATAAAGTTACAGTAGTCTGAGCGTGCGAGGGGTGGCGTGGTCAAGCCTGTTGTCATCCCACGTAAACATGGCAAAAGTGTGCTTTATACAACCAATATAAAAAAAATACTGCTAGTTTTATCCGATCTAGCCGATAGTCCGTTGTATCGTGGTCCAATAAAAGTGAGATTTGCTTTAATTATTTAATGCACCGACCAAACTTATGCTGCGAAATGGTCCATGGTATCCGAAAGTCTGTTGTATGGGGATCCACTCTCATGAGCATAGGCTGCGTCTCAGTCTGTCCAAAAATCATTCGACTGATTTCATGATGTAGTACAGTCTTCTTGAACAAAACTTGAGCAGACCAGGAAAGTATGTTTTTCCTAAAGTTTCAAAACCTCAGGGAGGTACTTAGCAGTGCAGCAGTCAACAAAATTAAAGGTATAGTTTAGTTTAAACAGCACTTCGGTCTCCGAACAACTTTTATTCATCTATGTATTGAAGGTCTGCTGAAGTCTACTGTATGCTAGAAGGTATTAGGCATTTTGTGTTCAGTGAGGCGTTATGTAAGCATAGTGTAAGCACTTGATATGCATAGGTATCGAAAAAAGAATTTTTTGTACAACTACTCAATCTACGGTCTGCCGCACCATTGTGGTTGTCACATGATCCTAGCTGTGTTGCTGTGGCAGTGTTGCTTGTTGAGTCCTCTTTATTCTTGTTGTGCCACCTGTGTTTTGTAGTATTCTAATGAAACGTGTGTGTTAAGTTACAAAATAGCCCAAACATCTGCGGTGTGAAGTTTTCACAACTGTGCAAATTTTCACACAGGCCAAGGTAGTTGCACCAGCTTTGTAAGAAGGGAGAAGGAATACCTTTTTTTTCTATTTTTTAGAGTGTTTATTTCATACAAGTACTACTACTAGCAGTGTTATAAATCCGATACTATACAAAGGCAGCTTCCCTGCCAGTCATGCCTAGAAATTTGAAACATTGTCACTTATATCATGAACTGAACTACACTACAATGCTATTGTGTCTAACAATCTGCTGCCATCTAAAAAAAAATTTGTTTGAAAGGATAAGTTAAAGTTTCAAGAGGTTTTAGTTTGTAGGGCTGATGACGCATCATTCTAAATACTCTTCATTAATGCAGGGGCATTGTTATGACTAAAATCTGGAAACACTTGTTATAGAAAATGTTTGCTGGCAGTTCTCTTGTTGTGCCGTGAGTTGCTGGAACTAGTGAAGTTCACTCTAGATATTTGCCACTTAGAAGATGCTCTTAGCTGTGAAGGGCCCCTTGCATATAGGTGTTCCCTTATTTCTGGGCTGTTTCTTTTAGCTGGCACTCATCTTGCGTCACATACTTATCAAGCCTTGCATGTTAATACTAGAAGAGTCGAAAGGATTCGTTTGCCAAAGAGTAGTTAGTAATTTGGTCGAACATCTAGTTGTTTGGGTGCATCTGTGTGATCCCCAGGATGGAGGTAGGTTGAGTAACTCTGTTTCCAATTAAGACACTGTTGGCCTGTTCTGTAGAGTCACTTAGTAGTCTACAGTGGCGTCCTGATCGTTAGATGAAGCATAACGAGCTATTTGAATTCAGGTGGCAGCACAAAGGAAAATGGCAGGGGAACGTAAAAGCGATGTTGCAATTGTTGAGTCGTTGCTTTTATGGCCTTGTCCCTCTTCCGGCTGCTTCTTCACTTGGCTAAATCAGTTAGCACACGAACAAACACTGTGCGAGTTTTGTGTGAAATAACGGTGGTGCAAGCTGGTTGTGGGTTTTGCATGGTTCGGCACCTCGCCCACACGCCTCAGCTTTCTCACCTGTGAATGCTTGATGGTAATATTCAACCCTACAGGCAGCCTGGTGCAGAATTTGTTGCCAGCAACTTCACTGCTGCATGGGGATTTTTTTTTAAGATTTAATTTAATTATTTGAATTGCTTATCCCGGGAGTTTCATGATTGTTAGCAATACGATGATACTTCATGCTCATGGTTGCTGCATTTTTATGTGTTACCACATATGCTCGATTGTAACACGCCTTCGCTCCTGTCACTCACTTAGACTTGTCGTAGATAGGAGAGAGAAAATTTGCCTTTGCTATTTAGTAACGTTCACGTTTTTGCCATTACTGCTTGACGTCCTTTGTCTTTATTCTAATGCGGAGGTACTTCATGCTGCTCCACAGAAAATAACTGGCGTGTTTACCAGCTTATTGGATATCAGTTTGCCATAGAAATTCTTTGCATACCCATCCAAATCCAACTACCAGTCAGCCTGCAGAATTGAAATAGCTGTTTGGTTTACACAGCTATGAGCACGTACGTACCCCTTGCTACTGTTACAGGTATACAGTGTGAGGCTAGTGCCACTCCTGTGCCAATGCTTGTGGTTACTGGAGCATAGGTCTTAGACACTGTTCTATGTACAGTGCTCACAGATTGAAACATGACATAACAGGCCTAAGTAATAATGAGTGCACATCCTCAGGGCAACTCATGGGAGTATATCGCATTTACTCGCATAATGAACCCACTGTTTTTTTCTTTCAGAAAATTTGGTGCTAATTTGGAAAAAGGGTTTATTACTAGGGGAAAAAAGTAACTGGAGTTATAACAGCAAAAATATTGTATGATGGTTTTGCTTACTTTCGCCTGCGAAATGCGTGATGACTCTTTTTGCCTCCCAAAGATCTTGTTTGCACCCGTAACGAACGCACACGGATCGGCGCTGCAGTGTTGTTCGGCTGCTCGGTTGCTATGCTTCAGAGCATGCTCGACCTACTTTAGGTGTAAAACAAGCCGTGTAGCCAGCATACCAGCGGAACACGCCCTGTGCAGCAGGTGTCCTCAACTAAGCTCACTACAACAAGCCCGACAACAAAAATGCAGCGTCAGATGGCGGCACACGAACCTCGCAGACGATGTGCTGTCGGCATGGATGGCGCTTTGCATGGCCCTGAAGATAGCGGGCGCGCGACAAGTTTCCATGCCGCACGCCTGCCATCACGAAGGCCATGCGTTTGTTTTTTGTTTTGTCCTCGGGTGGCTGTGCTTGCATGGCGCTATAAGCAAAGAGGTTTACCTTGCATTTGAAGATGACGCTCCGCCGCGAAAACTGGGACTTAAATTTTGATTGACTTCGTCGTTCGTGCTGCTCGCAACTGTTTAGCATGGTTCCTAAATGGGGCTTTGACTCGTATTGTGTCATTATTTTGTGATATAATGGCTTGATTTATTATTGTTTTGATTGTCAATTGCACTGGGTATCACACCGAAGTAAAATAAACAAATACATCAAAAAACTTTTTTTTTTTTCAAGAAGGAATGTGGGCGGTAGGTTCATTATGCGAGTGGGTTCCTTATGCAAGTGCGTACAGTAATTTTGACGAGACACTTGAATAGGAGCCGACATTATGTTTAGCGGAAGGATTCGTAGCGACGTGATGTCATTGTCTCGTCCTATTGCGCATGGCAAAACTGATGTCCATTATCAATACGACTGTGTATGTGCAGTGTTAGGCTTTTTCTTCCTCTGAGAGGCTGGTAAGTGTTACAGTTGAGTGAGTGTAATAGCGCAAGCCTTTTGTGTTTTTATTGTATATATATATGTATGCAAGCTTTTAGCACCTTTGTCATAGGATTGTGCTGATCTCAGATTTGTTTATTGTACTGGAAGACTAGGACAGTGTTGCTGGAAAGCGTGTGTACAATGTTAGCGCAAGTACGCACATGAAATCATGATCGCATCACACTCACCTGTGTGCGTGTGTTTGCTTGTAACACACATCTCAGGCATTTAGCTGTGTCTATTAACGCACAAGCATGCAGAGATGTTAGCTTTGTACTTTTTTTTTATTATGTTAAGAAGTGGATTGTCACAAAGGATTGACAAATGTGTTTTTATGCCAGGCCCAATTACCTGTCTGTGTGTGGTGCAGGGAATGTGCTGGATTTTGCTGTCACCCTTGCATAGCCATTAGGTGGAATGCCGTAGAGGCTGCTTGAAGTGTAAATGTCATTGCTGATGTACTATATAGACTCACCATTGCTTTTCGTTGCTTCCAAAGACTGCTGTGCAGGCGCTTTCTAAGCTATATGTAATATGATTTCAACATAGAAGGCAACTCATATCAAACTGTATGTGTTTTCGCGGTGCTTGGGCCATATGACTAATGGCATTTTACACTTAAGAAGGACATGTGCCAACATTGCATTTGTGATAAAAAACATTGGATACTGCATTGTGAAATGAGTCCTTGCTTTGCTCTCTGTCATACACGAAAGAAAAAAAAAGAAAAAGAAATCTTGGTAATATTTAGTGTGTTTGAAGTTTGCCTGACTGTGTGTAGTATTTAAGAATGCTTGTTTTTAACTGAAACAACTTTCTTGTGTCTGAATGTTTTATAGCAGTGAGGCACTTTACGTTTTCAATCTTTTCTTTTTGTGAGGCTTTAATGGGTCTGTATGCTGTCTAGTGACAGGTTTTGTTTGCCTTCATATTATTATTGGTGGTCTGATGTATGGGTTTAGCTCTTTGCATTATTATGTGTGTTGAAAAAGACACCATATTGTGTGCGAAAAGAATCATTGCTGTTGATAGAACACAGCTTTGTTTTCAGTTTCATTCCCAGCAGGTCTTGTAGACAAGGAAAGTTTTTCTGCGCACTTCACAGAGCTGCTAGGTACTCCCTATTTCTTCATGTTTATTCTCTCAACCTTTGTTCAGGCACGTCACTCTCATAAACCTGTAATTTGTCCCCTCACGTCAGGTGTGACTGATGCGTGGCTTTCTTCTTGTGCACAGAGTTTGCGTATGTACTGAGCCCCCTTGATATCGATGGCTGCTTGGTGCGGCGCCTGCATCTGTAGTTTTGCTCATTTTGAGCACTGGGTGAGTTGTGTAACTGTGAGTGTGCGTGTGTGTGGTTTTTTTGTGACCTTATTTGTGGCTTTGGTGATGCCTGATGGGAAACTTGTTGTTACATTTTTTTCGTTTTTACATACAAGGTTTTTGTTTTAGCGTACTCTAACAACGCTGTGTTGAAGCTAGCAAGGTCTTAATGCCTCAAGTTTCATGTTCAGTTTACCTGACAACTGAACAGAAGGAACAAATTCATGTATGCATGCCAGACTTGGAGTGGCAACGTTCTCCGGAAAGGTGCCACGGTTTAAAATCTGTTCTCTGGTCGTATGCTGTGTCTTTGTACGTGTTCTGTACTCCACTGCATAGCCTGTGACCAGTTGCACTGGAAAAAAAAAATACAAAAAGATAAACTGCCTCAATAAACACTGATTGGATATTTCTGCGCCTTTACTATATATGTCCGGCACCAGCACACACTCCTACATTGGTAAGCGTTTGCACACTTCTATTGTTAAGGAGCGGCGATGGCGTAGTGGTTAGAGCATCCGCC
This sequence comes from Rhipicephalus microplus, assembly GCF_043290135.1. Classification (NCBI taxonomy): domain Eukaryota; kingdom Metazoa; phylum Arthropoda; class Arachnida; order Ixodida; family Ixodidae; genus Rhipicephalus; species Rhipicephalus microplus. The sequence goes on from NC_134701.1 coordinate 78,908,132, forward strand.
TCGCATTCAAAAGGTCCGTAGTTCAAATCCCGGTGCCGGGCAGTTCCCAACCGGATAAAAAAAAAAATCCGCGTGGTGATGGAACTGCATTACGAGGCCTGGGGTGCGGCCTCACCGGTTACCACTGCTGGGAACGCACTCCCTCACCAGAGAAGGATTGGCCACCCTGGTGCAGTATCTGGCCACTATCTCCCACATGCATACGTCAAATAACTCACGGCCCTCAGTCCCCAGCAGCTGCGAAGCAACTGACCACAGCGGCGGCCAGATCTGCAACGCAGCAGAGGGTGCTAAGAATCTCTGGATCCGGACAGGCCGCCATTGGAACCTGAACTTGGCAACGTTTAACGCTAGAACCTTATCTAGTGAGGGAAGTCTAGCTGTACTACTCGAGGAGCTAGAGGGTGTTAAATGGGATATAATAGGGCTCAGTGAGGTTAGGAGGACAGATGAGGCCTATACGGTGCTACAGAATGGGCACGTCCTTTGCTATCTGGGCTTGGCTGACAGAAGAGAACTGGGAGTGGAGTTCCTAATTCACAGAAACATAGCTGGCAACATAGAGGAATACTATAGCATTAATTAAAGGGTGGTAGGCATCGTAATTAAACTGAATAAGAGATACAAGATGAAGGTGGTACAGGCTTACGCGCCTACACCCAGCCATGATGACGCTTCAGTTGAAAGCTTCTATGAAGACGTGGAATCGGCAATGAGTAAGGTAAAAACACAGTATACTATAGCGATGGGCGACTTTAATGCAAAAGTAGGGAAGAAGCAGGCTGGAGACCAGGCAGTAGGAGATTATGGCATCGGTAGTAGAAACGCCAGAGGAGAGCTACTAATAGAATTCGCAAAACGCAATAATTTACGGATTTTGAATACCTTCTACCGAAAACGAGGAAACCGCAAGTGGACATGCAGGAGCACTAATGGTGAAAATAAGAACGAAATAGACTTTATAATGAGTGCACACCCAGGCATCGTGCAGGATGTGGAAGTGGTTGGCAAGGTACGATGCAGTGACCATAGAATGGTACGATCTCGAATTCGTCTAGACTTGAGAAAGGAACGACAGAAACTGATATGCAAGAAGCTAATCAATGAGCTAGCACTGAGAGGGAAAGTACACGAATTCAGAGTCTCGCTTCAGAACAGGTACTCGGCTCTTAATGAGGAAACCAACCTTAGCATAAATACAATGAATGATAATTTGACGAGTATAATTACGGAGTGTGCAGTGGAAGTTGGAGGCAGGGTAGTTAGACAGGACACTGGCAAGCTTTCCCAGGAAACGAAGAATCTCATTAAGAAGCGTCAAACCATGAAAGTCTCAAGTACAACAGACAAAATAGAACTGGCAGAGTTTTCGAAGTTGATTAATAGGCGTAAGGTATCCGACGTAAGAAGGTATAACATGGAGAGAATTGAACACGCTCTGAAAAACGGAGGAAGCATCAAAGCAGTGAAGAGGAAACTTGGGATAGGCAAAAATCGGACATATGCACTAAGGGACAAAGAAGGCACAATAACTACCAATATGGATAGGATAGTTAAAATAGCAGAGGAGTTTTACAGAGATCTGTACTGTAGCTGGGACAACCACGACTTTAATACTATAAGAACTAGCAGTAACCCAGATGACACCCCATCAGTAATGATAGAAGAAGTCAGAAAAGCTTTGGAGAGCATTCAAAGAGGCAAAGCTGCTGGTGAGGATCAGGTAACATCAGATCTGCTAAAAGATGGAAGACAGATTGTGTTAGAAAAACTAGCCACCCTGTTTACAAGGTGTCTCCTGACGGTAAGAGTACCAGAGTCTTGAAAGAACGCTAACATAATCTTAATTAATACATAAGAAAAGAGATGACAAGGGCTTGAAGAATTACAGGCCGATTAGCTTGCTCTCTGTAGTATACAAGCTATTTACAAAAGTAATTGCTAACAGAGTAAAGAAAACATTAGAATTCAATCAACCAAAGGAACAAGCAGGATTTCGAACAGGCTACTCAACAATCGACCACATTCATACTATGAATCAGATAATAGAGAAATGCTCAGAATATAACCAACCACTATACATAGCCTTCATAGATTACGAGAAGGCGTTTGATTCAGTAGAAATATCAGCCGTCATGCAGGCACTGCGGAATCAGGGCGTCGATGAAGTATATATAAACATTCTGGAAGAAATATACAGGGGATCAACTGCTACCATAGTGCTTCATAAAGAAAGCAACAGAATACCAATTAAGAAGGGTGTAAGGCAGGGGGGACACAATCTCCCCAATGCTATTTACCGCGTGCTTACAGGAGGTTTTCAGAAGCCTAGAATGGGAACAGTTCGGGATAAGAGTTTAATGGAGAGTACCTTAGTAATCTGCGCTTCGCCGATGACATTGCATTGCTGAGTAACTCGGGGGACGAATTGCAACTCATGATTATGGAGTTAGACAAGGCGAGCAGAAAGGTGGGTCTTAAAATGAATCTGCAGAAAACGAAAGTAATGTACAACAACCGTGGAAAAGAGCAGCGCTTTTAGATAGGTAATAGTGCACTTCAAGTTGTAAAAGACTATGTCTACTTAGGGCAGGTAATAACCGCGGAGCCAAACCACGAGATTGAAGTAACTAGAAGAATAAGAATGGGGTGGAGCACATTTGGCAAGTACTCTCAAATTATGACAGGTAGATTGCCACTATCCCTTAAGAGGAAGGTATATAACAGCTGTATCTTGCCGGTACTTAGCTACGGAGCAGAAACCTGGAGACTTACAAAGAGGGTTCAGCTTAAATTGAGGACGACGCAGCGAGCAATGGAAAGAAAAATGGTAGGTGTAACCTTAAGAGACAAGAAGAGAACAGAGTGGATTAGGGAACAAACGGGGGTTAAGGATATCATAGCTGAAAACAATAAGAAGAAATGGACATGGGCCGGGCATGTAGCGCGTAGACAGGATAACCGCTGGTCATTAAGGGTAACTAACTGGATTCCCAGAGAAGGGAAGCAGGTCAGGGGGAGACAGAAGGTTAGGTGGGCAGATGAGATTAAGAAGTTTGCGGGTATAAATTGGCAGCAGCAAGCACAGGGCCGGGTTAACTGGCGGAACATGGGAGAGGCCTTTGTCCTGCAGTGGACGTAGTCAGGCTGATGATGATGATGATTGTTAAGGGTACAGGGTAGAGTAAAATTTGAAAAAATATCACTTTTTTTTGCAATTTGGGAAGAGTGTCTCTTTGTGCATATTTTCCACATTCATCCTTTGTCGCTCTACACGAGTTTTTTTTTTCAAGTAAGTAGTTAGTGAAAACGCATGCAAAACAAGCTACTCGTATGGGCACAGCGCTTCTTGTCTATTTTGCTAAAAGAAACTTCCTGTACAAAAGCCAAAATGCTCGTAACAATATTAATATCTGGGGTTTTAGGACCCAAAACCACGATATGAATATGAGAGACACGGTAGAGGAGGGTTCTGGAAATTTCGACCACGTGGTGTTCTATAACGTGCACTGACATCGCACGGCACACGGGTCTCAACAGTTTCGCCTTCATGGAAATGCAACCACCGTGGCCAGGATCGAAACCTTCGAGTCCGCAGCACTGCACCGTACCCACTGTTCCACCGCGGCGGACGCCGAAATGCTTGTCAAGAGTTGGCTGTGGACAGGAAATTGTCAGGTTACTTTAAGGCAGTCCGAAGACACACTGCACCTTCATATTTACACTTCATCTTTGGAGCACATTGGTTCGAACACTTTCTTGTGTTTGTTGTTCTTGTCGATAAGTCAAGATGCTAAGGGATGCCGAAAGTATGTCAGCAGGTGTAAATATTGTGGTGACCCATACAGTTCTCTTGTATATATGAATAAATGGTAGTTATATATGGAGGCACTGAACGATAGACCATCAAGCTATTGATAGTTGAACCCCTAAGCTTTTTGAGCGTCTTTTGAGGTGAATCACATGCAGGGTGACAATTGGTATGCTCTAGTGGACATGACTATTATTTGTGATGGAGCAAGACCATATAACACGTGCAAACAGCCAGGGAAAGTGTTGAGTCAATAGGAATTGTGTCACAGAGACTCTTTCTTTTTTTTAGGTTAAGAATCTTGACGATTGTGACATTGATAATTGTCCTCGCTTTTGATGATGGTAGTATTGCAGGAGGCAAAATTCTTAAAAAGGACTGAGGCTTGGCTAAAGTAGAATTAGCTGGAAAACGTTGATTGCACTCGGCCATACATTGCGGATATAGCTGCATGACAGCTCACAAAACAAGCAAGGCAAGCATCATGTGAGGCACCTAAGTAAAAAATCAGTTTGGAAATGATTGCAGAGCATAGCTGCTAAGTAAAATAGTCGAACAGTGTTTGTGACAAAATGTGCTCGCTTTGCAGGCGTTTTCGGACTTCAAACTCGATAATCTCAAAAGTATTTTTTTTTATTGCTTAGGTGCCTATTTATTTTAAGTATTAGGTTAGTTTATCATTTCTTTGTATTCTGCATAAATGCATATTGCTACTGAAGCAGATTTAAAATTATGCACTTCACAGTTTTTGTTTCACAAGTTTTTCTAAATACCAGATAACTCAAAATATAGGTCATCTTGTAAAAAGTTTGCAACAATTATAAGATTAGGCAGATTTTAATGAAACTGTTTCAGTTAAAGGGCCAGTAAACAATCCCGAGGTCCAGCAGCTGGTATAAAGAGAAATATGTGCAAGAAATATGGGCATTTTTGCTTTGTGTATATGCTTCCTCAAGAATTTTGCGAATACGTGCGATATTAAGGAAGTTACAGGGGTTAGAATATCGGTTCCAGCTGGTTTCGAATCTTCGTGTGGCCTCGCCACCCTTCTTCCTAACATGGAGGGGAAGGCGTAGCCCGTCCTCCTGAGTGGTTTAGACCAATCGAAAAGCTGCGTGCTGCATCAAGTCGCTGATCGGCGACTTCGCGTCACTGCGCGCAAAGGTGCAACAGCTGTGCCTATTGCGCCAATATGATACTTTTTTTTTTATTTTTGCGCTGAGCTGCGTAAAGCCATGAAATTTGCCGAAATTGCGTCACGAAAGACGCCACGTTTGCCCCGTGTGGTGTGCGTCATCAATCAATCCAGGCGCGCACACCGCAATGTTCGCGAAACGCGATCGACCGGATGAAGTGAAACCGCTCGCCCGTAGGTCCGCTGACCGCAGCGGATACGACGCAACTTCAAAACAAAAATGCATTGTCGCAGCAAGAAACACATCGTGGGAAATACGAGCTTTTTGGTCGGCAAACGCGGCTATGACATGTTCGGAATTGAAGCTGGAAGCTTTTGCCGCTGTCACTGCGCGAATCAACCCGACGTACGGCGCACGCCGGCGTTGCCAAAGACCACGTGGTTAGCAACGGCATATGCGACAGATATCCAGTGCCGTCGCCGGGCCAACGGGCGCGTGCCGTCATTACTTCATCTAGTCAAACTTGCCCAGCAAGCGACCTGAGAAGTTGTGCTCTAAACTTAGCATGACGATAGTTATAGCACGAGAACAAAACTACGACACAGAGACAAGAGGGACACGAAAGACTTAGCTTAGTGCGGAAAAAAAAAGTTGGGAGGAGGGCAGAGAAAGAGGGGAAGGGGTGTGGTGTAGTGGTTCGAAAATTTTTTGCCTTGGTCTTAAGCCACCTTCGCCGCTGTACACTGGTAGCCTGCGGGAAAACGTTTCAAGGTTCGGAAGGGGCTATTAGCACTATAGTCACGGGACACAGCACAGTTGGTTCATTTACTCAAGCATGTATACGCCACATAAGTGGGAATAACAATATGATCGCTTACATTTAAAGATGTTACTGGCAATCATTTGGAGCACTGTATGATATTTCTGCAGCCTTGGAAAGTCAAACAGAACTGTGTGCCAGTACTTTTTTTTCCTTCGTTACATTTCTTCCTCACTTTTACGAATCTCCCGAATCTCAAGGTCGCCAGCTTAGCGAATCCACATCTCAATCCTCAGAGCCTGTCAAAGGATTTGACAGGCATGGTTAATGCCAACGTGGACTTTATCATTGCTTGCTGAGTGAGATACGTGGTTCAAAGTATTACTCTTATGTAAGTAGCAGTGCATATACACCCTGCATGATTTAGGAATATTGAATAGTTTGTACATATTTCTTTTCTTTGCTCGTAGTTTTTTTAATATTGCCTCAAATTTGGTTTTTCGGGAGAAATGATTTTTTGTTCTCCCAACCTGCTCAAAAGTCGGGTTTTGGTACTCCAAAAGTAAGATTTTTCTGCTTCGAGAATTGCTCTAAACTCTATTTCGCCCCTTGCGCGTGAAAGGAGGATTGGCCAAAGAAAGGAACGCTGGAATAGTTTTTTGAACAGGATGCCCTGCGCAGCGCGCAGTGCGGCAATATTCTGTAAGCGTGATCGCCGTTGTTTAGTCTACGAATTGCCGAGCTTCTTTAAGGGGTGTGAAAAAAAAAAGTCAGAGCCCGTTTACTGGCCCTTTAAAAGAGCGGAAAATTTGGAAAAAAAAAGGTGCATTCATTATGTGAATATCCCTTTTAGCCACTGAGAAAATGGTACCCCAAGTGACCAAAAATGCATATAGGAGATGTAGGGCCTACCCGGCGCCTTTAAGGTGAAGTGTGGCAGCTACGTGCTGGTAAGTCTGTTAATAGATTTCTTTTTAAGTGCCACTACCGACGCCTCAGTCTGCAGATCCCTCCATGGAATCGCCCTGCAAGCCAAGTGCCAGTCAACGTACCTGTGCATCGGGCCAGCCACATGATCAGGGGATTGATTGACTTCGGACGCCGACATTACGGTTTGCACCGCTTCAACCGGTATGACTAAAGCCCCTCCATGCGTCTTACGCCGGCTGGGTAGTATAGACGCGGCTGGGTAGGGGCTTTAAGTACTACCAGTGATTCCGTTAGGCCACCGCAAACGGTATGGAAAGCACTACGGCGAACCGCTCCACACTTGAGAGTACGCGGGCACCGAGCTCGAAGACGTCGAAGACAGGTTGGTCGACTTCAAACGTGTCGCTGCCTTGAACAAGTGGGACGACGTGGCGAATCTACGAGGGGCGTATTTCTATATGGAGGACGGAGTACATACCTGGTACCAAAACCGTGAGGAACAATTGACATAGTGTCGCGAATTTCGCTGTCGGCTGCTGGACATTTGCGCCAGTGCTCGTAGGCGTGCGCAGGGTTCCCGTTCATGAGGGGAGGGGGAGGTTCACCGCAGCCTCCCCCACCCCCACTTACTACTAAGTCAATGTATGAGGCTCATTTTGCACCCACACTCTTAGGTGACTAGGAGGGGTGGGCGGGTGACCTGACCCCCGACCCCTAGTCAAAGTAGGAAGCAGATTTTGCGCCCCCCTATTAGGCGACTTGGGGAAGGGCGCCCCTCTGTCCCCCTCGTGTGCACGACTATGCGAGTACTGATATCCACAAACGAGCGGAAGTGATCCAGGCCCGCATGCAGATGCCTAACGAAACCGTCACGACCTTCGTCGAAGATATCACTCACCTGTTCAGACGGGCTGATCCGAGAATGGCGGAGGAGTGGCGCCATCTGATTCGGGTAGAGCAGATTTTCGCTGGTCCGTCCGAATACGGTCGCCGAGCTCTTGTCTGAGGCGGCCAGAATGCAGAAGAGGCTTCAACATGGATCCACCCTCTATGAGCGGCAAATAAGCAGCACTTCCGCTATTGAAGTTTTCATGGCTATCCGCAATAATACTGAGTGTCTGCGAGAACTCATCCACGCTCTGTAATAGGTAAAGAGTTGCCAAATGCTACCACACCCTCAGTCCCTACGGTGAACAAGTATTCTGAAGGACGAGTTACACCAGACACTTAGTGACTCTGTGGCTCTTGTGAATACCGCGGAAGTACCATCTGAATACTGGCATGCGACCTCCGCCCCAGCGATCTGCTGGCGCATGGTCTCACAGTCCCCGCCAAGAATATACATTTTGTGAAACCTCGTTGTCCCTTTGGTGTTCTAAAATGTTTTTTTAACTCATACTAACGCAATTCCTTTCCCGACATCAAGCCTACCGAATGACTTTTTGCAATGATGTTTCAAGCGTCGGCGTGGCTCAGCGGTAGATCAATGGATTGGCACGCAGGAGACCTGGGTTCGAATCCCATTGTGTCCGTGTTTTTTACAGTGAAAGCTGTTGTGGGATCACAACAGGGGTAGCGTGCGGGGCCGCAATTGTCCGCCGAATGAATGAAGAATTGTGCACTACAGGCATAACTCTTCATCGGAATCAGCCACGGCGTAAAAAGAAAAAAATGCGTAAATTTATTTGCAAGTGTGTAGCGGGTACCACGCTTCCCCAGGAGAATAGCATAGTGATTGCTGGCCTACTACACAAAAATTCACAGCTTTGCCTAAGCAATGAACGCGATAGCAACATATTGGAAGGTCACGCGCAGAATGGCAAGCAGATCGAAACGTGCCCCACATTTCTCACGCACAAATGACGCACGAAACGCACTCACAGGTACAGATGAACGCGAATAAGCGTCTCAGTTGTTAGTTCGCTGTGTCTGAAAAGCGCGCCCTTTTCGAAAACGAAGGCTGTGCAACAATTGCAGTGACCTTTGTGCGCCCGGTAACTACAACAGAATCGTTCCCACAAAACGTAAAGGCCAGCAAAGACGTGCGATTCTCCCCACTGTAAGGGCGCGTGATCGAGCGTACACCCCGTTATTCTCTACGTGGGTCAAAGTCGGGTGAGAGATGGGAGCCGCCACCAGGGAGACTTCATGTGCGCGCGTCTCCATGGGTGGTGTCAGCCTTTGACCCACCACTTGCCGCCACCCGCTAAAACACAATGTTACCAGTCCCAGTTTCCATGGCAACAGGCGCCATGTTGGTTCTTGCGGCCAGGCGTTCCAGCTCCGTCGCACTGTACCAGCTGCATGTTGGCGTGGGTGTGCAAGCTGCAGTATGAGCTGCGTTTGATTACCCCACAGACGTAGCTTCCGCTACGACACCATCCTCACGCTAAGCGCACTTACAAGACCTTTGAAGTGTAAATGCCAAGGTGCTGCGTGCCACAATGCAAAACCATCTGGAGACCTTCCCACTTCCCGACTTGCTCTAGCCGACGGAAACGCTGGGCTACACAAGTGAAGTGAGACTGCATGGAGGCGACTACTTCTCACCGTGTTTGTGAGGTGAGTACCCGTTGTATTGCGAGGGAATTGTGTATATCACCGCACATTTCGTGAAATGGCTGACTTAGCCATGCAACGAAAAGCAGTTTGAGCAAAGTAAGCACGACAACGTGCACAGTATAATAATAAATTAGACTTCGTTCGGCTACGCTGTGTGAGCGGAAGATGGTTGAGTATATTTGTTTATCCTTGTGGTCAAATCGCAGTTCCTCAATCGAATGATATAACTAGTCGAATGTGTGGTCCTGCATGCATTCACTATCTGCACTTTGTCGGTTTCCGAAGCCGTCGCTGCATTCGTCGCGGAAAACGCCCGGCCCGTAAACCACCTACAGACACTCCCGTTCGCGTCTTCCTTTGCTGGCAGATGTTCGCATTCCTGCCATTTTACCTCGGTCGCTGAGGAAGGGCATTTGGAGAGGTAGACAGACGAGCCGATGAACGCGTTCCCTGTAGGTGCTTGTCTTGCACAGTTGCAACGCAACTTACTTTTAGATGCGGAGCATCTAATACTCGAGGCTTGTAGTGCGGCGCCGTCCGCAAGCTTCCTCCTCCTTCTTCCACCATCTGTGCATCCCTTCCTTCTCTACACACCGCGCGCGCTTCACTCCTCCACCATCTGTGCACCCTTCCTCCTCTACACACCGCGTGCGCTTCTCCTCTTCACGAACATTCGCTAGCTGTATAATGTAGCGCGCATGCGCCGTCATGCTTCGAGAACATCGGCAGCTGACGCGCGCGCATGCGCCGTCGCGCTTCGAGAACATCGGCAGCTGACGCGCGCGCATGCGCCGTTGCGCTTCTCCCCCTTCTCGAACATTCGACAGCTGACAGTGCATGCGCCATTGCGCTGTATATATACTCAAGGTCGGCGCTCGCTCGCTCAGTTGCCGCTCGTCGGTTGGTTTGTACGGCGCGTCGACGTCCAAGGTCGCGGTGAAATGAATTCCAACGAATCCACAAACACAATGATCGACGTCCCTTCGACCAGCGCCGCCTTTTCGCATACATGTGTACGTGTTCACTCATTTAACACCCCCTCCTACAACCACGTTAACCAATTTAGCCATCGACCCAAGTAAGTCGCAATTTAACACCACATTTCACAACCACGTTAACCAATTTAGCCATCGACCCAAGTAAGTCGCACTTTAACACCCCGTTAACCAATTATATGTTCCGCATCCTCCTCAGTGTTCCCCCGAGGGAAGCTGCGGGCAATTTTTTTGTGAAGCTTGCCATGGGGTATTCGTTCTTCGCTTCAATGACACGCGCAACTACACCGAAACTCGCTCAATAATTGCAAACAGGACTTCTCTTTAATAAGTATGAATACGACAGATTTACTGTTCGTGTCCGTCCATCCTTCTGTCTATCTGTCGGTCCTGAACGGAGCAGTATATGTGCACTAAGCAGGTCGGTTGTCAGTCCATAACTCAAATATGCCCTATGTGGTGCATCGTTATTTGTGTCGTCCTTTTGTTTCATAAGCAGACACACAGATCATTTGATATCGTAAACTCCGCTTTTATTTTGTTCTTGTAGAGAAAATGTGTATGGACTCCGTATACATGGTCGAAGCCGTGTATGATTTTTCGTCTTATTGCTTTACTCTAGGCCCACTACGACGACACAAGCTTCCAGCAAAGGAGGCACGATGGTTTGAAGACACAAGGCCAGATGCTGTTTGGATGCTGTTTGCAATAAAATCTGACCTGGATAAACTTGATTTGTCCCTCGTTGCTCCCCCTTGCTTTTCTTCTAGCCTATTATACAGGCTTGTGGTATAGGGGGAGGGCGGTGTTAGGTGATTGAATGCCCTATTTTTTCGGCCAATGTTTACAGCTTGTAAGGTATTTAAGCAGTCATTGTACAGATTCGTTCGCAGAAACTAACCTTGCTGTAGGAAATTATATTACGGAGAAACGCAATGTTTAGGGTATGAGAAACAGGCTAGCTGAGCCATTCGGTTTACAGAGAACATCGCGAGCTACCCGGTTGTTTGTTCTGCCTTCCCTGTCGTTACGAGTTCCATCATATAAACAGCACGGTTTCGAGCCTTGCACTAAGAGGCCTTTGATGTATTTGCAGTGCTAAGGTGAATACGCTTCATGAATGGCGCGCAGACATTGAAGTCCATTTATTGTGACATCGAGGTTCTCTCCCTCGCAAATATAGGCTTTCTAAATAACCTCACTCCGCCAATGTGGTGGGTCTACCAAGTGGGAGAAACGAACTGTTTTAACAGTATTTTATACAAACTCGAGTCACGAACATGTCTTTCCTGTTCTACCAAACCGCGGCTAACTTCAGAAAACAACCCTTCAGCCTTAGGCACTTGCTATATAAAAAATACCCTCTTCTCGTCGAAACCCACGCTGCTGTCAATGTAATTGAGCAACCACTCAGAACCAACATGGCGGCCCGTCAAGTATGGGGGCCGTTTTAGCCAGTTGTAAGCAACCATGATCGGAGTTGTCACCACCCTTAAACACGGAGACGCGTGCACATGAAGGCTCCTTAGCCGCCACGCGCTCACTTCGCCATCTCGCTGATAATGCTGAAAACACGATAGTTTCCCTCCACCTCACAAAAATCTAACCCGGCCCCAAGCCGGGTTAGATTTTTGCAGGCGTCAAAGCAACATTAAGGCTTTTGCAAACGCGGATGTACCCTACTTTGAAAATGTTACACATCATGTACCCTGACCTATACCCAAGTAATTTTTGTCCACATTGTGGGGAAATAGCTTCATTAGAATACATGCTCTGGCAGTGCACCAAATTCGCTCATATATCGAACATCACCTCTGCCAGATGGGAAGCGGCAATCCGCAGTTCATCCTTGGCAGATCAGCTCTGGGCTGTCCACCAAGCCCGCGAGGCGGCTGAGGAGCTTGGCATCTCAGTCCCCACGTGGGAGCTGCTCGCAACACGGTGATCTGCGTTTTGGAGGACCAAATAAAAGTTTATCCAATCCAATCCCTCCGAGATGCCTGCTAACAGCGGTAAATGGTAGACAGGAATAGCTTGCCGTATGAAGGAGGTACCCTTGGGTAGCTCAGTGGTTGACGCCTCGCATTCACGACGCGGAGGTCCAACGTTCGATACCGCGCGACGGGTCTTTTTTCTGGGATTCTTTTACTTTCTTGCGTTTTCATATATATATATATATATATATATATATATATATATATATATATATATATATATATATATATATATATATATATATATATATATATATATATATATATATATATATATATATATACGGTGCATTACATCGACGGCAACATCCACGTCGACACCGGCGGCAAATTCCAGCCGAGAGTGTTCCTATAATTGCTATCGCAATAAAATTAATTATGGCGTAGTGGGTACCCATCAAGTGTGCTTGTAGCAGTTACCCAAACAGTGTATAGAAAAGGCTCTGAAAGGCCTCTCTTCAAGCTTTCGCTCTGACTGTTCGCGCTGGCGGGTTTGGTTTCAGGACAAAGTGCTGTATAAGATGGGAGGGCTGGGTGGGCTAGGCATGAAGGCTAAGACATTGTAAAACGAGAAGAACGCGCTTTATTCGAACATACTGAAAACGTGCCGTCCGCGCTGGAGGCGGGAGTGAAATTAACGAGTCCCGGCTTTCACTAGGGCCTGCAGTTGAGCTGCCATAATGGTGCCACAGCTGGCGCTAGTGATTAGATAGGCCGCTACGCTACCATACGCGCGGACGCTCACATCCAGCCCCTCCCTGTAGGACCAAGAAGTCCCTTTGGTCTGGAAAAGGGGCACTTCTGGGTGGCTTAACTGAGGGAGGGAATAGTCCTTCAAGCGCTCGGGTGGGCGTCTTTGGCGATGGAGTCGCGAAGAGGGCACCGCTGGAGGCAATGCATCAGAGCCTATGGAAACTGGTGGTTGAGACAACTCATCGCCAACACTTGAAGAGCCAGATGCGTCACACAAAGGAGACTCTTGTGTGTTCACAATGTAAGGCTCGACATATGATGGCACGTATATCGCTTGAGTTGAGAGACGTGCAATACCCTGTTTTGGAGTTGATCACGAGGACCTTGACCAGTTACACGGGTGTTTTCTGGTCGGTGATTTTATATATTCCCTTAAATTGGGGTGCCAACTTTCCAGTTCTATCTCGTACAGGCTCTTGGCGGTGCACCCAGACGAACTGGCCAACTTGGAAGGAGTGGTCTCGATGGGACTGATCGTAGCCTGTCTTGTGTTTGCCTAGTGCTTCCTCAGTATTGCTTGCTGCTGTGACCCAGTTCTGAGACAGCGTTAGGAGACGGCCTTGTAGAGCGCTCGGTGTGGCGGGATGGTGGCGTTGATATGGGAGCTTGGGGACATATTCATAAAGTAGTTCAAATGGAGAAAAAAAATTCACAGGTCCCACGTACAGTGAGAATCGATGATATGCAAAGCACGAAGGAGAAATGTTGATATGTCACTTTAAAATCAGCACAATGTTATGAGGTGGACGAAAATGATGCCGTACATGACTGGATTATTCTGTTTCGATGTGTCGTTTACCTTCGCCATCTATTCACGTCACGTGATGCCAAATTAAATATGTGTGGAGCTAGCGAAACAGCCGCGAGCACGCTACGAGCGTGGTATGTTGTCATGTTCTTACATGACACGCGTGTCAGGATTATCATGTTTGCACCAGTCATATATTTCGTCATTCATTGATGTCATGTAACACCAAATTAGGTGTATGTGGAGCTAGAAAAACGGCCGCGAGCACATCACGAAGGGCCCAATATACTCCTCTGTACCATTGACGCACGCTCACGCTGGGCAGAGCGGTGCAACGTTAGCAAAACGCGAGCACTCTATATTATGATGCCAGGCGCGACGAGCATCCGTCGGCGTGGCCCGAAGGCAACCGGCGTGAAGTGCGACATGCTGCACTTCGCGTCGATGCGTTACCCAGGCAACACTGCATCTCCCTCTTTTCGTGACGGAGGGACGCCGGACGCGCTGAAACACGCATGCGTCAAAGCAACGTAACGCGGCGCGCGGCTGCGTGTACATGGCAGGACCGGCGCCTGACGTGGCAACGCCGGCGTGACGCGACAAAATGAACGATGGCGATCACGTGCATCACGTCACGTCCAAATGTGTTGGCATCTTGACTGTGACATGTAGTCATGTTATCACAAGACTCGCATCTCATGATTATCATGTTTGCACCAGTCACATACTTTCGTTGCCAATTGGCGTCACGCTCAATACCAAATTTGGCATATGTGAACCTAGTGAAACGGCCGCGAGCGCACCATCAGTGGGGCATGTAATCATGTTGTTACATAACACGCATGTTGTAATTATCGTGTTTGGATGTGTCATTTACCTATGTCACCCATTCGCGTCACGTAATACCGTGCTTGGTACATGGGAAGCTAACGAAACGGCCGCGAGCACATCATGAGCGTAGCATGTAATCATGTTGTTACATGACACGCATCTCATGTTTATCATGTTTGCATCAGTATCATACCTTCGTCATCCATTCACGTCCCGTAATACCAAATTTGGTATAAGTGAAGCTAGCGAAACGGCTGCCAGCGTATCATGAGCGTGGCATGTAGCCATGTTCTGACGTGACACGCATGTCATGATTATCATGTTAGGGTCTGTCGCTTGTGTTCGCCATGCAATCATGCCATACCATACCAGTTTTGCAACATGCAATGTGAACGAAACCACCGCAAGAGGTGTAGGACCATAAAATGTAAATGATGACATTTATGACAAACATGTCATAATTTTCATGTTATGACTAGTCAAATATGTCCTTCATACCGTCATGTTATGTCACATCAAGTTTGGTATTGATACCATTATCGAAACGGCCAGAAGAGCTAAAAGTCGTAGGCGGCTAGATAGATCATATAGATACGCTCAATGCCGCCGAAGTTCGCTAAGAAATGGTTCGCAAGGGCCACTCACCAGGTTTGACAATTTTGAGCTGACAAGCACAATGCGTAGACGAGGCGTTCATAATCATGTCTGCCAAAATTTGCAACGCTACGCGCCGCGGAAATGGGTCAAATTTCAAGATGAACGTTGCTCCCCCTCCCCTCTGCCGGCGTCCAACTTGAGATTGAGGGCATGGCGTGGGCGTAGGGATGGCCCTACGTACATGGCGATGTGGTGACGTTGGTCCTCTACGTATACGACGCTGCTCTTACGTTGTCAACAGTATACCACGTGACATGGCAAAAAATTATTTAACACAACATGCGTAGTTTATGTATTTGTTGCTTTAAGAGATTAATAAAACTTGAAATAAATAATGAGACGCAATAAAATTGTGCGCGTTTTTCTTTCATTTTTTTCCCCGTGAAATGCTACGAGATGCGGGGCCGATGTGCCAGCGTTTCGCATGCGTTCGTGTCCCCGCGGTCAGCGCATTGAGCAGACGACCGCCGTGGAAAGCTCCTACGCGTTCGCGCCCTCTTGTGCTCATCTACTCTACCACGTCTAAGCTAGCGTTTCCAAACCATCGCGCAGAAACAGGCAGAAGACCACAAAATAACGCTGGTCAACAAAGCAACGCTGCTCGCGTGTTTGGGGGTTGGACTTGTTTGGGCACGTCATGCGCATGTCACATCATGGTCGGATGCTGGAGAGGGTGGGGAAGAGATTTGGCTTACGAAGGCTACGCGGAGAAGCGGCAAGGGCTTCGTTCTCGCCTCCTCTCGTCCTCGTTTGGCGCGGCTTCAAAAACCTGTTTGCTCCGCTCTTGATGAACCGATTCAAAAAAATTCTGTGGCAAAATGTTCCTCATCGGACACCCAACTACTTCCACTGTCTAACTAAAATTCAGTATGGGGCCTGGTGAGTGGCCCTTTAAAACAGCGGCTGGCCCTATAGCTTGTGCTGATGGCAAAGGCAGCTTCTTCGAGTTTGCTTTCCTTGTTCTTCTTACCAGACTTCTTCGTGTCAACGTTTTTTCCCGACGGCATCTTGCCACTAGATTTCTGCGACACAACACTACAGCTCACACCACTGTTCTTCTTTTCAAAGTCAATCACACTCGTACCGCATATGTCGACCACTATCTCAGGATGGGGGCTGGGAAAAGGATCCTGGAGGGCACGGACAATTTTCTCGCAGACGGTGGACTCATCCTTGGGGTTCGTCTGCTGGCTTGATAGAGTGAGGGCAGATTAGCTCGAGACAAGTGGTTTCCTTGAGATTTCTGAGCCTACAACAGCCAGATTTGTGCGTTTCGACGGGCTTGTCTGGCACCATAGCTCGGCATACTCACTCATGAGTACACTCACTCACACTCATTCATACTCATTTGAATGTGGTGAGTGCGAGTATGAGTGAGCACTGATGAGTATGAGTAGGAGTGAGTAGAACGTGAGTGAGTACTTATGAGTAGGAGTAAGAGTGAGTATGGACGTGAATGAGTACTTTCAGTGTGAGTAGAAGTGAGTATGAACATGAGTGGGTGCTGATGAGTGTGAGTAGGAGTGAGTATGAACGTGAATGAGTATTCTGAGTGTGAATAGGAGTGAGTATGAACGTGAGTGACTACTCTGAGTGTGAGTATAAGTGAGTATGAATGTGAGTGAGTACTCTGAGCATGAGTAGAATTGAGTATGAACGTGAGTGAGTATTGTGAGTGTGAGTAAGAGTGAGTATGAACGTGAGTGAGTACTAATGAGTGTGAGTAGATGTGAATTTGAACGTGAGTGAGTACTCATCAGTGGGAGTATCCGTAAGTATGAAAGTGATTGAGTATTCATCAGTGTGAGAAGGAATGAGTGAGAGCTTGTGAGTGTGAGTAGGAGTGAGTATGAACGTGAGTGAGTACTCTGAGTGTGAGAAGGAGAAAGTATGAACGTGAGTGAGTAGGAGTTTGAACATGAGTGAGTACTGATGAGTGTGAGTATTCGTTAGTATGAACGTGAGTGAGTATTCATGAGTGTGATTAGGAGTGAGAGCTCATGAACGTGAGTAGGAGTAAGTACAAACGTGGGTGAGTACTCATGAGTGTGAGTAGACTTGACTTCGAAGGTGAGTGAGTTGCTGCGAGTGTGAGTAGCAACGAGTAGGAACATGAGTGAGTTACTATGAGTGTGATAAATATTTGTAACCATCGCAACGGCGTCAATACGTTGGAAATAACGGGCACTATGGCATGCAAACTTTCTGTACGTAAAAGCCTTCAGTTAGTTTGGAAACTGGGGGAGCCGTCCTATATCAGAAGGGGAGAGGGGGGGGGGGGTTGAGGTGACCACGCAAACCTCGAGTTGAATTTTCTAGGCTGAATAACTTTGAACTGCCGGTCCCTGTAGCTGCCGTTCTTGCTGCACTTACCTCTTGCGCCTTCAGTCTACGCAACCCACTGATAGTACAAGTAAAACAACAAGGTCTTGAGAAGCCCTTTAACAAAAATCGCCGCAGCCGGTTCAGAAATAATAAATGCACTGCGCAAGCGACAAAAAGAAAACAACAACGCTGAAATGGCCAGCGAGAGAAAGCACATTGTGTGCGCGACGCACATTGTGCGCAGCGATTTTGCAGTTTCCACCTCTGCGTTGTCCCTCAAGTGAAGCCGCCTTGAACGAAAACCTTAAGTGATCTCATGACCTCTCAAGCATGAAGCTGTGTGCAAACTTCGCCTTCTTAGTGCTTCATTAAGAAAAAAAAAAGGAAAGCTTGGAGGACGGTTGAGCTTTGCCGTCAATAGTATGGTATGCGATAGCGTAATCGGACCCTGTTCGCATCGCCGTTTCAATCTCTACCCTCGCTTCAGTTTTCGGCGGCTTATTATGCCTTCAACAGTGCAGACACAATGTGCAATAAGCGCCCAATCACCCTTGATAATTTATTCTATCATTCACATAACGCGGGCTAATACAAAAACACACGTGCAAATAAGCGCCCAATCACCCTTGATAATTTATTCTATCATTAACATAACGCGGGCTAATACAAAAACACACATAACGCAACTATTTAATTACCGTTTTATTCGCCTGTCCGCGATAACCCTGCATACGCACACTGCCAATGAACGTTAACAGCGCCCCGCCGTGGTGTTCGAGTGGCTAAGGTACTCGGCTGCTGACCCGCAGGTCGCGGGTTCGAATCCCGGCTGCGGCGGCTGCATTTCCGATGGAGGCGGAAATGTTGTAGGCCCGTGTGCTCAGATTTGGGTGCACGTTAAAGAACCCCAGGTGGTCAAAATTTCCGGAGTCCTCCACTACAGCGTCTCTCATTATCATATGGTGGTTTAGGGACGTTAAACCCCACATATCAATCAATCAACGTTAACAGCGTCCGCAGATCCATAACTAAGGCTCCCGGCAATCGTCAGTGCCGGCGCGGAGCCAACGAAGTCTCCGCGTGAACGCGACCCACAGAGGAAGGAAAACATCTCCGAAGATGCGCACAATTTCTCGAATGCAAAACTGCCGTACGTAACGCATTCCATATGAAGGCGAGGCAGAGAGGGGAGGCGCCGTCTCGACGGTCGCGCCGGGCCACAGAACACCTACCAGTGGCCGGGCGGCCGACGTGGCGGCGAGGCCCCGGCGCCCGCCTGTCCCGCTGTGGAACGAACGAAGCGGCCGAGCCGGATGGCATGGCAACGTCTTGGGTTCCGGCGGGTAATCATAGCGGTGGCCGTGTTGTACTACTGAAGCTGTCGAGAGCGTCTCTATTTCGCACGCGTGCGTCGTAGCCTACGAAAGCGCGTTTTGAGGGCTTGTAACACATTACTGAGATTCTAAACGATGTCTCAGCGTCTCCTACGCGTCATGGCACACAAATGAATGTGCAGGTGCGTCGTAATTGCGCCGAGTCATTGCCTGTTTGTGGAACCTACCGACCCTTAAAGAAAGCGACAATTGTTCAGCTCAATTGTTTATTGAGTAACCTGAGTACACGTAACTCTACCTCAATGTTTATATTCGTCATCGGCCTGACAACGTCCACTGCAGGACAAAGGCCTCTCCCATGATCCGCCACTCAACTCGGTCCTGTACTTGCTGCTGCCATTATGTACCCGCGAACTTCATAATCTCATCCGCCCACCTAACTTACTGTCTCCCCCTAACCCGTTTGCTTTCTCTGGAAATCCGGTCAGTTATTCTTAATGACCAGCTGTTATCCTGCCTACGCGCTACATGCCCGGCCCATGTCCATTTCTTCTTCTTGATTTCAACTATGATATCCTTAACCCCGGTTTGTTCCCTGATCCACTCTGTTCTCTTCTTGACTCTTAAGGTTACAACTACTATTTTCATTTCCATCGCTCTCTGCGTCGTCCTCAATTTAAGCTGAACCCTCTTTGTAAGCCTCCAGGTTTCTGCTCAGTTGGTAAGTACCGGCAAGATGCAACTGTTATATACCTTCGCCTTGAGGGGATAGGGACAATCTACCAGCCATGAGCTGAGAATGCTTGCCGAATCTTCTCCACCCCACTCTTATTCTTCTAGTTACTTCAGTCTCGTGGCTTGGCTCCGCATGTACTACCTGTCCTAAGTAGACGTATGTACATTTTGCAACTTCAAGTGATCTGCCACTTATCTCACAGCGTTGTTTTCTTTCGATGTTGTTGTTCATTACTTTCGTTTTCTGCCGGTCATTTTGTAGATTCCAAGAGAAGGAAAGCGGGAAAAGGGGAGACAAAGTTTGGTGGGCAGATAAGATTATGAAGTTTGCGGGTATGAAGTGGCAACAACAAGCAAAGCACCGAGTTGACTGGCGGAACAGGGGAGAGGCCTTTGTCCTGCTGTGATGATGATTAGTCATCATCATCATCAGCAGCAGCCTGGCTACGTCCACTGCAGGACAAAGGCCTCTCCCATGTTCCGCCAGTTAACCCGGTCTTGCACTTGCTGCTGCCAATTTATACCCGCAAACTTCTTAATCTCATCTGCCCACCTAACCTTCTGTCTCCCCCTAACCCGCTTCCCTTCTCTGGGAATCCAGTTAGTTACCCTTAATGACCAGCGGTTATCCTGTCTACGCGCTACATGCCCGGCCCATGCCCATTTCCTCTTCTTTATTTCAACTATGATATCCTTAACCCCCGTTTGTCCCCTAATCCACTCTGCTCTCTTCTTGTCTTCTTGATGATTAGTATGTGAATGTAAAAGTACGTGAGTGAGTGCGCCTGAGTATGGGTAGGCGTAAGTATCAAGGTGAATTCTTATGTGAGTGCGGAGGTGAGTGAGGGGCTATGATCTTGAGCAGGCATGAGTATGAACGTGAGTGAGTAACTATGAGTATTAATTGAGGTGCACGAAAAATTGAAGTACAAAAAGGAGACACCTGGACACGGCGCGCTGTCTCGAGGTGTCTTCCTTTTGTACTTCAATTTTTCGCACACCTCAGTTAAAGTGAATTACCAACTCGTCCAGCAGTCCGTGTTTCTCTAAGAGTGTGAGTAGTGAGTATAAACGTGAGCCATGAACAATGAGTGTGAGTAGGCATGAGTATGATTGTGAGTGACTGTGAGTAGGCATGAGTATGAACGTGAGTGAGTGTGAGTAGGCGTGAGTATGAACATGAGTGAGTACTCATCAGTGTGACTAGTCGTGAGTATGAACGTGAGTGAGGGCCTATGAGTGCTAGCTGGCGTGAGTATGAACGTGAGTTAGTACTCACAACCATAGTGGGCAGCGCACAAAAGGAAACACACAAGAGCGCTTGTCCTGATTCCAGCGCTTGTCCTGATTCCTTCTCTTGTGTGTTTCCTTTTGTGCGCTGCCCACTATGGATAAGTTCCAACTCGCCCGCCTTTCGGTGCTACAACAGTACTCACAAGTGTGAGTAGTTGTGAGTATGAAATGAGTGAGTACTCATCAGTGTGAGTAGTCGTGAGTATGAACGTGAGTAAGGGCCTAGTGTGTGAGTTGGCGTAAGTTTGAACGTGAGTGAGTACTCATCAGTGTGAGTAGGAGTGAGTATGAACATGAGTGAGTACTCTGAGTATGAGTATAAGTGAGTATGAACGTGAGTGAGTACTCCTGCGTATGAGTAAGAGTGAGTATGAACGTGAATGAGTACTTTCAGTGTGAGTAGAGGCGAGTTTGTACGTGAGTGAGTACTCATGAGTGTGAGTAGGAGTGAGTATGAACGTGAGTGAGTACTCTGAGTGTGACAAAGAGTGAGTATGAACGTGAGTGAGTACTTTGAGTGTGAGAAGGATTGAGTATGAACGTGAGTGAGTAGGAGTGAGTGTGAGTAGGTGGGAGTCAAACGTTAGTGAGTACTTTGAGTGTGAGAAGGAGTGAGTATGAAAGTGCGTGAGTACTCTGAGTGTGACAAGGAGGGAGTACGAACGTTAGTGAGTACTCATGAGTGCGAGTAGGCGTGAGTATGAACGTGAGTGAGGGCCTATGAGTGGGTGTAGACGTGAGCATGAACGTGAGGGATGGTGAAGGCTGAAAAAATTGTGGTGAGTGAGTATGAGTGAGTAGCCTCTCAAAGTGCCGACCTATGTCTGGCACCGATTTGGCGCCTGATGCTCGAGCTGCTGCTTCGGCTTCTTTTACTTCTTTTTCTGACCTACTGATCCATCAGCAAGCTGCACTTGTGGTGAATTGTGGGCCGGTTGCTGCGGAAGCACCTTGCTGAGCACCACTTTAGTCATTGGATGGGTACTGTTCTCGTTTCCTTCCATGCTTTGTTTCTTGGTTACAGTAATCTGTATCGGATGCAGGTTGGCCTGCTGTAAACCCGGTTGGCTTTTGTTGGCTTGCAAACTATATTTTGACTATGGGTGAGTATGCACCGGCACGGATCTAGGTGGAGGTTAGTTTGACACCACGACGATAGCGTCTGCAGAAGTGCCATGGCGTGCATCATGTGTCTGTCCCATGCGAAACTCCAAAAAGTGCAGTTCCTTGCTTGTCAAGGCAATCGAAGGATCACTAGCCACAATTAATTAACCCCTCTTCATCTTAACGGCCTCGACAATTAGTCTAGAGTCAATGGCCGAGTCCCGATATAGAACCCGGCAGTGTTATTGAAAAAAGGTTCGCACCGACTTTTTCGACAGTGATGGGTGAGAATCCTGTCCACTCTTTTCACCTTTTTATAAACGCCTCCCTGGGCGCCGCCATAGCCCTCCTTGGGCTGTGCAAATTGGCGCGTCCCCTCGAAAATGCACTGGAAATGCTGCGCCCTTAGCCTTTGTACTCCCGCGCACAGCCCACCATGGCGGTGTTTTTTCCTTCCTGGGAAAAGGTGTATAAAAAAAGGGGCGCCCCTAGCGCCGCAGACGTGAACTACAGTCTGCCACCGCCCTCATGAGGGCACCGCAGCAGACCACAGAACACCTACCAGAGCAGACGAGGCAGGCTGTGTGTCCCAGCGACGCTGATGTGCGTTTCTTGCAGTGCACACAGACACATCTTGCGTTCCTGCCGGACGCGGACCTTGTCGGGAGGGCACGCCGATGAGAGTCCCTTGCAGACCGGATCCATGCATGGCCAGTCATAACAAGCCAAACTGCTCATCCAACCCGTTGAAGGGTACAAAATATTGCTCATTGTACAGGGGAAGCAGCTTACAAAGCTGATCGGAGAGTACTAGGAACTCGTTCAAGCTTGAAATTGGTGTGATTGCAGCGGATGATACGGAGAACTAGCCGTCGCCACAAACATCACAGCACTCACGCATTAGACAGCTCGCTTTCCATGCCCTCATGATGGCGCTAGCTGTCCCACGCTCCTTTGAAAAGTGAAACTGGCGAAAAGCTCACCGTCAGATGGCGTACTTACGAAAAGGGTCTATTGCGATGCTTACTTAGGCGGACATTGATACAGTGATCCATCTGCCCTACATAGACTCGGCAACAGGGAAGCGGAATTCTGTACACTACCCCTTTCATAGGCTTCTATGAAAACCAGCAGCAATGAAGCCTATGCAATAAACTTAACGAGAAACGCAGCACCATTGGCACCGCAGCCGCTTAGTCGCGTCCAAGTTTGAGAGTTGCTTGCTGAAATGTGTTGTTGTTTGTAAATGCCGTTACAAACGCTTGCATGTTAGGATGATGACAAACCAAAAAAAGTGGCAGATCCCACGTACTGTGGGAATCGATATGTGAAGCACGAATGAGGAAGGTTGATATATCAATTTAAAATGAGCACAGCGTTGCTTGGTGGACGTAAATTACGCCCCACGTGACTTCTATGCCATGATTTTCATATTTAGAAATTGGGTATATGTGGAGCGAAACGGCCATGAGCGCGGCATGAGTGTAGCATGTCGTCATGCTTTACATGACACGCATATTAAGATTATTATGTTTGGACATGCCATTTACCTTCGTCGTCCATTCACGTCACGTAATACCAAATTTCGTATATGTGGAGGTAGCAAAACGGCTGCGAGAACGCTATGAGCGAAGCATGTCAGGCTTTACATGACACGCATATCATGATTATCATGTTTGGACGTGTCATTTACCTTCCTCGTTTATTCACATCACATGATAGCCAATTAGGTATATGTGGAGCTAGCAAAATGGCTGCTTGAGCGTAGCATGTCATGTTTTACATGACACGCATATCAATATCATGTTTGGACGTGTCATTTACCTTCGTCGTCCATTCACGTCTCGTAATACCAAATTTCGTATATGTGGAGGTAAGGAAACGGCCTGCGAGCACGCTATGAGCGTGGCCTGTAGTGATGTACTACATGACACACATATCATGATTATCATATTTGGATGGGTCATTTACCTTCGTAGTTTATTCTTGTGACGTGATAGCAAATTCGGTATATTTGGGCCTAGCAAAATGGCCGCTATGAGAGTAGCGTGTTGTCATGTTTTATACGACACGCACATCGACGTCATGTTTTCACGGGTCAATTACCTTCGTCGTCCATTCACGTCACGTAATATCAAGTTCCGTATATGTGGAGGTAGCGAAACAGCCGTGAGCACGCTATGAGCATAGCATGTAGTCATGCTTTACATGACACGCATATGATTATAATATTTGGACGTGTCATTTATCCTAATCATTTACTCACGTCACGTGATGCAAATTCGCCATATGCGGAGCTAGCAAAATGGCTGCTATGGACGTAGCATGTAGTCATGTTTCACATGACACGCATATCAACATTATGTTTGGACGTGTCATTTACTTTCGTCGTGCATTCACGTCACGCAATACCAAGTTTCGTATATGGGGAGGTAGCGAAACGGCCGTGGGCACTCTATGAGCGTAGCATGTAGTCATGTTTTACATGACATGCATATCATGATTATCATGTTTGCACGGGTTAATTACCTTCGTTGTTTAGTCACGTCACGTTATACGTAGCAAATTCGGTATATGTAGAGCTAGCAAAATGGAGCTTGCACGTAGTAATGTTTTACATGACACGCATATCACCGCCATGTTTCGACGTGTACCTCCGTCATCCACTCACGTCACGTAATACCAAATTTCGTATATGTGAAGCTAGCGAAACGACCGCAAGCACGCTATGAGCGTAGCATGTAGTCATGTATTATATGACACGCATATAACAATTATCATGTTTGGATGGGTCATTTACTTTCGTCGTTCACTCACGTCACGTGGTAGGAAATGCGGTATATGTGTAGCTTGAAAATGGCCGCTATGAGCGTAGCATGTAGTCACGTTTTAAAGGACACGCATATCAACATCATGTTTGGACGTGTAATTCACCTTCGTCGTCCATTCTGGTCACGTAATACCAAATTTCGTATATGTGAAGGTAGCGAAATGGCTGCAAGCACATTATGAGCGTAGCATTTAGTCATGTTTTTTGCGACAGGCATGTCATGACATAGGTTTGGACGTGTCATTTACCTTCGTCGTCTATTAGCGTCACGTGATACCAAATTTGGTATATGTGGAGCTAGGAAAACGGCCGCGAGCGCGCTATGAGCGTAGCATGTGGTTAGTTTTACGTGGCACACATATCAAGATTATCATGTTTGAACGTTTCATTTACCTGCGTCGTCCATTCACGTCACGTAATACCAAATTTCGTGTGAAGCTAGCGGAGCGACCGCACCATGAGCGTGGCATGTAGTCATGACCCACATAATATGCATGTAAGGACTTCTTCGTTAGGGTCTGTCATGTTTGCCATGCAGTCATGTAATAAGATACCAGTTTTGCAATATGCCATGAGAACGAAATGGCTGCAAAAGCAGCATAAGTTGCTTCGTGTCTCATGCAATACTACTGGATTGTTAACGTTGACACGTACGGTAGTACCAGATGTCCATCACTCTGAAGGTTTTGTATAGCCATACAAGCTGTGTGGCTGTCGCGAGCAGAGCTGATTGCAGCAACAGATTCTCGCGTCAACAGCTCAGCGAGAAAGTGGAACTTCATTTGCACTTTTTGTTGCGGTACACTTGTATGCTTAGTGTTTGCATTGTAAGTTTATGGGGAAGAGCAGGCTTCAGCATATATATCCAAATACAGTGCACTGTCAGTGCACTCATTTCCTTTGCATCCTATTTATAGTTTTCTCACCAAGGCTGGAAAAGAAACCAATTGTTGCATGTTATATAATAAAACAGTTTAAAAAGAAATCTCCCAGCAAAAATACAAATTTCAAGGAGAACTGTACACACATGGATTGCTATGCTCATGATTATCGTCACGTAGCTTTTAAGCATGCTGTCTCATTGTCGGGGGACGTGTACTCGAAGGCGAAAAAACGTGCTAGAGCCTTCAGCGCGCGCAACCGCGGGAACTCTCCGTAGCCGCAGTAGTCCTTGGCATCCTCGAACTGGATGTTGACGGCGGCGAACGTGTAGTGGAGGTGCGTCATGTTCTTCTTGGTCTCGCACAACTGCGATAGAGAATACAGTTTGCAATGGTCTGACTGTTACTTAAGTGTAAGGTAAGAAAACGCTGTTCCAACGCTATTTTCAGCTCGTCAGAAGTTTAAGGAGCTGTTTTCACTTTAGTAGCATAATTACATTCAAATGACACAATTATATGCCCAAAGAGATTATGGTATATTAAAAGTAAAGTCCTTGTTGCTTCTGCTCGCTTTATTTTGGAGTGGCATTTCCGTCAGGAGATACTGTTACATGGCATACTACAATCATGAGCATTTCGGCAGTTTGAAAGAACGGTTCAGAACATAGCACCAATACCTCATGGAGTCATAGCTTAAAAATGTGTAGCATGTCGTTTTTAAGAGATTCGACAGATTCACGTACAGATTCCGAAAAAAATCGACAGATAACACGTACCTGAAAATCGACGTTATGCAAAGCATGCGGAGGGAAGGTGACCATGTTGCTATTTTTTTTTTGAGCGACATGTCATGAAATTACGCTAAATATATGTACAAAGTTTGCAAGCTCAGACATGAGTTGAAGAGTTGTGGATGTTTATACGTCCATGTGTTCGTACTTGCGCAACGATGCTAACTGTAACATGCGTGTTAGCAACACCAGAAGCTGGTATGGAGTGCTGAAACTCGCGAAGATGCTGGTCCTGGACACTGCTACATAAATCAACTTCAGCGCATGACACCTAAACACAATTGAAGTTAACCCGACGTGACGGCTGTACCAAAGGAGCACATAGGTAATGTTTATAAAATTCGGTAGGCAGCACTGCAACCACTATTGACGTTTCGCGAAGATTAGCGTCTATTCCAAAAGTTGTTCCGAGGCCTGGCGTAGTTCTGTGGTAAAATGCTTCATTGCAATGCAGAATGCTTGGGTTCGATTCCACCTGAGGATTTTATTCTTTGAATTCGTCGGGTCGACGCTACCGATGTCGGGTATTTCTTAACGCTCGCACATTGAAATCGCCCATGTGTGTTCTCGTCGTTCCTGGGTAGATACTAAGTGTCAATCACCTGTGGCACATACCTGCATACCAGCGGCCCATACGCGCCCGTGAGTATGTGCCACTGTCTGGCGGGATGTGTTTGATGACGTACGCGACGGGATTGTGACATTATTTAGGTCTTGACTAGCGCGTCATACACGTTAAACCATCTTACCCTCGCCATGCTAATTTTAGTTCGCGCCCAGTTAAGGGGGTGGCCCCGAGAGCACCCAAACGTAAGCGGCTAGGATTAGAATTAGGGCGTTGTAGGTAGCCGGCGGATCTAGCCTTGCATAACTTCAGGCAATTGCATAGATAAATAGACAGATAGATAGATAGATATGTAGATATGCTCTAAGTCGCTTAAGTTCGCCAAGAAATGTTTCACATTAAAAAAAAAACAGAATCACTGCTGCTTGCTGGTGCAAATTAGAAATGACTGCAGTTTGCAACATTCGTTCATTGCGTTTTGCTTGTAAATACCTTTACCAGTAATGACGACACATAGGTGCTAAAACTTATGTCCACACAACACATCACCCCCCACCCCTCTAGCTTACGTTTTAGCAGACTTTACTACTGCCACCGCATAGAATCAGAAAATATCTTCTTTGCGGCATTCACATTAGTTTTAACTCCTTCCTTCTTATGAAGGTACACTTTATTAGTCAAACGTAATAGTCATATACCAAGTTATCGCGCAACACACTACGTGAACAGAATCTCGCCGAAATTCGCCCCCAACCTTCTCCACAAACTAAGAAGATGGGCGTGGTTTCATGTATGGAAGTGCCATAAAATGCCAAAGCGTCATTGTAATGAACGGGGTAACACTTCCCGCGTCACATGAAATTCACAAACAGATCTTGATGCGTTTTCGCGTATTTTCTGATTGAGCTGCATTCATGAACAAAATGCGAAAGAAGCATTGGCAACACTGAGGAGACGCACACTTTACCAGTAGTGACGGTGGTAGTGTCTGCAAACATGGTCGCTACATTTGTTTCATTACCGAAGTCATTCGTAAAAAAGCGCCTGCTTCAAATATCATTGCGCATGAGTAGCATATTTTACCAGATCTCTGGATAGCAAATATTGCTACCAGCCTTTTGGCTATGTGGCAGCTGGTATTAAATCTAGAGTTTCATACGACGAAACCGCTGAAAGAGCTCCTTTCCAGTTTGTCTCTATTAAGCTACACTTATACATATATGTCCTCATTCAGCACTTCAAGAATATTCTCTCTTCCACCAAGCGTGTTCTTTCAACTTTTACTGCGTATAACAATGAAAGGTATGTTTAAAATTTTATCGTGAATGTACTTCCCGTAAATTAAACAGGAAAGTTATTATTGTCCACATTTTGCAAAGTGACGTCATTTACGGTACTGACTCAATTCAACCTGCAATCCTTCGTTATTTTTTTCTGCTCCAAATTTTCGTTCCCATGGAAAATTACCCATACTTTAACTACACACACAGTTTCTCCTACTGTAGGGATTCTTACTTCAGGATAACTTAGTTGTACATAATTCATTTGTTGCTACTGAGGTGTTAGTTCTAACACTGTATTTATTTCAAGACGAGAAAATTGCAATAAGCATAGTAATAAATTCAATAATAATAATAATAATAATAATAATAATAATAATAATAATAATAATAATAATAATAATAATAATAATAATAATAATAATAATAATAATAATAATAATAATAATAATAATAATAATAATATCTGAGCTTCAACGTCCCAAAAGCACCATATGATTATGAAAGACGTCATAGTGGAGGACTCCGGAAATTTGGACCACCTGGGGTTCTTAACGTGCGCCCAAGTCTAAGCACACGGGTCTACCGCATTTTCAATTCCACTGAAAATGTAGCCGCCGCCACCAGGATTCGATCCCGTGACCTGCGGGTTAGCGGATGAGTGCCTTAGTCACTAGACCACCGCGACGAGCTCATTGCGATAACAGTATTAGCGTCAATGACTGCGGCAACACCAGCATGATTCTTGATTACGTTGAGACAGGCATACCAACTATGGTCAGATTCCCGAGCTTATATCGGTGGAACCTTTCAAAATATTCCATTATATTACGCACTGAATATGTAGTGCTTGAAGCGTTGTCAAAGATTTAATTTCCCAAATATCTTCGTTCGTTTCTTTTGACGACACGCAGCAACATCGACATATTATTCAGAACGCGCACTGGAGTGCGAGAGAGGAAAAACGTGCACTCCTTCAAGAACCGAAGCAAAAACATTTCGGGCATGACGAAGTGAGAAGAGTTGCTGCGCTGCTAAAAGCCTTTATATATTTACACCTTGCCTGTTTTCAGCAAATGCCACAGCGGGCACGTATAAAAAGTGTATTGCGGACAATCACGCATCGACTTTCCCCAAAGAACATCATTTGTCTTGTTGTTCTTTCTTGATTTTTGGAGAGGCGTTGATGTGAACTTGAAGCAAAGAGCTTAGTGCTAAACGAGCTTCTGAAAAATATAGATATAATAAAATTTTGAACGCTGCACATTTTCAGGAAGATATCAAGAGCATCACACCCACGAGAAAACTAATTTACATTAAAAATGCAGCAATCCCTGTATGCCTTATATATATCCTTTTAGTTCAGTGCCTAGTTTTCGGTAGAAGGTATTCAGAATCCGCAAATTATTCTGTTCTGCGAATTTTTCCAGTAGACCCCCTTTGGCATTTCTAGTGCTGATGCCATAATCTCCTACTGCCTGGTCTCCAGTCTGCTTCTTCCCTACCTTTGCATTGAAGTCTCCCGTCAGTATAGTATACTGTGTTTTTACCTTACTTATTGCCGATTCCACGTCTTCATAGAAGCTTTGAACTGACGTGTCATCATGGCTCGATGTACGTGCGTAAATCTGTACCATAATCATCTTGCATCTTTTATTGAGCTTAACCATGATACCTACCCCCCTTTGAATAATGCTATAGTATTCCTATATGTTACCAGCTATGTTTCTGTGGATAAGGAATCCTACTCCCAGTGCTCGTCTGTCAGCCAAACTCCGATAGCAAAGGGCTTGCCCGTTCTGTAGCACTGTATAGCCCTCATCTGTCCTTCTAACCTCACTGAGCCCTATTACATCTCATTTGACACCCTCTAGCTCCTGGAATAGTATATAGCTAGACTTGCCTCACTTCATAAGGTTCTAGTGGTAAACGTTCCCAAGTTCAGGTTCCAATGGCGGCCTGTCCGGATCCAGAGATTCTTAGCACCCTCTGCTGCGTTGCAGATCTGACCGCCACCATGGTCAGCTGCTTCGCAGCCGCTGGGGACAGGGCCGTGAGTTAATTGACGTATGCATGTGGCAGGTAGTGGCCAGATACTGCACTAGGGTGACCAATTCTTCTCTGGTGAGGGAGTGCATTACCGGCGGCGGTCATCGGTGAGGTTGCACCCCAGGCCTCTTGATGCAGTTTAATCACAACGCGGATTTTTTTCTTTTCATTAATCTAGTTAGGAACTGCGCGGCACCGAGATCCGAGCCACGGACCTCTTGCATGCGAGGCTGATGCTCTAACAACTACGCCATCACCGCCTCTCTGGATTTTCAATACCTCCTACTGATAACGAGGGAACCGTAAGTAGACATCGAGGAGCCGTAATGGCAAAAATAAGAACGAAATGGACTTTATACTGAGTGCGCACTCATGCATCGTGAAAGATGTGGAAGTGCTTGGCAAGGTACGACTCAGTGACCATAGAATGGTACGGTCTCGAATTCACCTAGACTCTAAGAAGGAACGACAGAAACTGATACGCAAGAAGCCAGTCAGTGAGGTAGCACTGAGAGGGAAAGTACAGGAATTCAGTCTCGTTTCAGAACAGGTACTCGGCTTTTATCGAGGAAACCAACCTTAGCGTGGACGCAATGAATGATAATCTGACCAGTATCACTACGGAGTGTGCACTGGAAGTGGGAGATACGGTAGCTAGACAGTACACTAGCAAGCTGTCCCAGCAAACTAAGAATCTCATTAAGAAACGTCAAAGCATGAGAGCCTCAAGTACAACATACAAAATAGAGTTGGTAGAGCTTTCAAAGTTGATTATTAAGCGTAAAGTATCGAATGTAAGAAGTTATAATATTGCTGCGTGCCAGGGCATGAAGATGAAGAAGACAAAGCATATAGACTGGCGCGAGCTAGTCTTTGTGGCTGGCGCTGCTCGCTTAACCTCCTGTAAGTACATCTGTGACTGCCCCTCCGAGTCGGTCTCCTTCTCGTAACATATTTGGTGGAGTTGTGCGATCCCCGTCCTCGCCGCGGAACTCCGAAGCGGACACTCCCTCGCGGCTTTCAACATGCACACTCACGACTCGGCTACATCCTCCCCGGTCGCCCGCCGTTCTGCTCGGCCTGTCAACCCAGCGCCGGCCACAACTTTCGAGACTCTTACCACCCTCAAAGACCCTGGCGTGTTTTCGGGCCGTGAAGGTTCCGGCGTCGACCAGTGGCTACGCCTCTACGAAAGCGTCAGCGCCACTTACAGGTGGGATCCCACACTTATGCTCGCGAACGTCATATTTTATCTCGACGGAACCCGTCGTGTTTGGTTTGACAACCACGAGCATGACATTACAAGCTGGGACAGCTTCAAGGAAATTATCCGTGAGTTTTTTGGCAACCCCTTTGGTCGTCGTGAAGCTGCAAAGAATGAGTTGTCGACTAGCGCGCAATCTTCCACAGAGTCCTACATCAGTTATATTCAGGCTGTCCACTTTATATGCCGCCAAGCTGACAAAAACATGTCTGAGCCTGACAAAGTTGCGCATATTCTAAAGGGTATCGCCGACGATGCGTTCAACCTGTTGGTATTCAACAATGTGTCATCTGTTGATGCGATTATTCAAGAATGCTGCCGGTTCCAAGGAGCTAAAAACGGGTGCATCTCCTATAAGTTCCCAACGCCGCTGCGACGTCCTCGTGTCTCGACACAAATCATCCATCAGACACCTGTGACAGCTTGACGCGACTTGTCAGGCGGGAACTTGAAGTGGCTGCTTCAGCTAAAGAGGGATCAACGTCCCCTAACCCCTCTCCTCCAGCTACGTTGCCCCTCATTCAAGCAGTCGTCCGGCAGGAAATCGCCAGCTTAGGAATATAGTCTGTTTCACCACCTCCCCTCACCGTCTTCCAGCCCCAATACACGCCTGCCCATCCCTTCCCGACCAGCTCTTCCTCAACGTTCCGTAATCCATTCGCATGGCGAACACACGATGACAAGCTGACCTGCTTCTCGTGTCACCGAATCGGGCAGATTTCTCTCCATTGCAGAAAACGCTAGGGTCCTCCTGCACAAGCCTCCTCTCGTTCCTTTCATGCACGTCCCGCCTATAGCCATGAGACCAGCCTCGAGCATTTTGCCCAGGAACCTACTGCTGAACACCGCTACTCCCACTCTCCATCCCCCAACGTCATCAGTCTCGTTCTCCACAGCCCCGCCGACCGTCTTCCCCCACCTTCTCAAGAGGTTACCCGACGGAAAACTAAGCGTTGCAGTCCCCGGAGGTGGCGCTGCATCACTCGGACTGACAAAAAAATCTCTCTTGACGATACAGATAAAACGGAACCTTATAGACGTACAAGTAGACGGCGTACACGTCACTGCTCTTGTCGACACCGGCGCTCAACTTTCCGTGATGACGAGGGATTTTCGCCGCAAGCTTAAGAAGGTTCTCACACCTGCGACCACTCAGTTTATCCGTGTTGCGGATGGCGGAATAGCATCTATCGTTGGAATGTGCTCCAGTCGTGTAAGCATTGCAGATCAAAACACAGTTGTTCTATTTACCGTCCTTTATCAATGCCTCCACGACGTAATCTTAGGCCTCAACTTCCTGTCCGCGCATTCTGCCCTCATAGACTGTTCGACCAGCACGCTCCGTCTACACTTGCCCGCAACAGAACCTCTTGCCCAACGGCCGAGTCGTCTCTGCACAACGGGACATGCGCGTCTCCCTCCGCAGACACTGACCTACGTAGAGCTGGTCTCAATACCACCAGTTCTCGACGTTGACTATAGTTCTGACCCCTATCACCGACGTCCTCATAAACCGCGACATTGCATTACCGCGCTCCGTTCCGTTCATCGCATGAAATTCTCTGTGCCTCCCAGTTGTCAACTTTAGCTTTACACCTCAAGTGCTGCCACAAGCGATCTATTCGGCGTCGCTCTGCACCTTAGAAGACAATGCGATACATGTTTTCACGATGGCCACTCCTTCTGACCCCCACGCTCAACATCAATCTGACACTTGCTCTGACGGCGCTATTACGTCGATGATCGCTTTCAACTTAACGCCGCAGTAGACTGACGAGCTCGACCGGGTTCTGCTGTCCTACATCGACGTTTTCGACCTCAGCGGCCTTCCATTGGGGAAAGCTACTGGTATGACCCACCGCATAAACACTGGTAATGAACATCTTGTTCATAGGCGTCCATATCAGGTGTCAGCGGTCGAGCATCACATTATCCAAAGTGAGGTCGACAAAATGCTCGCCAAGGACATCATTGAGCCATCCTGCAGTCCTTGGGCTTCTCCTCTAGTGCTAATCTGCAAGAAAACGGTGCATGGCGTTTCTGCGTTCATTATCGACACTTCAACAAACATACCAAAAAGACGTGTACACTCTGCCACGAATAGATAATGCTCTTGATTGCATCCATCGGTCCCACTATTTTTCCTCCATAGACTTTCGTTCCGGCTACTGGCAGATAGAGGTAGATGAAATGGACCGTGAAAAGGCCGCATTGATCACCCCCGATGGCCTATATCAGTTCAAGGTCATGCCCTTCAGCCATTGTAACGCTCCAGCCACCTTCGAACGAATGACGGACTCCCTGCTCAGAGGATTCAAATGATCCACCTGTTTGTGCTACTTGGATGACGCCATCGTATTTTCACCAACATCTGAAACTCATAGAGAGTGCCTCTCAGCCATCCTAGGCATCTTCCGTCGCGATGGCCTGCAGCTCAACTCGTCCAAATGTCACTTTGGACGCCATCAAATCACAGTACTTGGCCATTTAGTAGACGCCAACGGCGTACAAAAACCCTGGCAAAAATCAGTGCCGTCAAAAACTTTCCTGTACCACAATCTGCGAAGGATGTACGCAGCTTTATCGGACTATGTTCCTACTTCCAACGCTTCGTAAAAAATGTCGCGCACATAGCGAGACCGCTTACGAAGCTTCTCAAGAAAGACCTCTCGTTTTCATGGGGCTCCGAAGAGGCTTCTGCGTTCTCGACTCTCGTCGCTCTTCTCACTACCTTTCCGATTCTGGCACACTTCGACCCTGCTGCCTCTACGGAATTCCGTACAGATCCAAGTGTACATGGGATTGGTGCAGCACTGGCTCATAAACAAAATGGCCATGATTGCGTTATTGCATATGCCAGTCGCCTCCTATTCGCCCCTGAACGTAACTATTCGATCAGACAGCGTGAGTGCATGGCTCTTGTATGGGCGGTGGCGAAATTACGACCTTATCTACATGGACGCTCATTTTTGGTAGTTACCGACCACCACGCGCTATGCTGGCTCAACTCTCTGAAAGATCCATCAGGCCGCCTTGGTCGCTGGGCTTTGCGCCTGCAAGAGTTTTCCTATTCGGTGCTCTACAAATCTGGCCGCCTACACCATGATGCCGATTGCCTCTCGCGGTACCCTGTCGACGATTCTGAGGACACTGACGAGCCCATGGAGAACTTTATCTTGTCAGTGTCCCACTTCTTTAACAATGGGGAAGAGCAGAAGCGCGATCCAGTGCTGCTTGACATCATCAGCCGTATGGAATCCTCCCCAAATAATGCTCCCCTCTGCTACTTTGTCATTCAAATGGTGTGCTATACCACCGCGATTTCCGACTAGACGGGCCCGACCTTCTCATTGTTGTGCCTAAGCACTTGCGCCGCTGTGTTCTCACTGAACTTCACGACGCTCCCATGGCTGGACACCTTGGCGTATCCCGCACGTACGAGCGCGTCCCGCGCCGTTTCTTCTGGCCAGGCCTTGCTCGTTCGGTACGCCGATACGTCGCCACGTGTGACCTATGCCAACGTCGTAAAACACTGTCGCTGCTACCCACTGGCCATCTTCAACCAATTGACATACCCGCAGAACCATTTTACCGTGTTGGGTTAGACCTGCTTGGTCTTTTTCCCACATTAACATTGGGAAACAAATGGATATCTGTCATTACAGACTACGCTACACGCTACGCTATTACGCGAGCTCTACCGGCCAGCTGTGCAACCGACATCGCTGACTTCTTGTTACGGGACGTTATATTGATTCACGGTGCTCCGAGGCAGCTTCTCACAGACCGTGGCTGTACATTTCTATCCCAAGTCATCGCCGACAGTCTGCTTTCTTGTTCCACGCAACACACACTGACAACCGCTTACCACCCTCAAACAAACGGCCTCACGGAACGATTTAACCGCATTTTAACATATATGCTCGCTATGTACGTGTCGCCCGACCACCGAGACTGGGACCTTGCCTTACCCTACGCAACTTTCGCGTATCATTCCTCCCGTCATGACACAGCGCGCTTTTCGCCGTTCTACTTATTGTACGGAAGAGAGCCGACTTTACCACTGGACACAGTCATCTCAGCTCACACCTCATCCACCAGCGAGTATGCCCGCGACGCGATTGAGTGAGCTGACCATGCCCGTGAGCTAGCTCGCGCTCGGCTGATGGTGTCGCAAACCAACCAATGCCGTAGGTACGATGCGGAACATAGAGACATACATTTCGCTTCCGGTACCCTCGTATTACTCTGCTCTCCTCATCGTCGGCTGGGCATATCAGAAAAACTTCTGTCTCATTACACGGGACGCTACCATATATTGCGTCAAGTAACACCAGTCACCTGCGAGATCAGCCCCATCTATCCATCATCATCTGCTGTGCGGTCCAGTGATATTGTACACGTCAAGGCCTACAAGAATGGGTGAGATAACGACTTTTAAAATACCGGGATGGTGCCTCCACTGCCGGGGGTCATGCTACGTGTCAGTGGATGGAGATGAAGAAGGCAACGCATATAGACTGGCACGAGCTAATCTCTGTGGCTGGCGCTGCCACTTTACCGGCAGTAAATACATCTGTGACTACCCCTCCGAGTCGGTCTCCTTCTCGTAAAAATATGGAGAGAATTGAACACGCTCTGAAGAACGGCGGAAGTGTCAAAGCAGTAAAGGAGAAACTTGGGATAGGCAGAAATCGGATGTATGCACTAAGAGACAAGGAAGGCAAAATAACTACCAATATGGATAGGATAGTTAAAATAGCGAAGGAGTTCCACAGATATCTGTACAGTAGCCAGGACAATTACGACCTTAGTGTAACAATTCGCAGTAACCCTGATGACACCCCACCAGTAATGATAGAAGAAGTCAGAAGCCTTGAAGAGCACGCAAAGAGGCAAAGCTGCTGGTGAGGATCAGGTAACATAACATCTGCCGAAATATGGAGGACAGACTGTGTTTGGAAAACTAGCGACCCTGTTTACGAAGCGTCTCCTGACGGGAAGAGTACCAGAATCTTGGAAGCATGCTAACATCACCCTAATACATAAGAAAGAAGACAACAAGAACTTGAAGAATTACAGGCCAATCAGCTTGCTCTCCGTAGTATACAAGCTATTTACGAAGGTAATTGCAAACAGAATTAAGACAACATTAGAATTCAGTCAACCAAGGGAACATGCAAAATTTCGAACAGGCTACTCAACAGTCGACCATATTGTTACGGTGCATCATCGACAGGAGCAAGCGTGCCACTTAGCGAAGATGAAGAAGACGCCTGTGTGTTAGGCGGTTGCGCGAGAGGCAACTCGGACATCTTGTTCGGCTGCCGATTCTCGGTGGACGCTGTCCTGTGAGCCAAGACCTAGCCCCGTCACATTTGGTGGAAGTGCTGGGTAACCGCCTCGCAACGGAACTTCGCAGCGGCCGGAGTTTGAAGGGTCATTCCACAACGATGACGGAGAGTACGGCGTCTGCATCTGCTCCTGGTGTTCCTGCGGCCGGAGATGATGCGGTAACTACATCTCCTTCTGCGAACACAACCTTCGTGCTCGAACCCCCGCGGATCCTGGCACGTTCAGTGGTTCCGGCGATCCAGATGAAGTTGACGTTGAAGATTGGCTGGCAGAGTACGAACGTGTGAGTACTCGATACCTATGGGGCCCGACTCTTGTGCTGGCAAACCTGTTATTCTATCTTAGGGGAACCGCCAAATCGTGGTATGAGAACCATGAAACAGAACTTGGGAGTTGGGCAGTGTGCAGGGAGAAAATGGTGGACCTGTTCGGAAAGCCGATTGGAAGAAAAATGGCCGCGAACAAAATGCTCGCGTCTCGGGCGCAGACCTCGACCGAGTCTTACGTCTTTTATATAAAAGATGTGTTGTCGTTGTGTCGCAAAGCCAATGCCGAGATGCCGGAGGCTGACAAGGTCGGGCATATTCTTAAGGGGATTGCGGATAACGCATTCAACCTCCTCATCTGCAAAAATTTTTCTACAGTGGACGCCATTATAAAAGAATGTCGGCGCTTTGAGCAAGCGAAGAGCCGGTGGATTAACAGCGTGTTTACCCGCCTTCCGAATACGGCTGCAACATCATCTTGCGAAGACCGTGCAAGAACACAGCCACCACCTCTAGATTCATCGGATCAGGTGACCCGAATTGTACGGCGCGAACTTGAAGCCATTGCCTCTGCTCCGGCTCACACCGCTGCAAGTGACACCACCCCACTCACTGCTAACATGGTTCAAGCCATCGTCCGCCAAGAACTCGCCAGCATAGGTATTCCCTCGGTGTGCGCTTTGCCCAGCCCGCAGCGAGCTTCATGGCGTCCACCCTCGTCCTATCACGAGCAGCAGTTTACGGACCGATCTCACGACCCTGCTGCGTGGAGAACCGTCGACAATCGACCAATTTGTTTTCATTGCCTTCGTATCGGTCATGTCGTCCGTTACTGCCATTACCGCTAGTCCTCGCCACTTCGGACTTCATCTCAACCTTACTACCGACAGGACAGCACCCGCTTCGCGTCTGCCGCGCAGCCTTCTCCGCAAAACAACTACAGAAGGTTCAACAGCCGATCTCCATTACCGCATGGTCATCAGTCGCGTTCGCCTCCAGGACGTCGCCAGTCGTCTCGCTCACCGCAGACTCGCAGGCCGTCGTCAACAGTCAGCCCCGCTCCTGCCTACCCGGAAAACTAAACGGTGCAGCACCCGGAGGTGACGCTGCATTTTCGACTCCCTCCACAAATCCTCTCTTGACACTTCCGACGAGACAAAATTTGTTAGACGTTGCCGTTGACGGTGTGGCTATTTCTGCCCTTATAGATACTGGAGAGCTTACTTCTGTAATGAGCGCGAACCTTCGCCGACGCCTACATAAAGTGCTCACGCCTGCCGCTTCCCACAAACTTCGTGTCGCTGATGGGAGGACCCCTGATGTTCAAGGGATGTGCACGGCCCGTGTGTCCATTGCCGGTCGTCTTACATTAGTTCAGTTTGCCGTCATTGAAATGTGTCCTCATGACCTAATACTTGGTTTGGACTTCCCGTCACAGCATTCTGCGCTCATTGATTGTGCCACTGGTGCTCTTCAGCTTGAACTGCCGCAGTTTGCCGATTTTCAAGCAGACTATTCTCCCCGTTTATGCTCTCGTCACCACGTTCGCTTGCCTCCGCAAGCTGCTACATATGTCACTTTGTCGTGCTCACGTCATGTGCCCGACGGTGACTACCTCGTCACTCCTATAGTCGACGTACTGATGGCCCGAGACGTCGCCCTTGCTCACAGTGTTGTCGCCGTCGCTAATAATACAGTGGTTATACCACTACTCAACGTGAGTCTCTTGACTCAAGTTATTCCACAAGACATGTCTTTGGCCACCCTATTTCCACTTGACAGCTGCAACGGTACTGGTTTGGACACCGATACTACATTCCCCGGTCTTGGCCGCAATTACACTCTGCCTGCAGATGACATTAACAAGATGATTGCTCCCGACCTCACTGCAGTGCAAGCTGCCAGCCTCCGTAGTCTGCTAACATCATATAGAGACGTTTTCGACTTTTACCACCGCCCTCTCAGCCAAACAACTGCAGTGACTCACCGGATCAACACTGGTGATGCCAGTCCTATACGGCGGCGTCCATATCGCGTATCTCACAAGGAACGCCAAGTAATTCAAAATGAAGTGGATAAAATGATTACTAAAGACGTAATAGAACCCTCATCCAGCCCCTGGGCCTCCCCAGTCGTGCTCGTTGAGAATAAAGATGGCAGCTGGCGCTTTTGCGTGGACTATCGCCATTTAAACAAAGTGACCCACAAAGATGTCTACCCTTTGCCTCGGATTGATGACGCCCTCGATTGCCTCCATGGTGTCCAATACTTTTCGTCTATCGACCTTCGGTCCGGCTATTGGCAAATTTCCGTCGACCCCATGGATCGTGAAAAAACCGCTTTCGTTACGCCTGACGGCCTCTACCAGTTCAAAGTCATGCCGTTTGGACTGTGTAATGCGCCGGCAACTTTCGAGCGCATGATGGACTCCCTTCTCCGAGGATATAAGTGGTCCATCTGCTTATGTTACTTAGACGATGCCATCGTCTTTTCACCTACCTTTGACAGCCATATAACACGTCTGTCAGCCGTTCTGGATGTTTTTCGAAAAGCTGCTCTCCAGCTCAATTCTGCAAAATGCCATTTTGGACGTCGCCAAATCACCATACTCGGCCACCTTGTCAGTGCCGATGGTGTTCAACCAGATCCCGAAAAGGTACGAGCAGTACAAAAATTTACTGAACCACGCTCAACCAAGGACGTCCGAAGCTTTGTAGGGCTATGTTCCTATTTTCGTCGATTTGTCCACAACTTCGCCGACATCGCTCGACCGCTTACTGATCCCTTAAAGAAGGACGTTCCCTTCGCATGGGGTAATGAGCAAGCGGACGCCTTTTCGGCTCTTATCCATCTGCTGACTACGCCACCAATACTGGCCCATTTCGACCCAGCATCACCTACAGAGCTTCGGACCGATGCCAGTGGCCATGGAATTGGAGCGGTCCTTGGCCAACTACAGCACGGGAAAGACCGCGTGATTGCTTACGCCAGCCGTCTTCTTTCACCTGCCGAACGGAAGTTCTCCATCACTGAGCATGAATGCCTAGCTTTAGTGTGGGCCGTGGCGAAATTCAGGCCTTACCTGTATGGCCGAACTTTTTCCGTTGTTACAGACCATCACACTCTTTGGTGGCTGTCATCGCTAAAGGACCCATCTGGACGTCTTGGTCGCTGGGCGCTCCGTCTGCAAGAATACTCATTCGTGGTCCACTACAAGTCGGGACGCCTCCACACAGACGCAGACTGTTTGTCACGTTATCCGGTTGAAACTCCCGACTTGACAGACCTTGATTCAGACCCCTGCGTTCTCTCCATCCACGCTTTGGGTGATATCTCCACCGAACAACGACGTGACCCGTCGTTACTCTCCATCATCGAGCGTCTGACCTCTGCTCCAACAGACCATTCCGTTCGCCTGTTCGAACTGCACGACAACATTCTGTACCGTCGCAGCTTCAACGCTGATGGCCCGGAATTACTACTCGTGCTTCCCCATCACCTGCGTACCAGCGTTCTCGAACAACTACATGACGTACCTACAGCCGGTCACCTGGGCGTCTCTCGTACCTACGATCGTGTGCGACGTCGCTTTTTCTGGCCCGGACTGTATCGTTCTGTGGTTCGCTACGTCACTGCTTGCGACCGCTGCCAACGCCGCAAGCGCCCCTCTGTGCTACCGTCTGGCCTCCTACAACCCATTGACATACCGACGGAACCATTCTTCCGTGTTGGCCTTGACCTGTTGGGCCCGTTTCCTACGTCCACCTCCAGAAATGAATGGGTTGCAGTCGCCACAGACTACACCACACGCTTTCCCATCACTAAAGCACTGCCGACAAGCTGTTCCACTGACGTCGCTGACTTTCTTTTGTATGAAGTCATTTTTCATCATGGCGCTCCGCGGCAGCTGCTTACTGATCGAGGAAGGTACTTTCTTTCACGTGTTGTGGATGACATTCTCCGCGCCTGCTCCACTGAGCACAAGCTTACCACCGCTTATCATCCACAGACAAATGGATTGACCGAGCGTCTGAACCGAACGCTGACGCAGATGCTGTCAATGTACGTTTCGCCAGATCACCATGACTGGGACAAAGCACTCCCCTTTGTCACGTTTGCGTAGAATTCTTCAAGGCACGACACAGCTAGTTATTCGCCGTTTTA
Source organism: Rhipicephalus microplus (assembly GCF_043290135.1). Classification (NCBI taxonomy): domain Eukaryota; kingdom Metazoa; phylum Arthropoda; class Arachnida; order Ixodida; family Ixodidae; genus Rhipicephalus; species Rhipicephalus microplus. The sequence continues at coordinate 78,949,545 of NC_134701.1, forward strand.
TTTGCTATTTGGCCGACATCCAGCATTACCATTTGACACGCTCCTTCCTTCGGCTGCCCCCTTGTCTACTGAGTACGCCAGCGATGTCGTTTTTCGAGCCCATGCAGCCCGTCAGTTTGCCCGTAATCGGCTGCACTTGTCGCAAGCGCAGCAAAAAGATCGCTATGACAGTCGCCACCAAAGCGTGCACTTCTCGCCGGGGTCTCTGGTACTTCTCTGGACACCAAACCGCCAAGTCGGCTTATCAGAGAAGCTACTATCACACTACCATGGCCCCTACAAAGTGTTACGACAACTTAGTGACGTGAGCTACGAGATCGCACCCCTATACAATGCCTTTTCGACCACTTCACTCCAGACAGACGTTGTACACGTTTCCAGACTGAAACCGTATCACCCTCCTCGTTCGTCGCCGCCGTACTAAGCGCCGTGACGGCGCTTCCGCCGCAGGGGAGTGATGTCACGGTGCATCATCGACAGGAGCAAGCGTGGCACTTAGCGAAGATGAAGAAGACGCCTGTGTGTTAGGCGCTTGCGCGAGAGGCAACTCAGACATCTTGTTCGGCTGCCGATTCTCGGTGGACGCTGTCCTGTAAGCCAAGACCTCGCCCCGTCACAATATTTATACTATCAATCATGTAATAGAGAAATGCTAAGAAAATAGCCAACCACTATACATAGCCTTTATAGATTACGAGAGAGTGTTTGATTCAGTAGAAATATCAGCAGTCATGCACACACTGCAGAATTAGGGCGTCGACGAAGCATATATAAACCTCCTGAAAGAAATCTACAGTGAATCAACTGCTACCATAGTGCTTCATAAAGAAAACAACAGAATACCAATCAAAAAGATGTAAGGCAGGGGGATGAAATATCCCTAATGCTATTTACCATGTGCTTACAGGAGGTTTTCAGAGGCCTAGAAAGGGGACAGTTAGAGATAAGAGTTAATGGAGAGTATACCTTAGTAACCTGCGCTTCGTCGATGACATTGCATTGCTGAGTGACTCAGGGGACGAATTGCAACTGATGATTACGGAGTTAGAAGAAGAGAGCAGGAACATATGTCTTAAAATTATACTGCAGAAAACGAAAGTAATGTACAACAACCTCGGAAAAGAGCAGCGCTTCGAGACTGGTAATAGTGCACTTGAAGTTGTCAAATACTATGTCTACTTCGGACAGCTAATAACCACAGAGTCAAACCACGAGATGAAGTAACTAGAAGAATAAGAATGGGGTGAAGCACATTTGGCAAGCATACTCAGATTATGACAGGTAGATCGCCACTATCCCTCAAGAGGAAGGTACATAACAGCTGAATCTTGCTGGTACTTAGCTAAGGAGCAGAAACCTGAAGACTTACAAAAAGGGTTCAGCTTGAATTGACGACGACGCAGCGAGCAATGGAAAGGAAAATGGTTGGTGTAACCTTAAGATACAAGAAGAGAGCAAAGTGGATTAGTGAACAAACCGGGGTTAAGGATATTATAGTTGAAATCAAGAAGAGGAAATGGACAAGGGCCGCCCATGTAGCGCGTAGACAGGACAATCACTGGTCATTAAGGGTAACTAAATGGATTCCCAGAACAGGCAAGCTGCATAAGGGGAGACAGTAGGTTAGGTGGGAAGATGAGATTAAGAAGTTTGCGGGTATAATTTGGCAGCAGCAAGCAGAAGACCGAGTTCACTGGTGGAACATGTCCTCTGTCCTGCAGTGAACGTAATCAGGCTGATGATAATGATAATGCTGCGGCAAGATGCAACTTGATATAATTTCATTTTGTCATTGTGCTTGGGCTATCACTACACACAGTGTAATCTTACTTCCCATGCCTCTCAGATGGATTGCGATATGCGAGTATACATTGCGATATAAGTATTGTGCACACTCTTGGCTGCTTTTTGAAGTCACAAACACGCTCGTGCCCCGTATACAAAAAAAGTAATTCTGAAAACTGTCCCTGGACGCACGTACATGAGCGTGGGACCTCTCGCTCCTCAGTGCGCTTCATTAACCGCTGAGCCACGAAAGCGAACGTTCTTGAACGTAGTAACGGTGAGCTATTTATATACACCATTTACCGCTGGTGGTATTCTGACCTCTGGCGGAATGTAAGTGTGTTGTTTGCATATTAGCGAGATGGCGCACTCGGCGCGCTCGGCGCCCTATTCGTAGCATGCATGGGATCATCTGTAAACATGTAGTTTGCCCTGCGGTGCGTGGTTGCCAGTTCCCGCGCGAGCTGATTTCGGATTGGGAGTTGTACGCCTTGTGCTTTCGCCGCAAAGAGGGCGTTAATAATAATGAGTGCTGGAAGCTCACTTTTCTCGCTGCAGAGTCCTCGTTTGAGAAATAAACGTGCTGTTGAAACCCAAACAACTGTGACACTTGTTCGTTCGCGCTTACCCTGTGTATACCAGTGCATATACGTTCCGTTCGTTCTTTTTGTTTGAGGAGCGTGCAGTATCGAGCTGTCAACGTCGTAAGTTCGCGCTCGTCCTGTACGGGTTCTTTGCGTGCGTCTTTATTTCTTGAGTGGTGCACTGCACGTCTCTGTCGGCTTGCAGTTCTTCTCGTGACATTCCAATTTGTTGCTATTGCGTTCATTGCTTCACCCTTGCGGGGAAACTGCGACTTTTTTGATCAGCGCTGTGTCTATCGTCCTCAATTAGTTCTTTATGAAGGGCTGTTTGAATGCGTTCTAGTGTTACACCATTTAGATTCTTGCAGCTCATTCCTGCCTCTGTCGACGTCTAGTCTTACCTTCACACGAAGAGCGCGTGCCGTGTCATACGTGAAAAGCCACTTCTCCTTCTTGTTGTAAGTGAACTCGGATGTATAGATTCTGTCGAACCTGAAGTTCCCACTGTATCTTTGGTCGATGCAAGCCTGTTGGAATGAAACAATGGATGTTGCTATTATAAAGGCTAACCTTGAAAACGGTCTCGCTGCAACAAGACACTATGGTAGTTCAAAAAGACTGTTACAGGAGGCTGACAGTGAGTGAAGGAATGGGAAATTAATAGAGCCACTATAGTCTTTCAGAGACATTACCTTATTAAACCAGCATGCTTTCAATAGGAGCTTTGCGAATCTGTGTGAAACCAATATGATCACAGTGGTGACAAATTGCGCTGAAAGAGACTTTTGGGGTTCTATATACGCAAATATTCCTCAATAATCATTGGAGGAGCCACTGCCTTGGCACTGCTGACTGTTCACCACACGCGTAATGCAGCAGCTTTAACTTTGGTTCCTACTGGTGGATAGTTATATTTTCATGCATTTGGTTGTCTTGTAATTGTAACAATATAATCAAAAGTGACGGCAGATCAAAGTTCTCACTTCCTGATACAGGAATAAGTTTTCTAAAGATATTTGGACGCAGCTAGCAGGACATCAGCTGACAGCGTAATGTCAACTCTTGGGCGAGTATAGACGGTCTGGAGCACTCATATTACCTTTTTTTTTTCTTTTCATTGAGACGTGAACTACTGTGAGGCAACGCTGTCGCAAAGCCGCTTGGAAAGTATGGGATGAGAGAGCAGCGGCATCGGCAGCCATAGTCAGCAAATTTTAGTAGTACTTGCAAAGTATGTTTTGCTTTAGTAATACAAATAAAATTCCCTGTTTTCGTTTGCTTCGTCACGGCTTCCTTAATGCGATTATGTTTTGTAGTTTACAAGAGATACACATGTATGAAGAAGTAGGCAAACATTATGTTTCTTACTAGAGTAAAAAAGTATTCCTATTGTAAGCCATATGCAATATATGTAAGCTATATGTGTATCCAAGTTATGTGTATACGAAACGACGCCGTCACAAACGATTGCTTAATTAGATGCATGCCGCCTATTTCAAGCGGCAGTAAAAATTACGGCACCGATGGCTAGCCTCGATAGAGCGGGTGCATGAGATAAAGAAAACAAGTTTACATAGTCGCCGAAAGCACGCGCCCTGACCTCCTCAGTGGTGACGCACAACCAGACAGCCCATGGCGCCCTCGCAAGATCGAGAGAACTCGAGAGGTCGACGTGACCAGCGCGACCACTTCAGTGGAGACGAAAGTGCGAGAAGTTTTTCACTCTATCTCCAAGCGTCTGCTATGCTGCGAGCGGATGAGTCATGTCGATGATTGGCGAACCCGGGTGGAAACCCGTGGATATCCACCTAAGCTGCAGTGGCAATAGGTTTGTGTATGCACGTTCTTTTTGCTAGTTGTGCCACGTTGTAGCCTAAAGAGGGCAAAATAGATTGCTTACTAGAAAAATTGAACCTTCTGCCAGGCCAACATGTGTTGACTTTGTGCTGCATATGACTGCAGCTCCGATCGCTTCGGTGAAAGCACGATGATGTTCGATGAGTCGTTTGACGTGCCGCTTTACGAAATGAACCTCTAGAGTATTAGTTTCGTTTTGTCGAAATCACACTTCCAAAAACTAATTGCATGCAAGATTGTTGCTCATAATCTCCTTCTTTTTGTGTCAAAACGAAACCTCCATGATTCCTTTATAATGAAAAATTTACCTCACGAACCAGGCAGAGCCTCAACAGCCCTTTCAATCCTTTGAAACACTTCAAGAGGAAGCTATCGAAGAGAATAACAACCCATCCAGAACGGTTCCTCGCGAAATTCTTTCTACCCAACGAGGCATGCCACAAAAATACAGTGCCCCCCACAAATCCTTGGAAGGGGAGGACGCGATTGACCTCCGCAAAAATCAAATAGGAGTCTTTCCCAACATTCAGATATTACACAAATTTTTTCCAACGCTGTATGGGCTTGCCTGTCCGAGTTGTAGCGGCTCGCTATCGCTATACCACATTTCGTGGGGAGGCCTAAACCGACCGCCAAATTTAGATACCTGTTTAGGTCAGTACAAGCTCTTTAACACTTTCGAGCAATGGGAGGCACAGCTCACCAGCTCTGACCCAGAGGTGCAGCTTGTACTTCTGCGTCATGTCAGGCAGGTGGTGGAAACCAGTGGAGCCCTGGGGTTAGGGCCCCACCCATCAAGCTCATGACCCCTGTCCCAAACCCTTGCGAATAAAGTTTTTCCTTCCTTCCTTGCTACCTACATAGTTGCAATGAATTGCTGAAACTCACAGAAAATGACATGGTACTTTGTTTTCGTTCTTTGAATGTAATGCTGAGTGTTTTGGAATAATTGTATTTGAATTCGACATATTCGTAGACAGTGCATCATAATTTGCATCTGAAGGGGATATACGCGCGTGCTGTGACGGAGATCAAGGGAGTCGGCGAAGGTACATGGGAGAGGGTGGCTCGATCGACCACCGATGAAGTGCTGTTTTATGATGTAGTGTTGTTACTCTATCTTTCAGAGATGGCTCCGTGGGAGCACTGAAAAATATCGAAGACATTGTTGCTGAAAAGACGCGTGATCATCGACTGCGATGGGAAATGACACGTCAGCGCTTCAGTCTACCTGGAGGCACTCGTAAAGCCCCTGAATATGGGGTTCACTAATTTATCTGGAACATTCTTGAGTGTTTTACTGTGAACGCATGTGGTTAATTGATCGCCATTGGCTATTGAACTCATGTGAGTGGTATTGTGATTGAGCCAAGCAAGTTTATGGGATAATTGTACTGCCTTAATCGAGAATATAGGTTTTTGTGTTGAATCTGACTCGGTCTTTGGACAACAACCGGCGTTCGCTGGCTAACAGCACAGGTCTACACTTAAAGTGTCGCCACACCGTAATGGTGCAGTAGCTAAAGTACTCGGCTGCTGACCCGAAGGTCGTGGGATCAAATCCCGGCTGAGGCGGCTGCATTTTCGATGGAAGCGAAAATGCTGGAGGCCCGGGTGCTCAGATCTCGGAGAACGTAAAGAACCTCAGGTCGTCGAAATTATTGGAGCCCTCCACTACGGCGTCTCTCATAAATATATGGTGGTTTTGGGACGTTAAACCCCACAGATCTATCAATAATCAACCTTGCATTGTCATTCGGACTTTCCCGGTGCGTTTTGGGGGGACAATACGTGAGCCCTCGAAATCTGCCCTACGATTGCCTCCCATTAACGGAGTTGTGACACCCGCTAAATCTAAATCACATAGCACCTCTTCAGTTGATAGTACATAATTAACTGTTGTCGCTGTGACCGTAGCTAAACTTGACAGTTTTTATAGGAATAAGAGATTTGCCACAATAAAATGTAAGAAGGGATAGGTTATTAGGTAAGCATAACGCAAATGTAGGAAACAAAAGCCAAATTGAAGTGAGCGTTGTAACTTTCTTATTTCCATAGTCGGTTGGTGCACAGTCATATCGAGGAGCCATGTAAAATTTTCTATTTTAAAAGCAGTAGTTGTTTTCAGTGAAAATGGGAGAACAATATTCCTAAATCATGATTAATATTTGTAACACGTAACGTATAATAGTTTTGGAAAGGCCGTTCAGACGTGTTAGTTTCTGTTTTTTGCGATGTCTTATAGCCTCTTTCTCAATTCGACAAAACCAAGTCGAGAACACGTTCACGATATACTATGTATTATCGCAAATTGCAGAAAAAAGAATCGTAACAGTCAAGTGATGTTCTCACCTCTGTGACATTCACCATCTGACCCCTTGGTGAATGCTCCTCTGTCGTGCACGGGAAGCCCAAAGCGTAATTCCCTGTTCTGCTCAGCGGGTTCACTTTGTCAGGGTATTTCGGCTGGTACCATCTGCCAGCCATACCCAAGGAAACGGCAAACGTAATATTTGGTGACCATTTGTCCTTATCGTAGGCCAGGCTCCAGATTGTGTTGCCCTGTTTCGTAGAAAATTTAACACATTTGAGAAATCAGTCAAGGGCGGCACATTAAATACTATGAAAGTGGTTTGTCTGTGTTACACATGTCTTTAAAAAAAGTGAATTTCGCAGTACCTGGTTGCCCTGTGGCCAGAATTTAGTCTAAAACTTGCCGCGACAATTTTACAGTTTGCAAGTGTGAGAAATCAGCGATTGTATACATAAGGGGGAACTTAGGGCCGAATTCGTTATAGATAATAATTTCATTTAATTTGTACGGTGCTTATGTACCTCCTATATATTGAATGGTTATTTACGAGCTTAACTAGTCTTTTAGAAAAAAAATGGCAGCATGTCCACGGAGTGAATGATGAAGAGTGGGGCGAAGAATTCGTCCGTCCATTCGTTCTTGCTTCCGTCCGTCCATGCGTCCGTCAATGTGACCGTCGATGCGTCCATCAGCCCGTCCGTGCGTGCGTCTGTTCGTGCGTCCGTCCCGGCGTTCGTCTATGCAGCCGCCCCTGCGTCCGTTCATGCGTCCATCCATGCATCTGTCTATGTGTCCGTTCATCCATCTATTCAACACTCCAAGTACCACCATCTCGCATCTTTTCATCATATATTCTCCATATAGAAGCACCGCCATCCAGCGGACATTCCAAGGACTAAACGACAGGTGGCACACGCACACGTTCTTACGGCTTGCGCTTCGGGTCCACTTCCCACCTTTAACCACCTCGAGTTCATGGTATATACTAGTTCACTGTATTCATGGCACTGCGGCCGAACGCTCGCTAAACCTTTCGAAAACCAAGGAGGTTACGCCCAGCGAGTATGACGTAGCAAACTTTTTCAGTCAGATAGTGCTCAATGTACATGCCAATGGCTGCTAATGGGAAATGAGAGGCGGAGAATTCGGCTTTTACTTTCTTACGGCTTGCACTTCGTATCTACTTCCCATTTTTAACCACCTCGAGTTCATTCATGGTATATACAAGTTCATTGTATTCATGGCACTGCGGCTCAACGCTCGCTAAACCTTTCTAAAGCTAAGGAGGTTACACCCAGCGAGTATAACGTAGCAACCCTTTCTTGTCAGATAGTGCTCAATGTACATGCCAATGGCTGCTAATGGTGATCGCAGCTTGCGTGTTAACTAAAAGCCGAATGCTCCTGTCTCTCATTCCCCATTAGCAGCCATTGACATGTACATTGAGCACAATTTTTTATTGTTCAACAACGCACAGAGAAGTCTCTCACCGGCACCACCTTGGAGGTCAAAATGTTATACTTGTTACATACTACGGGGGACGAACGGGTGCCGCTATAAGAAGTTTTGCCCCTAAAAATTAACTTTCAAGAAACTGGTGAAACTTGCAAGTAATCCTTGTCACACGTACGATGGAACAATCGAGGATCGAAATATGACAACATGCGAATCATTCTGTTTGCATTCTTGCTGACAACAAAACAATGTACAATGTCATAAAGGCAGTGTAATGCCAACTAGTTTAATTCGTGTTTTTGGTCGTTGTTTGCTGGGTGATATACGGGCAGAAGTGATCGCCGAGTTTCTGATTGTGGACTCCGCGAACAGCTCCGCCAGATTAGCGTGGTGCGGAAGTGGATCGCGGAGAGCACGCTCTGGTGTAGAGGGCATTGGACATTTTTGTCAACATCTTCTGTCTGCAAGATGAATACACGGGTGCCTTGAGCTCGTGTTTGCAGATTGTCGTGCGCTTATGCTTTGTCTGCATCACTGTCTCAAATACATATACAAAAATGTGCTGGTTACTTGCTCCACCTTTCAATATACTCAGTAAAAAAGGAGGCACCAAAAATCTCTCAGTGCAATAATCATGCTTAAAAATATCACAATTCAAATTAAAATGAAAACATACATATGTCTTTTTTTCGGGTATTTTGGTTGGGTGCAGCTGCTAGGCTGGTGTCATAAGCTAAGAGGCGCGAGGCAGATATCAGAAAGGTGCGTGGCACTAAAGATCAAAGTGCAAATATAAAATGATTCAACGGAAGCTGTAATTATTACAAAAATAACTTCCATGTATATATGATATTTACAGTAAGACTTTGACTTTCATAACTAGTGCAAATGTTGCTTTATCTTGAAAGAATGGGTACTCTCAAACACCTTAAACTGTACTGAAAAGCGTCGACACTATAAGACAAATGCATGTGAAAATCAGCATTGCTAGCGCACGTTGGTTTCAAGTGGTACTGAAGCCAGCATCCATGTTTGTTTGTTTTTTTGTGCCACGGTTATTGAACCTACACGTCGAACGTGCACTCGGATACTGAAACCTTGGAAAATGGTGCTACGTGAACGAGAAGTCACTGGCACCATAAACTACATAATATAAATTTTCATCCTTAAAGACGTAAAAAGATTGTTTTTGACATGCACATTTCTTACGTGATTTAACACCCTTCCTGCTGCATATACACCCTAATACAATAGTGCATATGCTAAAAGCGTGGTAATATGACTTTCACAAGTGTGTTAATGAAAGAGCTGAAGACTGCAAATTTACATTTACGATAATAATTGTTGGGGTCTAACGTTGCAAAACTGCCATACGATTTTGAGATATGCCGTTGTGGCTCCGAAAATTTATTCCACCTGGTGATCTTCAACGGGCACCGAAATCTAAGTAGAAGTAGACGGGCCTCGAACATTTTTGCCTCTGCGAAAAAAGCGGCCGCCATCCCTATTGAAAAAAAAAAACGAATGGTGGGCTTGGTGTAAAGCACCACCCACCATTATAGTGGATTAATGTAGTGGGTGAATGGTGGGAAACGCCCACCATGGCGCATGGTGGCATATGGTTGGTGCTGCAGTGCCGGCAACGCTTGAGCGCGAAATAGCGTCAGAATCACCGTGACGAGCTGGCACAAAAAATAAAAAAAGATTTCTATAAAAACGGTATGAAAAAACACCCGTCCCGCAAAAAAAACAAAAAAAAACAAGGTGCCATGGAGGATTGAACGTGCAACCTGCGGATTCCCACTTGGAGACACTAACCACTGCGCCATACCATTTTTTTTTCTTTATTGCCTGTCACTGCGCCATACCAACATGACGTTAGTTGTGCGTTAAATAGTTAGTAGGAATACAAACTTACGGTTGCTCTTCAGTTATGTTTGTCGTGTATACGACATAGACAAGATTTGCACCTGCTACTAAAAATTGCACATTTAATAAACACAAGCAACTGCTGCCTGTAACGATTGCCACTGTGTTAATGGCACCAGTGCTTTTTTTTTACAATTTACAACTGCAAGAGAAAAAAAAAAAACAAGTGGACTGTGGACCAGCAACATTTTACCGGGGGGTCAGCCAAGTTTAATATCCGTTTCGCGCTCGTTCTAAAGGGCAACATCTGCTCGCGCTTTATGACGCTTCTAGGCTCATTCCATAGATACGCCTGCCTAATTTATTTGATTGAGTATTGGGATGCTTTTCGCGCAATGTAGAGGGCGGTCGTGCCAGCGCAATGCTGTACCTCTTTCGCTAAAGCAACAACAACATAACGGCTTGGCCAAAACGAATGCAGTGTGCCGGAAACATTACGCTATCATATTGGTTCCCCAAGCATGCGAATTGCCACGTCTGAGTTCTCGCACAAAAGCTAGAGAAGTGCTGGCGTGTGCGACCGGCGGCTGTCGGTGAGAAGAGACGTACGTTCTCTGGGAGCGCTTGAACCGCGTCGCATTGATGTTTGTTGCTTCTTGAACGGACACCATACACACTGAAAAATGCTTCATTTAGGATAATTGATGCCATGGCTGCGCTGTATTGTCATTCCTAATCGCCAAAATTGTGTCTTTTGAAACCAGGAAGCACGCATAACACAATTGTACGGGCTCGGTCGGTAGGCCTAACCTTTGGTGGAAATCATGGTGGTAGAAAGTGTAGTGTACAGGTCCCAGCTTGGTACACTATATAAATTGCCCACATTATAAGCCCACCCATCATCTGCTTACTGCTTCCCAGCTTTATCGCAATGGTGGGCAGAGCTTCTCAGCTTGGTACACTATGTGGCCCACCATAACAAGCAGCACCCATCATCTGCTTAGTGCTTCCCAGCATTATCGCAATGGTGGGAAGAGTTTCTCAGCTTGGTGCACCATGTGGCCCACCATATTAAGCACCACCCACCATATGCTTCGGGCTCCCCAGCATTATCGCAATGGTGGCCAGAGTGTCCCATTATTGCCCACTATCTAGCCTCTGCTTTCCACCATCATTTTCACTTTACCCATCATCTGTACACCATACCTCCACTACGTCCCGGCATATTCACCATATTTTCCACTACGTCCCACCATATCCATCATAATTTCCACCATGCCCACTATTATTTCCACTACGCCCACCATGTTTTCCAGTATCCACCATGGCAATTTTTTCGATAGGGATGGCTGGCATTCTATTCGGCAACCTGTGAGTCCACAGTCAGGCACCATAGCACCACACCACCGGAGCGGGTGGTACAAGTGTTAAGTGCAAGAATGGAGCTTCATCTATGATCGCACATTGAAATCCCACGCACAGTGCAACTTGCTTGTTGTGCTGCCTTTTCTAAGGCTAAAATGTAGGTGGCATTATAAGAAACAAGGAAATGGCAGATGCTTTGCAAATTTCGCAGCACACTCGAAGAACAATCGAGGAATGTCAAGAAAATAACCACTTTTTTCGCACTACATTATTCAACATGTTTTCAACACTTTATATTTTCAACATGCAATGTCAACGAGTGAGCTGTGTACTGCCCAATGCCACTTAGAAAAAATATTGTTACGGGGAATAAAGTATACTCGATGAATATACTGGCGAGCAAATGCGTGCAACGCTGCTGCAGTCCGAGCACGTTCCCCTCAGCGCTTCGTCGTCGTCATCCTCAGGCATTTACTTAGCCTGTGACATTACCCACCGGCGGCAGAAGCACCGTCCCGGTGCGAACAATTCTCGGGGCGTCAGTAGTATGGTTTAAGCCGTGAGACGTGCACTATATCGGTCGGGACTGAAGCTGGTACTGACGTGGTATGGAGTGGAGCTATCTCATAGGTCACGCTGGTGACCTTGCGGATGACGCGGTAGGGGCCAGCGTAACGGGACATCAGTTTTTCGCAGAGACCAACACGACGGGATGATAACCACAGCAAGACGAGCGACCCCGGGGAGTACTGTACGTCACGGTACCAGCGATCATAAGCACTCTTTTGGTTAAGCTGCGAGGCACATAAACGATCCCGGGCGACTTGACAGGTGATGTCAGCTCGGGCGAGGGCATCACGAGCATAATAAGTCAATGAGGGGGCGTCAGATTTGAGCATGGTGTCCATGGGCAAAGGCGGGTCATAATCAAACAGTAGGTAAAAAGGTGAAAATCCAGCTGTATCATGACGTGAACTGTTGTATGCGAAGGTAACAAAAGGTAAGTGGATGTCCCAATCTTTGTGATCCTTGGAGATGTACATCACTAACATATTCGTCAGGGTACTGTTGAGGCGTTCCGTGAGGCCGTTGGTTTGTGGATGATACGCTGTAGTAAACTTGTGGTGGGTAGAGCAGAATCGCAGGAGCTCGTTGATTACTTTAGATATAAAACAGCGGCCGTGGTCGGTGATCAACTGACGAGGAGCACCATGACGCAGAATGATGTCATGAAAAGGAAATCGGCTACATCTGTAGCGCAGCTGGTGGGGAGGGCACGTGTAACGGCATACCGCGTTGCGTAGTCGGTAGCAATAGCAATCCACTTACTACCGGTGGCCGACACGAAAAAAGGTCCTAGAAGATCGAGGCTGACTCGAACAAATGGCTCTTCTGGTACCTAAATGGGCTGGAGGGTACCAGCAGGTCCCAGAGCAGGTGTCTTGCAGCGCTGGCAGATGTCGCATGCCGCAACGTACTGTCGTACAGATTGGTAGAGGCCAGGCCAAAAGAATCGGCCGCGAACGCGGTCACACGTGTGTGACACCCCTCGGTGTCCAGCGGAGGGGGCGTCGTGGAGCTGGGCCAAAACGTCTGAGTGAAGATGCGCAGGAACAACGAGTAAAAGCTCAGCGCCATCTGGGCGGGCGTTGTAGCGGTGCAAGATGTCGTTGTGAAGAACGAACAGTTGTAAGGAGTGGTCAGGGGGGAGAGTGCAGACCATTGATAATAGCACGCAAAGAGGGGTTGCGGCGTTGTTCAGCAGCTACGTCGGTGGAGTCGGTAATTGAAAGAACGAGGGCTTCTTGTCCATCTTCCATCATGTCAGGGGGATCGACTGGGTAAGGGGACAAGCAGTCGGCATCCTTGTGAAGTTGTCCGGATTTATAGAATACGCAAAAAGTGTACTCTTGTAAGCGCAGCGCCCAGTGACCAAGGCGTCCCGTAGGGTCCTTGAGTGAGGAGAGCCAGCAAAGCGAATGGTAGTCTGTAATAACTGAGAATGGTCGGCCATACAGTTATGGTCGAAATTTCGCAATGGCCCAGACGAGAGCTAACCACTCGCGTTCTGTGATCAAATAATTTTGTTCCGAGCGCGACAACAGTCAGCTTGCATACGCCACGACGCGGTGCATTCCTTGTTGCCACTGCGCAGGCACTGCGCCTATGCCGTGGCCACTGGCGTCAGTACGAAGCTCCGTGGTGGCAGATGGGTCGAAGTGTGCTAGGACTAGTGGATTGGTGAGAATGTCAACGAGCGACGAGAAGGCGTTTGCTTGCTGTTGGTCCCAGGTGAATGCGACATCCGTTTTGAGGAGGCAGGTTAGAGGATGGGCTACTTCAGCAAACTTCTCGACAAAACGATGGAAATAGGAGCACAGTCCCAGAAAACTTCGGACGTCATTGGCTGAGCGGGGTGTGGGGAAGTCGCGAGCTGCTCGGACTTTCGCAGGGTCTGGTTGAACGCCCGCAACGTCAACAAGATGGCCGAGTACAAAGATTTGGCGTTGCCCAAAGCGACATTTGGACGAGCTTAGTTGCAAGTTGGCACGTCGGAAAACATCAAGCACTGTGGACAGACGGGTAAGATTGTCGTCGAAAGTAGTCGAAAAAACAATAACGTCGTGAAGATAGCAGAGGCAGATGGTCCACTTCATGCCTCGAAGGAGAGAGTCCATCATGCGCTCAAAAGTCGCGGGGGCATTGCATAATCCAAAAGGCATCATCTTGAACTGATAAAGTCCATCAGGAGTCACGAAGGCCGTCTTCTCTCTGTCTTCGTCGTCCAAAGCGATCTGCCAGTAGCCTGAGCGAAGGTCTATTGAAGAGAAATATTTGGCACCATGTGAGCAATCGAGTGCATCATCTATGCGCGGTAGGAGATATACATTTTTCTTGGTAATATGGTTGAGATGGCGGTAATCAACACAGTACAACAGTTAACAAGTACAACGGGTGAGGACCAGGGGCTAGATGAGGGTTCGATTAAGCCCTAATGAAGCGTTTTATCGACTTCTCACTGTATAATAGTATGCTCCAGGGCTGACACACGGTAGGGCCGTCGGCGAATGGGTCGAGCGTCACCGGTGTCGATGCGATGGGTTACCACGGATGTCTGGCCCAAATTATGGTCGTCGAAGTCAAATATGCCCTGATAAGAAGCAAGCACACGGCAGAGAGCAGAGACTTGTTCAGAGGTGAACTTGTCAGATAGCATTGGCTTGAAAAAGTTGGAACAGGAACGTGACGAGAGCGACGTTGATGAAAATTCGGGTGGCTAATTGGTGGTTAGGGCGGAAACTGTGGTCGACCAGTGGTGTCAGATGCGCAAGTGACATGCCGCGAGGAATAACTTGCGCTGAGAAGCCGAAATTGAGGACGGGAAATGAAGTTTGGTTGTTCTTAACGGTAACCACCGTGTTGGGGAGTGCAACATTACGTGTCATGCATGGCCACGTCAGAAATTGGGGCAGCAACATAATCACCATTGGGTACTGGGGGATATGGCGAGAGTTGGACTTGGACTGCGGCTTGCGGCGGAAGTCTGAGGAAATCGACAGAGCGTACACAAGGTGGGCTGGTAGAGACGGTCTCTGAGAAGGATGGTACTTCGAGCCGAAGAAGACCTTTGGAACAGTCAATGAGCGCAGCGTGTCAAGTCAGAAAGTCGAGTCCAAGGATGAGGTCATAAGGGCAATTTTCCAGTACAGCGATCGGAACTGAAGTTTGATGCTCAGAAATCGTTAATCGCGCAGTGAACATTCCAAGCACAGCAGGAGTACTCCCATCTGCTGTACGAACGGTAAGTGCAATCGCAGGCGTCAGAACTTTTTGGAGGCGGCGGCGGAGGTCTGAGCTCATCACAGATATTTGTGCACCGGTATCAATAAGAGCAGTTACAGATAAACCAACAACGAGAATTGTAAGGTGGTTGCACCGCTGGTCGGGAGTAATCAGAGGATTTGCAGTCCGAGTCGTGTATGCAGCGTCACCTCCGGAGGATGAACCGGCTAGTTTTCCGAGCGACGGTCATAGGGAGACCGAGAATGGCGGTGTTGGGGTCAGCGGGACTGACGACGCATGGGCGATGGCGAGCGGCTGGTCGGACGTTATGGATTATGCTCTGCACTTGTCTCAGCACGGTAGGATGGGGCATAAGGTGCACGTTCGGAGCGAGGTCCCCAATCATAGAAGCTCGGTCGAGGTGATGAGGTCCATCGGCTGCGGCAATGGCGAGCGATGTGTCCTATCCGATGGCACTTGAAACATATGGGCTGATAATCATGACTGCGCCATTCAGCTTGGTTTCGTCGTGGCGCGAACGTGCGGTTCGGAGTGGCAGCCGCAACGTCTGGAGCAGAGCTGGGAGTAGCAGGGGCATTTTGATGAGGTGGCGAAATGCCCATATTCGCGATCTTTTGGCGAACCACGGCCTTTATCATTGAAACAGCATCGAGGTTGTGTCCTGGCGCGCTGACGCTAGACGTAGCGGGTGCCATAGCCTCGAGTTCCCGACGGACTATTCTGGTGACGTTTTCCGGTGCTGGTGGTTGATGTAGCGTGGGCAAATCTTGGCAAGAGGACGTAGCCGCCATGTTGGAAAGGCGGTCAAATCGATGAATTATGCGCCTGCTTTTCGCCTGTTCGAAGCAACGACATGCTTCGATGACCGACTCCACCGTCGAGCAGTCCTTGCACAGCAGAAAATTGAAGGCGTCATCAGCAATT